>NC_050202.1:45870800-46185175 GCF_013141755.1 Anopheles stephensi
CAACGGAACAAAATCTCGTATAACGATTATATTTGCGCAAAGAAACATATTTATTTTAATGGAAGAATCGATCGTACTATATATATCGAATAGTAGTGGGAGTTTCGTTTCAAACAATGAAATGTTGGTTCAAATAAATTCATCGTGTAGGTATTTGCTCCTAAATTTTATTGTCCACAAAAAAGCACTCTCATTTATATTTCTTATTATTCTTCACAGTTGTACTATAAAATATCGTGATGATAATTTATACGATTTTTTAAAAATGGTGATGGAAGATTCTAGTTAAACGGCTATCCTTTTCCCATACTATTATTATGTAAACAAAAAGAATACACTGATAACTACCGCACGTTAAACGCTTCCACTGTCACAATTTTCAGTTCCCATTTAAGTAGGAATAAAGAACCTACTAGGTCTATTGCGTTCCTGTTGGAAAAGAAAATGATTCATTTCCGTTCCGAAAATATGGAATATTCCCATCTGCTTCTTATTATTTTACTCTTTGCTCTTTGCGTTAATTGTTTGTAAAAGAAACTAAAGTATTAAGATTGTTTTGTTTAAAGCTGACACACAGTAACTACCATCCGTTAAAGTTGTTTACAGGTTGTATAAATACTATGGGTAATTCGGTTTAAATGTGTTAACTTATTCTGAACATCACAGAATCTCATGCAACAAGTTGGAAACTTGCAGTAGGCAGGTCTGGTCGAAAAGACCCGCTGTTTTGAAGTATATCATTAGCAGGCGTCTCTGCAGAGGCCCGGGTAGCTCAGTCGGTAGAGCGTTGGACTTTTAATCCAACGGTCTAGGGTTCAAGTCCCTATTCGGGCGTGTGATTATTTTTGTACCTCTTCTTTTTTCCTTTGCTCCTGAAAAGAAAAGAAGGATAATAGGAAGAGAGAAGAGAAGTGTAGTAAAATCATACTTACGTGTTTTGCTCTCAATGTAAATATATTTTATAACTTATTAGGTAAAGAAGTATACTTTAACAAGTATTTTACTATACAAGTAAGAAGTATACTTTCTGAACTCGTTACAAAGTAATAAGCAATAGCGGTAATATCCTCACAAAATGACATCATAATTTTCGCCCATGTTATGAAAAAATGAGGCATAAAAAAGTTACTTTTGTCAGAAGTGGGATTCGAACCCACGCCCTCAGAGAGGACCAGAACGCTCCGACACCCGCTTGGAGGCGGGCAAGATTGCTCTTGAGTCTGGCGCCTTAGACCGCTCGGCCATCCTGACATGTTGACGGAGGTGAGCTCAGAGCCGTATAAATGCGTCGGTACATTTACCTCTCCCAAGCAATGTGCAGCTTCACTCTTACGCTCATAACATCGAAAACATCGCATCATTCAACGTTTGGCGCACAAAGTTCGTACTCTCGCGCTCTCTCGCAACCGGCACACGTGCGCGCGAAATAATGTACGCAGATTCGCCGTGGCAACAAAACTTTGCAAAGACAGTTTTTCCTCCGAGTCCAAATTTCCTGAATGAATTAATCATGAACTGCCATTTAACTTTTTCTTCTCTACCGTGCTTTCCGTCCGAAATATGGGTGAGCATTGAATCGGTATATATTTTTTTCTTGATTCCCAAACCAGCAGCGCAAACTACATGCAACAACGCCACGTTAATACGAGTAGAGTAGCCGGAATTGAACACACGTATTGAAAAGTTAAAGACTTTGCTTGATAATCACCAAATCATCGCTGCGGTTAGGAAAATCGCGTTACACACTGCAGCAGATAATATTCGTCGCTACGTCACGCTGCCCTCCCCGGGAGGGAAAGCTAAGCTGCTGGGGCGCTTGGGATGATTGGTATGGAGTTGGAAAAAATAAACTAAATCCCAATCGAAAGTTTTATTTGTGCCATTTTTTATTATAGGGCCATTTGGCTCAATTGCCCCGCACGCGACGTACACTGAAGGCAGGCTGGAGGCAGTTATCAGTGCGCACAAAAAAAGCGCATCATCAGTGCCATTTTCCAACGTACGTTCCTCATCCTGAACGTCCTCGTCCGCATGCCGGGTGTGATTGAATGAGGGAACCGTAAAACTAAGTGTGTATTTATCTTGCCAACAGTGCAAAACGCAACCTACATTGAGTTATAGGTACCACAATGCACACATACGCATGAATTGAGAACCTATTGGTAGTGTGAAAATTGAACTCATCTCTGGGCCCAATAATTTCATGTGTATGTGCGACGGGCGATATAATGTCCCTTTTGCTACACGGGTGACATTGTGCGACTCGTTATCACATGCTGAAACAATGCAGCGGACGGGTGGGTAGACGGGGCAGTTTATTTTCTTGGCCACACGCGGGAGTCAGCCTTACACCGATATTGGGGCGGCTCCCCCTCGTTGAAACCGATAAGCCAAGGCCCCATACACACCAAAGCAAAAAAGCGCGAGATAGAGAAAGACAAAGTGGGAGAGAGTGAGAGATGGTTCAACATAAAAAAATGGTGCCGTAAACATACGTAACGTGGCGTAGTCGATACACCGAACGAGGAAACGAAACGGCACGACGACGGACGGACCGCATACCAAGTGGTAACCGTTCGTGACCGTTCGTGCGGTTCGCAGGCTGCCTAGCCTTGGGGCCAAAAGTGCAGCGGCCGGTCAGACAGTCTGATGTCAACATTTGGCCGCAAGCGATCGGTGTGTCGTGCGTTCCGTTCCGAACTTGTCGTCTCGCCCCCTGTGCCGTAGTTTGGCCTTAGAGGGAAAACAATTATCTGCTCTTTTGCATGTTGTGTTAGTCATCGCAAGGACCAAATAATCAAAAAAGGATTATCGCAAAAAGTTCCTTAAAGTGCTACGCGGATTTAGTGAACTTCGTGTGGTGTGTGTTTGTGTTCCCGGATCAGGTTTTTAGCTCGTAAGACTAAGTGAAGCAAGGTTCCAGGAAGAAAGAAGTAGCCCATTCACTATGGATATACATCAAATTGCCAAGGAGGACGAGCTGCAGGAGTTCCGCCGTGTCTTTACGCCTGAACTATACGATCAAGTAAGCCAAAGTCAGATACAAAAACTCCAAAACATCCGGTCTGACAGTAACATAAACCAGGCGAAGAATAGCTGGACTTTGCGTACATCTTCAAGATTTTGAATACGATCGCCTTTCTTCCAGTCGCGTGATGAGTTCACTGGTGGGGGACGGCGACCGGCGAATGATTCATAGTCATTGGTTTTAAGAGCAGTCTGAATGATCGATACCATCACTCACCTTTCGAAACGTTGTGGAAGGTTTGAGTCATCGAGTGTACATCGATACCGGGAATGCCGCAACAATAGCGCCAAAAAAAAAAAACCTGACCCGATTTGCAACTTATCAAAGTTGTCATTAGTCACGCCGGATGCCGGAATAACGTTGATACGGCGGATACGCGACACTAGGTGTGGAACCGTAGCAATGTACCGTTCCACAAGAACCTGCCAGAACATTGGAACACAGTTTGGCAATGTAAAATCTTCCTTTTACTTCACACACTCCGTTGCAGCGGCATTGCATTAGATGGGGATTTTTGGTCTGGTTTCTTTTTTTTTATTATTTCGTCGTACAACCAGCATGATAACAGGATTAATTTGTCGTTATGTCGTATTGTTTATCATTTGCTGGCGTTGCGGCTAACGTCAGTGACTGCGTCACGAACCGTTGGTCGTTTCTTTGGACCTGTGGGGGAAAATGCACCCTGCTGCTGCTATTTATGGTGTTGGAAAGTGAAAATGGAAGAATTAGATTGCTTTATGGCACGGGGTCACACCCGATTTATCCGTGCTATGCCGCAAGATATATGGCGCAGGGTGAAAAATGTATTGTACTCACACACAGCGCTTAAACTTCAATCACACATTACTCCAAATTGTGGTTCCACAGCGTCGGAAATAGAAAGTCCCGACCCGTTTGGAAAAACTATCGAATCAGTTTTCCATCGGCTGCTCTGTCATACCTTGCCATTAGTCTTACATCGAACCGGAAGTGATAAACATACACTACGCACCGAAGGTTCTGACATTGATCCCTGTAGCATTGCGGGGCCTGAGCATATCTTATCAATGTTCGGAAAATAAAAATTCCTCAGCGCTACACACATTATTGATTAGCTGTGACGGTGTGTACAGTTTAGCAACTATTTAGCAAGAAGCACACTTTAAAAGTGCCAATAAGCACAAGGAAATGTTGTTTGGACGATCGTCTACAAAATATGCAATGGCGCCGATCGTGATCTGGAAGCGTACGAGAAAGTGGTCCATGAATTATTCAACCTTTAAACTCTCTAGAGTAATGATGAAAACTTTGTTGTGGCAAAATGGCCAATCGAATTTTAATCGCTCATGTGATGGTTTGATGCCTGCGAGAAGATAGTCTTTTGGTGAATTGGCACTTTTTCTGCAAGTCTGCCTCTCTAACTTGTGTCTTTTGGATTTCCATTCAAGGGCATAATTATATGAGCTGGAAATTCATTTTATTTTCAAATGCTTTTTACTTACTAGTCCAAGGTCATGCCTAACGAACGCTTTGTTGTGCATTATGTACATTTTTATGTATGCAGTGTGAATGTGTACGTTACTGGACATCGATGAAGTAGGTAGATAAGATTAAATTTCTTACTAGAAACTCCCGACCCGACGCGACATTAGGATTCACCTGTTGCGCTTGTGGCCAGAAACATTTCTTATCCGCGCCGTCACCCGAGATAATGGTACCGAGAACTCAATCGTCGCCTGCGTTGGGTAATGTGGTAGGTTTTTTGGGGGACTCTAGACACCATTCGCTTCAGTCACACATAAAGAAATACCTCGCACCTGAGAGTCATTTTTGGTGTCCTACCTATCGTCGAATGGTGACCAGCGTTACCGTGGCCATCATCACGACCCGCCGCACCATCATATGCACTTATCAGCTGAGTTTTCCCCGCAAGATAACTTCCATGACACCTTGCTGCTGCGGCCAGAAGTGGGCATTCACGCTTCCACAACAAGTGTCTACTACGGGGCAGCACATGCGGAGATGCCACTTTGGATGGCCGTTTGGAGGATGAAGAAACGGATCTTCATTCGGTACCGAATCGCACCCAATCGCGGCATTGTGATAACGCACCCACCCCGATGAGGTGCTACAATAATTTCGCAAACTCTAGCGATACCCCAGGTCGGGGGAACTGTTGTTGAGCCACAGCACGGCAGAATTGTCACATGAAACGCCCCAGGCACCGCGTCAAGTGCCACATTGCCATTGGCGATAAGGGTTCTTTGCGCTTTTTGGTTCGCTTGGCAGCAAAGGGATTACATTTATCGACAACGAAGAAATCAATTGCCTGTGATACGGATCACCCTTAAAATACACAGGCCGGTCGTCGTCATTGGACCCTGGAAGCAGTAAAACTAAAGGCACTTTCGGTGTTGTTTCCGATGTCCGTTTCACGCCGTTTCACATGGGGGTTTTCCGCCGCTTTTTTGTTGAGTGGGGTGTTCAAGCAATATAATCAAAACTATACACTACTTTTTAAGGCTTACAGGGATGAAGAGAGAGAGAGAGATAGAGAGAGAGAGAGAGAGAAAGATCGAGAAAAAGCCAAAGAGAAAGGAAATTTTCCCTACCCAATCTGACGACCACTACGGTCCATACGTGAAGATTCACTCAGCTGTTAAAAATGACACAGCACGCAGGCATCCAAACTTACAGCCGGGTCGTAGTTGAAGTTCACGTTGTCCATTTTCCCTCCCACGTGAACGTGAAAATTGTGTCGCTTTTTAATTTATTCTACTCAATATTCATTGCATATGTCAGGGTTTTGGTTTTTTGTTGGTGTGCTGTGTTGTTGTGACGCTGTCCTTGCTATCCGGTGTCCGGCAGGTGTCAGGGTCTGGTTGGCAAAATTGTAGAAGACGACCGAGTCAGGTGAAATGTTAAATATTAAATGTACACGAAAGTGGCTAGAGAGAAAAGCAGCACCTCTGCTGCCATTTATCTGGATGGTGGTTTTGGTGATTTTTTGGAGATCCTTCCACTGGGAAAAGTAGGTTGATGATGGTTTTAAAATTTGAAAATGAAAGTGAGGCAGCATTGAGGAGTGCTTTGATGGAGTTTTGATGATCTTTGAAGCATGGGAAGGTCTGGTTTTCGCCTAGTTTCATTCAATGATCCAGTATCTTAGCCTGGGATGTCTAGATCCCTTAATTTAGAGCACCTATGGCACAAACAGTTGAGGAACTTGAATTAAAGACCATAGTTGGTGCTACTAATACTGTCCCTAAACGTATAATTTGAAGAATGTCCGGGACACTCATACTCAATGCTGGTGAAAATATCTAATAAGGAGCAGATTTCTAAGTCTCTCCATCTAATCTCTCTCACTAAACTTTAATCCTAGGGTCAGAGCATTAATTAAAACAGGATTGGATATCCTAGACAAGATGGCCATTATGCTGTAAAACTCACCGTCCTTGTCCGAGACGAAAACGTTCGTATAACAATCAGCTGTCGACGCTTGTGAAGAGTATATCTTTTCATGGCCTAGGTCACTGGTAGGATTCGAGCTAGTTTAAATATACCGTGTTGTCTCTGGTAACTTAAAATTTACAATTTTTTAATATAAACCCGATGCTTAAATGCAATAGATATATTTGGTAATAAAAATATCATTCTCTCAATGCCACCATTTGGCGCCTTCAATGGCAATGGATCGATTTTCCACCAGTTATTGATAAAACATTCTAGTGGCTTTCGCTTTCAGTCAAGCAAACAAACTTTCCGCCAATCGTTCGGTTCGTTCTCAGCCGAGCGTTTTTCTTTCTTTCTGTTAGTCCAACTTCCAAAAGCGATATGCAAATTCACAGCCTGTACCACACCATTTCCGGTGCGCCGGTTCGACCGGGCATGACACCATCCCACCATGATGAGTAAGCACCGTTCGGTGTGGTGTGTGCTGATGGACAAACTCGCCAACCGCCCACCGCCCACCTCAGGTTGATGTGCTTGTGGATGGACCCTTCGCTTAGGTCAACCCCCCGCTTTCTTGGGGCGGCCTGTCGTCATGCTTTCTACCGGCCGGAAGGAAAGAAAAGGGCGAAGAAAGAAAGCCATCAGAGTTGCCAGCCTTCGGCAAGGTCGTTGCACGCCAATGCCATTATAATCAGTTTTACCACTTTACACACCCATTATCAATGTTTATTGTTTGTTTTGTTTCACTTTCACGACACAGCCGGTCTCTCGCGTTCTGTGATTCCGGCAGCCCCCACCCCCGGAAGTGTTTAGCCGATAGTGCCGGTGCCAATGTGGGATGGGAAGCATAATTTTCTGAGAAACGTCACCACAAGCTGTGCGCTGGTGATACTGGTGATGCCCTCGCCTCGTTGCACTGGAACCGAATGGGTGACTCATTACCAATTCGGTTTAGACGAGAGTGCCCTTTGTGGGTGCACGTTCACGCTCGGTGGTGGGTTGGGTCATGTACTTGTCATAACGCTAAAGTACGGTTCATACCGAATATGGGAAAGAAAAAATTAACATTATCACTCTAACAACTCCGCTGATTCATTTAGATGGGATAAGAAGAATAATCCTATCCGCGACTAATCGCTTAAAGTCCCAACGACATTGACACGTATTCCCCGTATGATTCATACGCCTTAAGTCCAAGTTCATCCAATCATCTTACTAATCGCCCCCTCTATTCGCTTACCGTTGCAGATTGACACCAACAAAGACGGCTTCATCGAGCTGAAAGAGCTAAAGGATGCACTCGACCAGGTGGGCTTCAAACTGGCGGGCTACCAAGTTCGCCTCATGATCGACGAGTACACGAACAAGCAACGATCGCATCATGTCGGCAAACTGTCGTACGATGAGTTCGAATCGCTGTGCATGGATCTGAAGGCAAAGGAAGTGGCGAGCACATTCAAGAAGGTGGTCTCCAAGAAAGAAAATTTGGAAACGCTGGGCGGTATGTCCGACTCGTCGGCCGCCGGTACGACACATTCGGTGCGCGTCGAGGAGCAGCTCGCGTTCAGTGACTGGATCAACTCGAACCTTATGCAGGACCCCGACCTAAAGCATCTGCTGCCGCTCGACTCTGAGGGCAAGCAGCTGTATGACAAGATGAAGGATGGTATTTTGCTGTGCAAGATCGTTAACCACTCCTGTCCGGATACGATCGACGAGCGTGCGATCAACAAGAAGAACCTAACCGTGTACACCAAGTTCGAGAACCTAACGCTGGCGCTAGTGTCCTCGCAAGCAATCGGCTGTAACATTGTCAACATCGATGCGCACGATCTGGCGAAAGGCAAACCGCATCTGGTGCTCGGTCTGCTGTGGCAGATCATCCGCATCGGGCTGTTCAGTCACATCACGTTGGACAGCTGTCCGGGACTGGCCACGCTGCTGTCGGACGGTGAGCGGCTCGAGGATTTGATGAAGCTGTCGCCCGAAGCCATCCTGCTGCGCTGGGTCAACCACCATCTGGAGCGGGCCGGTATCGCGCGTCGCTGCACCAACTTCCAGAGTGACATCTCCGACTCGGAGGTGTACTCCTACTTGCTGAATCAAATCGCTCCCAAAGACGCGGGAGTTAATCTGGAAGCGCTCAGGGTACGGATCGGGCTGTCGGAATGTGCGTCACGACCGAAGCTTACTCAATGTCTTTCCTTGTATCGATTTTACAGGAACAAAACACCTTAAACCGTGCCGAAGTGATGCTGCAGCAGGCAGCAAAGCTAAACTGCCGATCATTCGTCACGCCGCAAGATGTCGTGAACGGTGTCTATAAGCTCAATTTGGCCTTTGTGGCCAATCTGTTCAACAACCATCCAGGGTTGGATCAGCCGGAAGAGATCGAAGGACTAGAGTCGATCGAAGAAACGCGTGAAGAGAAAAGTAAGTTGGCAAAGGGAAAGACTGTCCAACCGTCGGGACTAACGCTTTCGTTTTGTTTTTTCCCCCGCCTACAGCATACCGCAACTGGATGAACTCGATGGGCGTCAAACCGCACGTGAACTGGCTCTACTCGGATCTGGCCGATGGACTGATCATCTTCCAGCTGTTCGACATCATTCAGCCGGGCAGTGTGCAGTGGAAACGTGTGCATCAGAAATTCACGCCGCTGCGTAAATTCATGGAAAAGCTCGAGAACTGCAACTACGCGGTTGAGCTGGGCAAACAGCAAAAGTTCTCGCTCGTCGGTATTGCCGGACAGGATCTTAGCGATGGCAATGCGACGCTAACGTTAGGTAGGTGGCACACTCTCTCGCATCCTTCTTTCAACGGCTGTATCGACTAAACTGGCACCCTTTTCTTTACACAGCACTCATCTGGCAGCTGATGCGTGCCTACACTCTCTCGATTTTGTCCCGTCTGGCCAACACCGGCAACCCGATCATCGAGAAGGAAATCGTCCAGTGGGTTAACTCGAAGCTGCAAAGCGCCGGCAAGCGGACCAGCCTGAAAAGCTTCCAGGATCCGGCCATAGCCGACGGCAAGATCATCATCGATCTGATCGATACGATCAAGCCGGGCTGCATCAACTACGATAACGTGCGCGACGGTGGCAATCCGGAGGAGAACCTCGAGAACGCCAAGTACGCCGTCTCGATGGCACGCAAGATCGGTGCGCGCGTGTACGCCCTGCCGGAAGACATTACCGAGGTGAAGGCCAAGATGATCATGACCGTGTTCGCGTGCCTGATGGCGATGGACTACGTGCCAAACATGGATAGTGCGAAAACGGCACCACCGACGGTCGCTTCGGTTGTGCAGACTCCACCGGCCACCCAACGGCAGGAACAACCCCAGCAGCAGCAGCAGCAAGCTTTAGAGAACGAATCGGTCCCTACCGCAGTCACTACCAACGGCACGAACGGAAACGGTGCATTAGGTGACGATGAGGATCATCAGCATGAGCAGAAGCAGCCGCAGGAAGAGGCACCAGCAGAACCGTCTGCCACGAGTGAAACGATATCATCCACCTCACCAACACCACCGCAAAACAACTCCACCACCGCTACAGCTGCTGTCGTTGATGAATTTGTCGATTGAGCATCCCGCCGTTCTTGCGGTGTAGTGTGTACAGAGCCTGTCGTCCTGATTCCGCCTAATGCAACGGATTTGTGAAAGGGAAGCAAACGTGACCAGATAAGTCAATATAATATATCCGGGTTACAATAAGGGTTGAAAAGTGAACCAGCTCGCTAACATGTTGTACCGTGTTTAACGTGTGAGTGTGTGTGCGTGTGTGTGTTTGAAAAGAAAGGCAATTAATTGTAAATTAACAGGTGGTAAGGTTCAAACTGCCTACAAAAGCCATCGTGCTGGCTGGCACACCAAGTAGTGTCGGCACGACGAATGTAGCAGCAGTCATTCAACAAACGCAACGCAACATGTGCAGCACGCACACGGATGCACGAGCGAGCGAGGGAGCATGGGAACGTAGAGGGAGGGGCAGGGGTTTTCGGATGTAATGCAATAATAATAATAATGAGTATAATTACGTTCACAACTATCATAATAATAACGTTAAGGATAAAACAAGAAAACAAGCACACTACCACCACCACAGCATCAGTTTGCCAAACGCGCGCGACACACACACACAACGCAACGTGACCGGCAGGTGGACATATTTCAAGTACGACAGTATGTTTTAGCTTCACTTTAAAAAGGGGCTACTGGTCGCCTCGGTCAGCCGAGTTTATGCGTCAAATGGTCGCAGGCATCAGACACTCTGAGTTGAACACGCAGATCAACGGTCCGCTAGCAGGGACGACCAATGTAAAGCGGCGTATGTGTAAATTACCAATTTATCAATAATATGTATGCAAAGCTCATTTACAACGTAACACGGACGAATGAGGGATTTACATTTGTGTGTGTGTGTGTGTATGATTTTTTTTAATTAAGAAATCTTAAGTTTATCACAGAAATAACTATCCTTCTAGCTCTCGTATCACTCGAGCTGCTGCCGTAGTGCAACGAGATAAAGGGGAAATTCAGACTCCTTGCAACACCGAACGCCTACTCGACCGACCGACCGGGACGATGTGCGAAGCCTCGAACTGGACAATCGTAGTTCCGCTTCATTCACACATCTCTTTTAACTCCTTTCTTACTAAACTGTCGCAGAAAAAAAAACTGTTCAAATGTCGGTAATGATTGTCCAGCACCCTAGGCCATCAACATCGTCCACTCAAGTCGCGTTCGACGTGTTAAGTTGTCTGGATTTCTTTGGCTGAAGGCACACTTCCGTAAAACATACCTCTACCAAACGATTCCTTCGTGCATTGCAATTGCACACATATGGAATGGACCTAACGAGTGAGGAATTGTACTGTGCAGGGAATTAAAAACGTAAATGACTTTAAAACCTCCATAAAGCAAGCATAACGATGCTTAGGAGGGCGCAATCTTTATTTTAATCCTTAACGCAACAACGCATCCACCCGTTCGCATCCACCAATCGCGTTTGTGGACCGAGGGTCCAAAACAGGGGATTGTATCACGGAAACCAAAAACGAACTAAACAGCAGTTATGTGCCAAAATCAAAAAACACCCATGAAACACCGTTAAAACAGCAACTATTCGTCAAAACGATCGCATGAGAGTATATCACACACGATTATCGCGTCCCCAACCCTTATCAAAGCTTCCGTATCTAAACCATTATTAGCAGAAACTATTGCTTAGGCTAGGCATTCAACCCGTTTGGTTTTCTTTATTTCGGTTACTTCTTTTTAAAGCATATGAACATGTACAGACTACGGCATGAATTGAACATTTGAGCCCTGAGAAAACCTGGTGCACCGGTTAGCAGATAGGGATGGGAAACGGTGGTAAGGAATTTAAAAAAAAAACAGTCGAAAAATCTATCTGTTAAGCCAGTATTAGGTTTCGTTGTGCATAGGAAAGTGTCGTAGGAGGACCACTTAAAACAAGCGCAGTAGAGTTTGTTTGATCGAAGGTTTTGTTTATTTGGTTTTGTTTGTTCGTTTGTTTTTACCAGTAGCATAAGAGTGTACGGAATAAGCGAGTGACTCCAAATGACTTGTAAGCAATCACGTGCGTTGCGCCTGCATTTAAAACGGAATGCTTCGGAAAACTCCTAGGCACAGTTTAACCTTGTCGCTTCACTTTTTTTCGCGTGTCCAACCAGCGCAATGGTCCTTAACGCATCAGCAAACAACCGCACATCAGTGTAATCCGAGCAAAGTTGAAAATGTAAGCCATAAAACCGGACTTCAAGGAGGGTTTCTTTAATCGTCTTATTTGCACCGCAAACAAAAATTACGAACGGGCTTTGTTTACATATGTTGTGTAAAATTTATCATAGTGTGTGTGTGTGTGTGTGTACACGCTTTTGTTTCTAGCCCCTTACTGTTTTACTGCCGCGGAATCCCTCCCCGTCACGCGGCGAAACGGGCGTAAATCCGGTGGGTACGACGAAGTTAACTAGGCAGAAAACGGGGTTGCTTTTTGTTTTTTTTTTTGGATTACTACTACACGGGAGGATGATTACAACTTACTATGAAATAAAAGCGAAAACATCTGACATAAAACCGCACCAAGCCTCACGCAACCTAGCTCTACGGCGCCACGTAGCATTCGACTATTTGTCCTTTTTGCTATCTGCCTCACACTCGACCGCATCGTTTTCTCCCTTCTCCTCCAAAATCGTTGCCTTTTCGGTGCTTTCGTCCAGTTCTTTGCCAGTAAGCTCATCAAATCGCTTGTCCACCGCCTGCTGCATCCTATCATCGGACGCCAATCCGGACCGTTGCTCTACCCGCCGGTACAATTGTTCCTGGTTTTTCTCCAGATAGCCCGGTAGCCAGAATATAGCTTGCACTAGCCTGCAATGAGCGCAACGAAAGAGGAAACGTTACATTGTGGGGATTAGCGGCGCAATTGCTTGCTGCAAACTTGCTTGAACAGCACCCAGCCGGAAAACACCAGACAAAGACACGTGCCGGATGTTTTTACCATGGCTGCATAGTCGGGAACCACTTGTTGATGCTTCATGGCCGCGCGTTGGTGGCAAAATCTTGCTCGGATTCCTTTGATGATAAGCTTGGGTTTGAGAGCTTACCCGTAAGTCACGGCCGACACACTTCACAGGTGGCCCACCAGAAACACACGCTTCGGTATTGATTGATCCCTTTGGTCTGCTGCCGTTCAACACAACGCGCTCGTGGATGATACACCACCACCGCACACGGCACGCAGGAGGATATTCATCAAATGGGCTGTTTTGGTGCATTATTGTCATGGTGACAGGCTTCACCGGTGTTGGTTGATCGACGTGTCCTCACGTCGGTGATGATAGTTTTGCTTCCCGTCGCATATGCATTGATTTTTACAGCCAGCCCTTCCCGGGCTTGCTATCTCTCTCTCTCTCTCTCTCTCTCTCTCTCTCTCTCTCTCTCACACTGCTACACATCCATCTTTAATGACATACCGAACTATAGTCCGAAGGTCGTAACAAGAATTACAAGCAAATAGCAATATTTGAGTTTAAAAATTTAATCCGAATTTCACTTATTATCTTTGGTCAAATCAATCTGTCTGCAGTTGAAGAGGAACGACAGTTGTTGAGAAAGAAAGTCCTCTGCTCTAACGAACAGCAGGAAGATCGGTCAGAACCATGGTGAGTTGGTTTTTGCACCTCATATAGATATCGCTTAGGTGGACTTCATTCTTTAACTACGCACTTTTACTTCCCAAGGACCTGCTAGATTCTGCTTCCCGTCAGCGTATGTTTCCGTCGACACACAACCTCTGCACCACCGCCGGGCCAATACACTTGCCTGCTGAAAAGCTCCTTAACACTGCGCACGGTCACAAGGGCTTATCGACATCATCACGTTAACAGGATCGTCTCATGACATGACCAATCCATGTCGAGTCGACTCTAATCTCGAGTCTAACACGCTACTTAATTATGAGATCATTGTATGAGATGAGTATGGAAAAAATGTTGGACTACTTCAATAGCCTTCATTTACGATTTGAATCTTTAATCAGCTTTTGCAAGCTTCAAAAGCTCAGGCAATCATGTCATGTCCAAGTTGGTACATCCGAGTTACTTCAACGAGAGGTCCTCAATCGCGTATGCCAGGCACTTGCCTTGCCTGTATCGTTCAGGACTATATCCTGGATGTCTAATGAACGACAGGATTGGAGCGTTGGTGCAAAAATTGCGCATTATCAGCAAATTGGATGAACTTCTCTTGTCATTCTTATGACAGTGGACAAACCTATTCAAAATGACAGATAATGCTAGGTATGTTTGAGGCAACACTATCAGTAGGGGTTTCGCAGTCTAAAGGTCCGATTCCATCGATGATCCTAGTTGATCATGGGACCTCGCAATCCAAGAAACTACGTCATTGAAGGAAGCCCACTCACTGACGTCATCGTCCTGGGCTCCTGGGATTCCTCGTCTATCAAGGAATCATTTTCTCAAAGGGCCAAAACCAACCAATCCCCAACCTTCGTCAGTTAACATGGGCATGTTGACTTCATTGACCAGGAGAGTCATGCACATGAAATAGCAACTTTCTAGCTGTGCTTTTAGAGGGGCTTGGGGAGTTTCATGTGGATTGGTTCTGTCCCAAATATGACAGTTTTATTTGGTAACTAATTTATTAACTCCTCGTCGGCTAAAGTGGAGGATATTTTGGTCTATTTGGAACTGGCTACCGGTCCCGTAGGGAGGCGTATCTGTCCCTTGCCATCCAAAAGATTTCGTTGTCTAAGGAACCTTCTAGTCGAAAATGATGAAGACAACGAGGTCCAACTTTCCTCCACGGATCTACGGATCTCTCAATTCGCCACTGCTTTCGCGGCATTTTTCTCCAGAATGAACATATGACGCCGTGGGCCGTAGTGAATTCTCCAATCAGCTCAAAATTTGGAAGCAGTTAGCTGGCGAGTTACGAATGCTCATTCATTTCAACAAACATGACCAACATGAATCAAATCGGTGAAGCAATTTCCCCTGCCTTTAAAATCCGAAGAACAAGAAACAGTAACACTTTCAATTTCGCTGCAATCAGTGCGTGGCAGAGAAGGTGTGGAAGCAAAGAAAAGTGCCAGTGCTTTTTTTGTTATTGTCCACCCCGAAACGATTGAACGATTAGTCCCCGTTTAGTTGCCACCGATTTGCATAGGTATACGCGGGGCCTACTGGTGCTGATGACGGTGGTGATGATGATGATGATGACGACGGTGCATCGGTGCAACCAACGAGCGTGTTGCTGGTGTGGAACGGCACCTTTCCAACCGCTGTTCGCCGCCATGCCTTTATTGTTGTCGATCGATTTGCGAACATGCTTGATCAATCAATTTGTCACCAGAAGCGTTCGAGACCCCGACAAGGCGCCCGTATCGTTACGAGTGACAACAATGCGTTCCAAACATTACCACTCTGTGGTGTGGAAGGATATGCTTGATCAGTTCCGAATTCGGAGAGACACGGAACACACGTACACACACACAAAGAAACCCACAACTGGAGTACGTCAAAGGTGTCAAACACCGTGGCAAGAGAGAGAGAGAGAGGGCAATTTTGTACACAAAGGTTCAAAGCCCTTCTTTACATCATAAACTGCTTTAGTATGTTTAGCAGTAGCTAATATTCGAATTCTAAGTTTAACGCACGCGTCCAAGTCAACTTTGGGTCCAAGTCGACCTCAAGACGACGACAAAATCAACCGTATTGTGAGCTTTCCTTCGGTCTGTTTTTTCGCTCTCACTGCTAACAGTGAGTTGGGTTGATTATTTAACCACCAACTCCCGGGTTCCATTTTTTTTTTTCCTGTCCCAGCCACCACACCGACACCCACGATTGGTAGGACAGTTTTAGGCAACAGTTATAAAATTCACCTACCCCGGTACGATCTGGAGTCAGTAGGAAAATGGCCTTCGTGTGCTGAAGGTTCCGGAGTAGTGCTATCGAACGAACCAAGCTTCAGAGGTGACTTCAACGTTAGTTCAATCCCCATCACATCACGATGGCTTCGCGGGCAATAGTGTGTCTACTGTTCTGTGCCGGAGTGTTAGGCAGTGTCCAGTGTTACGAACATCTGTCCCGGAATGGCAACGAGCTGCTGTTTAATCCCGAGTTTGAGTACGAGAGTGACTTTCGGCACGATCTCGAGCCTGATCTTCTGCCGCCGCACGACGAACGATCATACTTTTATCACGAAGAACCTGACGTGTTCCACCACCACACGGACTACGGTCTAGCGAACCTGCGGCCAATATCACCAACCCCGGCCTTTACGCTGGATCCTTCCTATATCTCACCGGCCGATATTGTGCCAGCGCGAGCCAAACGTGCCAATCAGATGAAGAGAAAGCCGTCGGCGAAGCAACGGAAACGGGAGCAGAAGGAGTTTCTGCCCGAGGAGCAAGACGATGACGATGAGGAAGCGCGCGATGATAAGGACGGTTCCGCCGAAAGCACCGACGTGGACGATTACGCCGAACGGTACGAGCAGTTCATCGCCAAGCATTTTGAGGATTTGGACAGCAAGCGCAAAAAATCGGCCCCGCAGCGTAAGGCACCGAAGAAGCAGGACGACGAGGACGATGCGGACGAGGACGAGGACGGTGACTACAAGTTCGATCGGTTCGACTACTCCTCGTCGGAGGATTACGAGCGCATAAAGGCGGAATCCGAGGAGCAAAGTAGACGGCTGGCGAAAGATCCGGGAAACTGCCGGACGTACGAGAAGGACGGTATGGTGTGCAGCGTGTGTCACGATCCGGCCAGTGACAGTGCGTCGGAGAGCTGTGCGTACGCGACCGAACCGCACCACCGGAAGTACGCGTACGTGAAGGAGCGCAACTACGACAGCAAGAAGGACGACCCGAACCAAAGGGCCAAGGCGATGAGGACCGAGAACGATGAGGACGACGACGACGAGGACGGCGGCGTGGAGACAGCAGACCGGGAACACACCAGTGCAGAAACGCGTCCCGAACGGCAGACGCAGGACATCGGGGCCAGCTTTCCGAATCCAACACCCGTTCCAAAGCGCGTTCCAACTCGTCCGCTGCGTAAGCCGACGCTCCGCTCGAAGCCTCACCAATCGGCCACGAACGGCGGCGGCTATCGATACCAGCCGACCGATCTTCGGTCGAACCGTGCCAACATGAAGCTAACCGTGGGACCGACGGACGGTGAAAATCTTCCCGCACCCGGCCAGAACGAAGACATTTACGTGATGGATTACGCCGACCAGGACGAGGTGGCGAAGGTGCTGGCCGAATTCAAAGCCCGCGATTGGTCCAACTGCCGCAAAGGTAAGCGGATGGATGACGGTGAGCTGACCTGCTACCAGTGCACCGATGCGGCCGGCGTTAACCACGAAGAGTGCATGTACGTTTCAGAGTCCCGCCAGGTCGCGTCCGAACCGGTGCGGCCTCCCCCCTCCATGGTCGGCGAAAAGATGCGCAAGCGGAAGAAGGTTGTGCCCCTAACGCGCAAGGACCTGGCAGCGATCGAACCGGTGCCGGCCAGTGCCGCGAACGGTGTACCGCCGAAGGAGAAACAAACCGTCAAGCGAACGGTTTCGTTTCGCAGCTTCGTCACTGGGTCGGGGCGATCGAAGGAAATACCGCTGGCTGGTGCCGGATCGGACGGCGGTGAACGAGTGATTCACTACGAGCATCACATTTCCCATGAAGTCCCGTAAGGCAAGGCACACACACACACCGACCGCGGGGGGAGGATATGGGCAACATATTGGCAAATAAAGGTAGCAAGTAATGGCACCGTTTTAAGCAGCAGCCAGTTAAGTGTTAGAAATCCAAAATTGTTTAATTGTAAAGTATGTAGTGTCGCGATTGTCATACCATAATCGCGTTCAATTGCTCGTAACGAAATTGAATAAATCTGTATGAAACCCTTGAACGACCATCTATTGATTCGGAAGCGGAAAAGACGTGAGGTCCTGCCATCAAAAGGCAGTACGAGCTAGTTATGAGCGCCTTCTTGATATTGCTATTGAGTGCTAGAACGCCTTTGATTTCTCTCTATGAGGGTGTATTTGGATCCAAGGCACAGAAGAGCTTTGAGCTGTTTGATATCTCTAAAGTCTCTTAAATTATTGGACATTGGGGAGGATGCCGAGCGTTAAGCTAATCTTCCGTCACCAGTGTCCTTCTGTTCAGACAAATTGGCATCACTACACTTCCCGTGTTCCAATCCTCTTTCTTGTCGGAGGAACCCCATAAGATGACAGGACAGCAAAGACAGCCAATCGTGACAAGCTAACACCTTGCATGACAAACAGACGATTGTTATCTCTTATCTCTTAACTAAGCCATATGACCTACCCTTCCAAGGACTTTTGTTTTCCCGTGTACTAAAGATCGAAACTTTGGAAGAGCATGGCGTAGTTTATGGAGAGCCATTAGGACAGTACCGCGGTTGCTCATGGACTGACTGTAGAGACTTGAGCACAGGAGGAACCAATCCTGTTCCGAACCTGTCCTCCTCTGCAGACTTGCGCTAATTATCCAAATCCTCAAAACGTGGTCAAACCGAACTATGGAGCAACCAATCAATAGTACAAAGTTACGTGCGGCAAGCTGGTACGACGGTTAGGAGCTACAAGAGTTGATGTGTAGTGTTGAGAGTAGCTAAGCTGCTATCGACATCGTACCTGTTCTCCTGTTTATTGATCCACGTCTGATGTGCAGGCTGTGACATCAGAGGACGGACGCGAGACCCGTAGTAGCTCATAGGTTTCAACGCCATAACTCCATCTCGCATAAGGCCTAAAAGAACTTTACGGGCTGGGTCGTCCGGTGTCATTCTTATGACTTGGCCAACCCATCGAAGCCTGACGACTGTAATTCACTGCAGGGTGATGAACTCGTCACTGTAACAGCTCCTCTATTGTCCTTCCACACATACGGGGAAAAAAAATCTTTTAAGCTATTTCCTCTCGAACGCGGCCAAGCGGGTTTCACAGCTCAAACACGTCGTCACCAAGGGCAACCAGCTGATAGGCTTGCTTAAGCAATTTGCTCGCGACTTCAGGGACCCGATCTCCATCAAGAGGCCCTACTGTTCCTTGGTTCGATCGGTGCTGGAGTATGCCTCCATTGTATGGTGGCCATCTGCTGCTCGGCCCCTAGCCCGTTTGGAATCCGTCCAGCGCAAATTCACCCAGTTTGCTTTGTGCTTCTAGAGGGTTCAAGTGCTTTTGGGCATCGACTCGCTGAACCTGCGTAACTGCAACGCCCAGAGACTATTTGCTGTGGGACTTTTGGACTACCGTATCGACGCCCCAATACTACACTCTGGGCTCAACTTGTAGGTCCCAACCAGGCCGCTTCGCCCAAGGACGGCTGCTTGACGTAGAGGATCGCCGAACCCATTTTTGGCACCTTTGTTCCCTTTCTCCGTATGTGCCGTGAATGTAATTGTTTCAGTAATCGTCACCAACCGGACATGTCACGCGCTGCGCTTTTAAATTGTATTCGATCCGTCCGTCCTTGTGACTGTTAAGTGTCTTAGCAATCGGGCTTCAGGGGGCCTTGCGTGGCCCGTTGAATTATAATGACAATAAACAATTAACCAGCTTTGAACAGACTCTCAGATGTCTCAGACTGGTACAGTTCCGACCGGAGTTTTGTGTGTTGATTCACTCACTTCTCGATAAATATTTTACCTAGAAATCCTGTTTCTATTCGGTCTAGTCGAATGGTCGGGACCTCAGGCCAGAGGACGTACGAATCTTATCTTCAAATTTAGGGTCACATTCTTTTCTCTGCAATTCCTTGGCTTTGCGGATGACATCGGAATCACCGGACGGACATCTGCGGCGAAGTGCCAGACTTACACATAGTTGGGGCACGTAATGAGGATACCGGACTCATGCCCAACCGAGGAAGTTGCTCGTATGCAAACAACTGCAATACAAACACTGAGACGAGTTTCCTGAAAAAGGGGTTTAGAAACCTGACCGTATGCTATCGACCTGCTCAAGCGGCCAAGACGACGAAGAAGTGTGGCACGTTAAGGGCATTAGAGCTTTCGATTTTGTAGCGCCAATGAAAGAGAAGACAAGCATACAGCGCCGTACAGTACAGGCTTTCTATAGGTTCATTTTTCACTTAAAGTTATTTATTTAAATCATGTATTATCTGCATCAAATCATCATTCATCAGCCATTTCGCACTTCTCTCTCCTCAATATGTTCCTAAGTAATTTTGTTTTGTTTGTTTGTTGGTTTGTGTGTGTGTTTTGTTGCTGCTGCTTACAAACACTATGTTCCGCCATTGTGTTTTTTTTTGTTTTACTGTTACAGTAGAGTAGTGTTCCGCTTTTCCGTCCTTGCCGCACGTGCATGGACAGCATCACGGCACGGCACTATAAGCCCTTGTTCATAACAATTCGTATCGTGTCTCACCAACCCAATACCATGCCGTCGTGTGTGTGTATGTCCTTTTCCTTAGCTTTCTATTTCGGCGGTACCCATAAAATGGTGTATGGTGGTTGGTTTTCCTTTTCTTTCCGCATCATCATCATGATCACTCAGTTCATGTATGTTTGTTCGCGTACCTGAATTGAATGTCTAGGTAATTGCATATTATTCATTCTACTACACTAAATCTATATATATTCTCGACTGAATCGTTTAAAAATCGAATATTGCAAACAAAAAAACTAATTTTCCCTTTTTTGTTTTTGCAGATGATCATCGGTATGGTATGGATATGACGACGATGGGTTGGACTTTTGTGGAGAGGCCAATTCATGAAGATCGCAGCGCCTCGTGTAGTGGGCCCTTATCACCTTTCGTTTTTCTGTTGTATCTGTTTTGTTTAGCGAAACGTTACGTCTCACACGTTACCTACAAAGCTAACGCTTCTTGCCAATCGGCCATCCTCTGTTTGGGGGGACGGGGATGGATTATGTTGATGTTGTTTAGTGTATATCCGACCCAACATTTCGGAAATGGTTCCAATGCACACAATTAGCTAACAGAAAAAAAGAAAAGAAAACAACGAAAACCCACACGGCCGTTGCTTATTTCTCGTGTGGTCTTCGACGTTAGCAGGCAGTCGGCAACGTGTGTTCCGCTTTTTTTTTTCGTTTTACTTTAAAATTAATGTCACTTCCCTCCCTCGACAACTACGACAAGCTGATGCTGTACCTTCTTTTTTCCCGCCGAATCATCCCCCCATTACTGTAGTTTTTTTTTGCTTGAGTTTTAATATATATATTTTCTTGTTTGAGTCATCTTTATCCCTATCAAAGTACTTTACATTGATTTCGCTTACGCCCGAAGTGCACTCCTGTAGTAACGTCGGTGTTACACAACAAAACTATAATAAAAAAAAACACAGGGCCTCTACGCCTACAAATAATACGGCTTAACATAAAATGATTGTGCAGAGGTTTGCAAACCCCCATCAGTGGCTATCGGGGGCCAATGATAGGCGTGTTTCTGCGTGGAAGAGAATGCGTGCATACAGCAGACGAAAAAACGTATTGCATTTCAAGTATTAATAGAGAGAGAGGGAGAGAGAGATAACGGTGAGCTATTATAGTCTCTCTCTAGGAAAATAAAGAAGGAAACACACTTGGTTGCAGAATAAACGCTAACTAAACACTCACCCATACATACCACCTTTCTTTTCACACCGGTGGCCGCTTATCTCTGCCGCCGATCTCGATTGTACGATTTTTATGTTAATTTATCTAATTGTTTATGTTCGTTTTTTCTTCTCTCTTTTTACTAAAATCAAAAACCAAACTCTACCACGCACACGCACACCTCCACAATACGACCGTCTCGGACCGTTCTCTGTCCGCGCTGACACGCGCAATACACACACTAAAACGATTTGATGAATTACACGTTTTGCCTAACACGTTCGCCCCGTTTGCTGAAAGATAGTCGATTTGCGGTGTGTTTGATTGATGGGAATTTTACTAAAATAAATTAAACGTTTCGTTCGTAGTAGCCCGTTCTTGCTTTCCCCTGCGTCTTCTCCCTCCCTCCTATCGACCCTTCCTCGCGGATCTCTCTCTCTCTCCCTTCACCTACACTCCTAGCATTTCACTCTTATCAATGTATCTTTTTACACGTGCTTTTTTGTTTGCTTGTTTGTATTCCAAAACGAGAAGCATTTGTCGCTAATGAACTGAACTTCACAGAAGGAAGAAGGAAAAAACAACGAAACGACACAACTAACCCTACAGCTATATCCCCCGCGGTCCTGCTTCGCTAGTGAAGGTTTGTTCTAGGTTTAAAGATCGTATGCAACGATTTTTTGCACAAAAAATAGGAAATTACTAGCGCCCGCTCGTATCACGTTTTGAATGACCAAACCATGGGGGGTTTCATGAATGTTTTACGCTAGCAAATGTTGTGTGTGTGTTTGTGTGTATTTATAGTAATGGTTGTTGTTGTCGTCGTCTTGCATTCTGCTGTGCACTACTGAAATGATATATCTTAAAATAAAAGATAACCAACCAACATTTCCACGTCACGCACAACGTTACCTCTGTCCGCATCGCGTTGCGACGCGTTCAAATCTTAGCAAATAAAAAATATATATATCTATGAATTGATGTAATTGCATCAAGAGGCTTGCAACCATTTTTCGGCGCGATCTTCCGAGTGAGGAAACGTTTAAAAAAACACGAACCTCGCATTTCCTGCCCTCCTTCCTGTAAGGGGTTTCTCCCCTCCTTCTCCACTGGAAGTATAGTTTGCTTCGCCGATCGATTTTTTATGGGCTATGTTTCACGGTCTACCAACCCACAACAGAGCAGAGCAGAAGGGAGGGGGATACTTTACTTTACGGACGTTGAGAATACAACTCAACGCGGGCCCACGGGACAGACAGACAGACACTAGCCGACGACGACGGCAACAGCATTGTTGAACCAAACTGTCACTTTAAAACACGTAGTTCTCGTCAGCCATATCGATTGCCCACCGGAACTTGTCACGCTGCGTTTTGTTGAAAATCTTCTCTATTGGAACGCCGAATTTCTTGCACCTAAAAGAGTGGTTCGAGGCGAAAGAGAAAAAATATTAAAAAAAATCAATACAAATGTAAATTACAGAATATTCCGTAGGTTTTTTTTCCTAGCTGTATGAATCCGTGTAACAACAGTTTTTTTATGATTTCTCAAGCATATTAGAGATAAAACAAATATATGAAGAGAAAGGAAGGATAAAAATTATGTTCCAATAAGACGGGCATGAATATTTGTTTTCAATTTATGCACTTCTTTTTTACACAGCTATTACTTTTTTTACGATATACGAAACGATATACGATATACGAAAAATCGCCAAAAAAAAACTATTGTATACCATCTCTGTATGGAAAATTCCCTACTTACCAAGCGACGGAAATGCGAGGATCCAAATAGTTCAGCTTGGACGTGCCAAGAGCAATTGTCTTGTTTTCATCCCTGTCCGTTTCCTGTAGTTCCAGCTTTTTCAGCTGATCCTTGAGTCTTTCCAGCTGCTTGTTTTTCTTCTCGAACGCACTTGGATCACGAACGTTGCTCTTTTTGAGATCCTTAAAAAACCCAAAAAATGTTAAAATAACACATTCTCCTTTTACCGTCCCCTCCCTCACATCCGACAGCTACCTTCAATTCCTTTTGACACTGGTCAATCTGCTCGCGCTTCACACGAATCTTTTCCTTAAGATTGCCCATGCTTTTCTCGTGCGTTTTCGGCACCGCCCGTTGATGGTTACACAGGATAGCGACTGCCCGGTTAGCGCGGTTGTAAGCGAGCAGCTTCTCCGGGACCGAAGCATCTGGGTCCGTCAGTTCTTCCAACTGTTTCTGTAGCGTGTACGAAGCGTTAAACGTACGGAATACCTTGGCAGTAAGCCCTACAAGAAGCGGAAGACCAAGCAAGGACAAAGATTAGACTATTTGCAACGAAAAACTCAGCACCGGTTTTCGCCAGAAAGTGCACATACCATCCATCAATCCCTTCAAATATTCGTTCACCACTGAGGTGTTTAACCGGTCGAAAAGGTCGTCGCCGGGCTTTTTGTTCTCCTTGAACAGCTCCAAATTCTTAAACACGCGCTTCTCCACCTCCACCTCGTTGTAGTACCGGATGGAATCTTTACCGAGAAAGTCAAACACAACCACATTCTCCTTCCCGTTCAGTTCCTTGTGCAGCGCAATGTGTTCGTAGCGCAGCGAACAGCAACCGACCGTATCCGCCTGATCGTCGTCCTTTTCATTGCCCGCTCTCAGGGCAAGCTTATCGATAAAGTACATCGCTACGGCACGCTGGCGGATGCGCATCTCCTTGCTCTTCCACTCGTCGCGGTACGTTTCGCGAATGCGGTCAATGTGCTTCAGCAGCCGGCGGGCGGTCTCGTACTTCTGCCAATCCTTTTCGCCCTTTAGCTTGGAGCTTGGATTCAACATGATGTACTTCACCTGTCCCTGCACATTCTCGGTCCAGGAGGCCAACCACGACACGGCGTTATCGTGGCGCACCTCCTTCCATCGGTGGCCTGCCGGTGGGGACGGTATTTTGCTATCCTTCGAGCAGTTGATGATGACATCCTCGGGCATGACGCGCCTCTTCACCAGTCCCATCTTCGGATGTTCACCTCGGCCTCGGAACAGACCGGGCGGTTCAATTTTAAAGTTTCCTATCTTTTCCTTATGCCCGTCGATTACACAAATGCCGTACTCCTTCATTAGCTGTTCGTTGGCCGCCTTCAAAGCCGCTTTTTCTTCCTTCGTACGGTTCCGATTCTTTTCCGCTTGCTCGGCAAAGTAGGCAGCCATAGGACGGAAGTTGCACTTGCGTAGGTCCGTAATCCGTTCACGCTCGTGCTGTGTCATCGTTTTGCGCCAATCTTTGAAGAAATTGTCGTTGAACGCTGCCTTCGAGGTGTAATCGTGTTCCAGCATACGTGCATAAAATCCGGCCACCTCTTCCGCATCCTGGGAGAGCAACATTTCCTTGCCATCGTACTCGAACTTTACGTGCCGGGGCAGTGGTTCGTACGGTGGTGCAAATACCGGCCCTTTGTGTTCCAAATACTTCCACTTCACTCCATCGTCACGCTTTTCCTCTTCCCACCTGAAAGGGTCGGTTTGTTAACCGCCGGAAAAGAAAGACAAGAAACACCCACAAACGTTAACAAACGTCCACCCATTACGTCACACATTTGGATGAGAATTTGTGTGCACACCACTGATTTAATTTCTTCTGGCTATTAGCAACATTTGTACGCTTTTTCACCCGCTGCTGAGAGGCTGCACTGGTATGGGGAAAATGGACACAATTGCGGACAACAACTACACGTGAACAGTTCGTCGACGACGTTTGTGATGGTATTCTAACCGTACGGAGCCATATTCTGCATCCGTCACGATACAGCACGCAAGAAGAGTATACCGAACGGAAAGCAGACAACATTCACTGGTAGAAAAAGGGACAATTTTCATTCACACACTCTTTTTCTTCGATGGGAGCAGAACGGCATGTAAAATATCGTCTGACTGTCAAAATCGTCTCGCTTTTGACAGCTCGCGCTTTGAAAAGCGCCACCGAGCGCTATGGTGGTGGGTACGCGAACTAACGAAAAGGTTTACACACACCTTCCATACACGCACACACTAGCTGAATGCAACACGATACATTTCACTTTCCAAATTCACACTTCTTGCGCACTCTCCGCCAAGCTGAATCTACAAACAAACGCCGGTACCGCGTTGTGCCGGTCCTGTTTGTGTGTCCGTCCGTTCGTAGGGGCTCTAGTGTTTTCAAAACAAGCATTTCCATTTTCCACAATCCTCTACACAGCGCAACACCTCGTCGTTCTGCTACGGGGAAGAAATTTACCTTCCTCCTCAAGTGACACACACTCCAAACTTACCATTTCCACACCTCCTGTTCCTCCTCTTCCTTCTTTACTCGGCCAGCCTTCGTTGGACTTGATTGTGTTGCTCCTCCAGCAGTCTTGGCCTGCTTGGTGTTCTGACGTATCGTAGCAACAATTGGAAGAGAAACAATAACCATAAAACGTTAGTAATTTGCTTCCACGGCCACAACACGCAGCAACAGAAACATCTTCCACAAAAAGGGTTAGCTGGTGCGCGTATTGTACACAAAACAGGTACACGGGGGTAGGTCATTCACCTTCTTTGCATTCTGCGTTGCTGCGGGCGCCTCCTTCTTGATCTTGGTCTTTTTAATTTTCTTCTTGTTGTCGACATCCTCCTCCTCATCGTCGTCGTTTCCCCCATCATCGGATTCGTACGAACGCTTCTTGTTTTTCTTCTTGTCCTTTTTCTCCGTCTTTATCTTCTTCTTCTTGCCTCCATCCTCATATCCTTCGTCCACATCCTTCTTCTTACGCTTCGACAGTGGTATATCGTCTTCAGATTCATCCTCCCGACCGGATTGGTGCTCCTGCTTAACCTCGTACTGCTCCTGTTTGATCGCGGCCGCCACATCCGCCTGATACTGTTCGTGCTGTTGCTGCATTCCACCAAAGTATCCCTGCTGCTGCTGTTGGTACATATGCTGTTGCTGTTGTAGCTGTTGTTGATGTTGGTGTTGTTGCTGTTCGTGGTGGCCGTTTTCGTTGTTGAAGTCATTGTAACGGCTCTCGTCGTCACCCTCATCATCGTCATTTTCCTGATAATCTTCATCCTGGTTGGAAGTGTTGTGGTCCATCGTTTCGGCTTTAAGTGCGAACGGTGTCTCATCAGCCCGGAACTGAGACATCGAGTAATCGCATGAGCTGGCCTGCGAAATGTCCAACGGATCGTGCGGTGGCTTGCCGACCCCGACTCCTCCTCCTCCTCCCCCTGCCCGATTGTCCAGCTGTGTGCCAGTTTGCTGTTGCATGTGACCCTCGCCATTTAAAAACGCTTGCGGAACTGAGTCCGGTTCTTCCTTCACCTTTACCGCCTCGCTACCCTGCTGCGGCGCTCCTTCCTCCCGCTCTTTCTCCTCTCGGCGACGGTGGTCCTTGTGCTTGGAAGAGGACGACGAAGAGTGCTTGTCCTTATCTTTCCTCGAGCTGGAATGTTTGTTCTTGTCCTTATCTTTGTCACGGCTGGAGCTGCCGGTGCCACCGCTACTGCTGCTGCTCTTATGCTTATCCCGATCCTTGTCCTTGTTGGACGAGGAAGAGGAAGATGATTTGTGCTTGTCCTTGTCCTTATCGCTACTACGGCTGCTTTTGTCGCGCTCCTTATCCTTCCTGTCTCGATCGCTCCGATCCTTGCCATCCTCGCGCGATCGATGTTTGTCTTTGTCCCGTTCCTTATCCTTCGACCGGTCCTTATCACTTTTGGAGCTTTTGTGCGTCGAAGAGCTGCTGTGGTGGCTGCTGCTCTTTTCCTTATCCTTGTTGCTGCTACTGCTGGAACTATGTTTCTCCTTATCCGACGAACGCTCTTTGTCTCTAAAATGATTAACAAAAAAAAGAGTTAGGAAAAGTGCAAATATTTCACCCTTTTGTCCATCGCAACTCACTTTGACGAGCTGGTGGTTCCGCTCTTCGAAGAGGACGAGTGGCTGCTGCTGCTCTTGTGTTTGTCGCGACTCTTGTCCTTGTCCCGCTCGCGATCCTTATCGCGGTGCTTGTCCTTCTCGCGATTTTTGTCCCGATCCTTATCCCGATGCTTATCCTTGCTCGAGCTTTTGTGACTTTTATGCCGATCGCCGTTTTCACCACCACTTCCCGAATGACCGTTGCTCACCCCGTTTGGCCGGTCGATCATTCCATTCATCACCTTGGAGGAATCCTGTAAGTAAGGAGTGGGGTAGAAGGGACAGGGAGAAAATCGGTAAAAAATCGTAGTTTGCATTGTTCGTCCATTTAATAATAGTACATTGGGTAACAGAAGCAACCTACAACCAGTTTCCACCAAATATTTTCACTTCACACACAATATACAATAAGACACATAAAATACCATATCCGGAAGTATTCCGGAGCGAATTCACAATCGATAAGAGATTATCAAGTGTGCAATACAGGCAATCACAGTGAATGATTTTATCATTGTGTCCGTGTCACGGCATTGTAAAATCCACCTTCGCACGCACTTATAGAACGCGTATACAGTTGATGGCGTTCACAAATTCACAAACACTCAAACCAATTTCATGCTTGTAGCATTATCATACGCATCACCCCTTCTGCTTTTTGCGTCGTTTCATTAACACGTGCGCTACCACCAGAACGTGGAAACCATCCATGTGGTCGCATGCTATGCCGACGTTTACCTATGCTCTATTATCGTATATTTTGGTAATGCCGCACATTAACCAACAGCTGATCTCCCAAAACTTCCCCTTGATCGAACGACAAAAGTAACTGCTGACCAATGCGTATAGGGATACATAGATAGAGAAAAGAGGCCAACCGTTTACATTAGGCAAGGAAAAACCTTATGCTGCTTGCATACCCGAAAGAGACAACCGACCATTAAAAGAAGGTAAGAGAACAGTTTCAATAAAGCAACGTGTTGGGAGAATAAAAAGCGGCTGTTTTTTTTAAGATGCCACCGGAAGAAATCTTCCGGTGTCAAGTTAAATACAAGGAATAAATAATTGAAAATGGTGAACAAGTTTTTATCTTATAAAAATACTTGTATTCATGTGATCAATTATTAACTGTTCCATGTATCGCGATCGAATCGCATTCGCATGATTTCGAGCGTGTGTTCCGGCCACGTTTTATAATATTTCTAGTTTCTGACCAATGCCCAATCATCCACAACACACATCCAGCACCGAATTTCCTTTCTGTTGTGCATTTATTCCATCCATTCACCTTGATTGAACGCGGTTGCTGGTGCTATGTGCTGAATTTCATGCCTCCACCGCGCACCACGCGACCCGGACACCCGCGTGTTAATTCACGCGCTTGCCGTTGCAAATACTTCCTCTTCCATTCACGGCACCACACTTTCGAGAAAGCATTCGCGGCGGCTGATAGTAAAATGCACAGCCGATCGGCCTACCGTCCGACACACAGACTTCGTTCGCGCAAACAAGTTTCGTGAAAATAAAAGCCAGCCCACCACCGACTCTGAGACTCTGACTGACTGAGTGTCTGACTGTAGTACGGTGTGTCTTCTGTGTCGAAAGAAGAACACGATGTCGGTGCATTGAGCGTTTTAAAATACATTTCACTGCTCTGTCTCTCTGTCTCTTATGATAGCGAAAATGTAGGCAGTAAGTACTAGTCACGGGCACTACACTACTCAGCACACAGCCCCGAGGCCAAAGGCAACGAAGCAATGCGTCACATGAGAAGTGAGCGAAAAATGGATAAAAAAATATTTTTTTCATTCTTAGTGGTAATTTCATAAAATATTTCTTCTTAACAAATCTTGTCGGGCCCATGACCTTTTCGGTCATACCGAACACTTCGCTGACGGACGGCACAACACCACATCATATCATGATGCAAAAGGTGCGACCCGCACACCAGAGCACATACACACAAGGCGCAAGGGAGGCGAAAATTTTCTAAGTCCCAAAAAATGTTGGGACTTAGACGAAAAATTTCGAAAAAATCAACCCACGCCAGAATGGTAGCATTTTCGCTGAAACGCGTTTTGCACCAACTCCCAGCCCGGTACGACGCACCAAATCGGAGATATTCGATTTTCAACTTTCCTTTACCGCAGACAGCGACGTGGGACTTAGTCTCCGGACGCCATTTTTCTCGCTTGCTTCGCTAACATCAGCGAACACAGAGCTGCTGCTACCACACCGCACAGTAGAGGACTTGGAAGAAAAAACGAACGACGACAGCGCACACATTGCGCGTTCGCCCGTTCGACAATCTTTGGGTGCGAAAATACATCCCATGTACTGGCTGCATGTTGTAAAATAAGTGGTTTTTACATTCACTTTCTGTTTTAGCTTACAAAAAGCCCCGATTATGATCCCTAACGGGAAGGACTTTAAAAGTGGAGGCCATCAGTGTGACAGACAGACAGATAGTCACACACGGAGGCCGTTCTTTGTTACATGAATGAATGTTTTATCTTCACTCCACCTAATCAAGATCCTTACAGCCAAGGATTAGGTATCTATTGCGACGAACCAGAAAACGATTCGTACGGTGCAAATTGCCAACGGAACCGTGTGGCACATTAATGGGGAAAACTTCGAGAATGATTGCAACTCCGTCGTCGTCGTCGCCGCACACACCAGGTCAGGTGTGAAAATGGTCGGTTCGGTACAGTTCGCGATTTTCGGACCACATTCACCCAGCACACTAATCAACACGGTTACTTACCGCTGGTGGAGGAATGGCCGCATCGACACTCATGTTGGCACCTTTTCCACAGCTCTTGGATTCCGAAAAGCAATGATTTTTTGGCGACGGAAAACTACGACGACGACGACGACAACGACGGCAACGGCGATCGTGATACGGAAGAAGAGCTTCACAGCAGACTACGGATTGTGCAGCAACACGGATTATCCCTGCGGCTCCGTTGACAGCTAGGTTTGTAAACAACGATAGGTTTACTTTGCCTGCTTGATTGGTTCACCTGCATCTGTCATGGGATTTCAAATTCCGTTTTTGTCTTTTTTTATTGAACCACTTTTTGCTTTTTTCACAACTGTTTTCACGTTTATATATAAAACAAAAGCATCGCACTTGGACTGCAAACAGGAATCGAATGGATTTATTTTACTGGTTTAATTGCAGTTAAACAAAACGCTTTTATCAACCTAAATACCGTTTCAGATTTCCCCCTTTTGAGCTTTGCCCAAAAAACCATCACAGCATCGTACGCACTGTACGTAACACTGCTCAAATCCTTCCGAGCCCTTATCATAGTAAGGGTCGCGTATGATAGCGCCCGGTTGTTGCGGATCGAAGTCGCCGAGCAGCAATATTTTTGCCTTACCACCTCCATTCGGTGCTCGTTCCTTCAAGTCGCTAATGTTCTCTCGGTCCATGCCGAAAATGTAATCGTAATGTTCGAAATCTGCCTTCTTAATCTGTCTCGCTTTGTTGCTGTACGGCAAATCATGGTTTTTCATCGTTGCCAAAGCCCGATGGTCGGGGCTCCGGCCCACGTGCCATGATCCGATGGCAGCACTGTCCACTTCCCACTGATCGGCAACACCGGCATTGTCGATTGTTTTGAGAAATACAGCCTCGGCGATCGGTGAACGACAGATGTTTCCTGAAAGAGATAAGAACGAGTAATGTTGGCTGCTATGTAATACAAGAAATATGCAAAAGTTCCAATCCTGAAAATTGTGTTACAATATGTAGCAATGTAACCAACATGAGTCACAGCCTGAGAGTATACTTCATTGCAGAGGCAGGGCTCTATCCATTTACACTTGCTCGTCAGGGCTAAGTCACTCAAATATTGAGACCGGCAACGTTGACCATATGATTACCGGGTCATAGGTTAACACCAACAATAACATTACTATTGCACACACTGAAGTGCAGCCGGTGGCTTATTGTACATCATTCTAGCACATTGCAATATGCAACAAATACTCCAAGTAGGGAGTCTTTATGGACAGGAACAGCCTTTGAAATAAACTGGCGGAGTTACCGGTGCCGGAGACACCCGCCACTTTACGTCGCATAGCAATGAAAACAGTACCTCACCATACCGATGCATCGATAGTTTCGCTATGGTGCTGCCATGAGCTAAACTCAACCTACGAAATGACTGTGAGCAACTTCACACACATCCTTCTTTGCGAATCCAATGGGAAAAGTTTTAAACTGTTTGTTTTAGCACTTACCGAGGCAAATAAACAGAGCCTTCCTCTTCTCGGTCATGCTGCTTGCGGTAGAGTAAATAGAATGTTTTGAAAATAATGTCCGTCTCGTTGAACTGTCAAACACAGGGTGGCTATTATCAAAAAAGGCCCAAATACCAATTCGGCACAATAAAAAAAAACAATAACGCAGTGCGAGGTTTTGAAAAACAACCGAAAGCGCGTTAATTTGCTTTGGGGTGTCCCGTGAACACTAAATGATCATTACACGCTGTCGGATATGCGTATTATGCACGAAACTCAATAAAGAGGTTAGGTTTATTTTGTTAAGGTCCGTTTTAATGATATTTTCTAACAACTTTCCTCCCCTTTCAGCCATCTTTTGCTGGATTGCTTCTATTCCGCACATGCCGAGCCGTGGACCCCGTTGCTATGGTTGGATAGGTATGTTACAATTTTCTCCGTTATACCGAAGATAAATTTCTTTATCGTTATACATAACAAGTGTTAAACGAACTTGATAGTGCAAATGTCTTCTGTTGAGGAGCGATTCAGTCCAATGGAACCGTCAACTTTATCGCGTTGGAAAGTAGGTAAAACAAACTCACTTATTTAGTAACCAAATAGCTGGTAGCGGCGTGCCCAACCCAGCAAGAACCCATTGCCACGTGACCCTGCTGTTGCTGGTGCTAATGGTATGACTACATAAAAACGTCTTTGATATTTTTGAACTGACGAATCGATAGGTCAACTGGAAGATCGAACCGGTACTGCGATAAACGGTCGAGCGTCTTTAAGCCATCACGAAAGCCAGTGTTGGCTACGTAGCTCCAGCTGGTGTAATGCGAGCTGACCAGCTCCTTGCACTGGAAAATAAGGTACAGCCATTGTGTTAACTTCTGGGCGCTATACGAAGGACGAAAAGAAACTCCCCGGTTAGTACATGCACACATATCATTTACGAACATAACGACTTGCGGCTTACTTTAGTCCAGCACATATGAATGCCTTAAACTGGGAATCGTAGCTCCGCTTGTAGGGACTGTGCAAAGCTACGATCGAACCTATAGCACTGAGAAGACTCTGTAACGAAAAACGATTTAGATGAGTGCTACACTTCAGGCGACGACTGTCCACGAAAAGCCACCCGCCTCGTACCTGTTTGTTCGATAACGGTCGACCGTCCACTATGTCCAGGTTGAAACTTTCTGATAGCTTTCTCGCCGGTGTCGAGTTGTAACGATCGCCATTTTTGATGTTGTAGTACACCAGCAGCAGCTCCCAGGCATGCATTGCGTCCTCACTATTGCTCTCGTACTGCTGAGCTTCCAGCTCGTCATCGTCCTCGTCATCTAGCTGGGAAAACAGATTGTCTTCCACTGTCGCATTTGCCGTGTGCTCCGCATGCGGCTGTTTCTTGGTCGGTGCAGTAGTTGTCGCCCCACCCGTACTCTTTCGCCGGACATCCGACCGATAAAAGCCGCCGTCGTTTGATCGTGCGCTCATGCTGGAATGATTGCTGCCGCCCGTCGATGCAGAGAAGCATCCCGATATGAATGGAACCAAGCTGTGGCTTGCGTTTTCGGAAATTCCCTGCAAACCATGCTGCATCAACCGTTGGATGGTTTTTGCCAAACGTTTGCGGACCAGCAGCGTAAGCTCGTAATTCTTCCTATTGCCGCCCCGACCAGGACGTCCGGCCGAATCGTCCTCGTCCTCCTCGTTATGGTCCGACTCCTTGGATGCTATTTCGTTCTGCAATGTTAGCACCAACGATGCTATCTCTTGCACGTCGTACTCCAGCCTGGCCCGAATGTCGCCCCAACAGTTTTGTCGCGTTCGAGCCATCATTTTCGATTGGTAGTTTGCCTCACTGGTCCGATGCTCGCTGCCACAGTTGAACTGAGACAACGCAAACATCTGCAGCAATGTTCCGGCCTTATCCATTAGACCGAAGGCTTTGCTGTTGAACGATTCCCGCTTTGCTGCGGCTGCCGTTTGGTTACCATTATTGCACCCAATGTTCGAGGAACAGTGACTGGATACGACAGGCTTCGAAAGCGAATGACGATCGGACCCGAGTTCCTTGGCCGAGGCCTCTGTACCATGCTGCCTGTGGGCTTGCTGTTGTTGCTGCTGCTGCTGCTGCTGTTGCTCCAGGAAACGCTTTTTAATTTCCGCCTTCTCGTTCGTCTGCAGGAACCCAATGAACCGTTCCAGGTCCTGGATCTGTGTCTTGAGCTGTGTCACCAACTGTTCCTTCATCTTGAGCGGGTTCACCAGCTCGTCGAGTGCACTGTCCACCTGCTGCCGAAGGTCTTCCGAGGTGAGCTGGGGCAGGTCAAGCTCGTTCAGGTTGAGGTTGATCTTTTTCTTGATCTCCTCGATAATCACCTTCTGCTTTTCGAGCAGTATCGTTTGCGGCAGAATGCCGGGCGTGCCGGATTCGTACGCGTACCGCTCCAGATCCATCAGCTGCGATTTCAGCTGCTCGATAAGCTCCTGTTGCTTTTCGCGCAGGTTTTCCACCGACTCGGGGCTTCGGTCGAGGTTGGCCACAATTTCGGGAATGTTTTGTTTTACCGGGTTTTGCTGTATCTCCGGTATGCCGAGAAATGCGAACTCTTCCAGATTTTTCAACAGCGTGTCCCTTTCCTGGGGAGGCGCCTCCACGATCTGCCGCAGTCGCAGCTGCACCTGGGCAAAGTGCGACGTGAGGGCAATCAGGTTCGACGATAGAATCTCATGCTCGTCCTCGAGAGACTTCAGCCGTTCACGCTCCACCGTTTCTCCTCCATCTGGTACGGTCCGTTCGTCGTCGTCGCCGTGGTGGTGGTGCTGGCGCTCGATGGTGGTACTTTCATCGGTGAGGGCCTGATTAGACTCAGAGCTAAAGGCAGAATCGAAATCAAACTCGTCTTCTGACGAATTCCGCGGCATGGACCGATCACCTTCCACAAACAAACCGAACTTCATGTCAACCTCCACGTTGCCATCGTCACACACTTCCTCATCCGTTTCCTTTCCGACGCATCTCTGCTCACCCTGGTCCTCAACCGCAACAGCCTCATCGATTCGTATGCCCACGGTGGACATGTTTAAATTGTTTCGCCCTTGTATTGCTCACAGCAGCGACCAACTAATTGCTCCGAGCGTAAAGGTCCTCTCAACGTTTAATCAAAAGCTGGTCCTCAATACACTGCAATCATTTCGTTTCGCTTTCGTCCTGATGACGAATGCTGCTGAAACTGTCGCTTCTGTGTGTGGGCGCACTAGAATGACGTATTTTGTGGGCAAGCTTTCAGCTGCATTGCATTCCTCACCATATGTAATCAATCAACCAAAATGTTTCACTTGCACGCACCACGAATCCGAAGACAGTTACTTCCTCTAACAGTTGCAGTTGTGCTGCATTCAGATTCAGTGCGTTACTCCCTTCCTAACACTGCACACTGGTGGGAATTGTATAATAACCAGTCACTTTTCTCACAATGCGTATTGACAATTTACCAAAGCTTTTCGATGCTTCGCAAGTGTTGGTACAATGCTTTTGCCATGTTTATATGCCTCCATCGGATCCATCAAAAGCCATGCGCATGCGCACCGTGGTGGTAACAGCGTGCACGAACCATTGAGTGTAGCACGTGTGAGCTGCCTTCCTGGAGGGATAGCAAGCTTAGTGGAAGAGCAATTTTTGAGCAGACTTGCTGTGGCCAAATGAAGCATTTTATTGTGGATCGTTTATACTTCCCTTCTATACATTTTCTGTGATTATTCTGTGTCCTAGCGTTCTACTCAATTATCCGTCATCTTTTGCATCGTTTAACTTGAAAATTTAAATAATATGGAGCAACTAGGGCCGACAAAGTGCAGGGGCTCGATTTGAATATTTTTATTCCATACAGAGCAGAAAGCGATAATCATCAAGGCCCAGCAAGAGGTTGAAATTATGCAAAAGTTAATCTTTGCTAAGTTCTCAACTATCTGCTGTGGCAGCAATCGGCAACCGGTTCGATTGTAATGTTGTTTATAGACTTTTCTTTGATCGAAGGAAGTATAATATTATTTTATTTGCGTTGGCCATTTGAAGCTGGTCAAGGTTTAATCTTCACCACATTTTGAAACTTATTCTTGAACATTAAAAAACGATCACGATATGGATGTAATTCAAATATAATATATGTAAAATTTCATTCTCATCTTCCAGCATGGGGATGTGTGCAGAGTGAAGACTTTTACCATTACACGATTTAAAAAATAAACGACGAGCGCTACGAATCCTTTGCGATGTGCACGAGCCCGCAAGGATGCGATAAATTACGAGATTTGTTTATCCTCTGTAAGCGATCCATGTGAGAAAAAATGTCGGTAGGATTTTCCCTATCATGATGGCTTGGTGACTGGTTACCTCGTTACTTAAATTACGTACCGATCACTTATCGACATCAACAAGAAGTGCTTTCTTGTGTGTGGTTTAAGGAATCACCATCTATGATGGGCGCTTTCTTACGATCTCCCAGCTTTTTCGATTTGTAAAGCTTAACGCCCTCGATCTCAATTTCATGCACACGTATTTTGTGCTGCGTCAGCATATAGTTGAATCTGCAAAGAGAAACAAAACGGGGCGTTAGTTTTTGTTTTTTTTTTCTACAATAAGAAGCTAAATCAATTGTATTGTGAGAGCGGTTTCCAAATTATGGCCCATTTCTGGCAAATTAGGGGCTAATTTTCTGGCAATAATACAATCAACAGCATATACGTATATTCTTGTGCATTAAAAATCTATTGTTAATTGGCTGATCATTACCAAAACTAAGGAAAACATAGGACGAATTGCACAAGGGTAATTAAAAGCGTTAGATCGGCCAGTTTCAATAGTATAAGGCAGTATCTCAATAGGCAAAGTATCAAAGCCATTGGCTAACGTCAGCGCCAGGTAAAAGTACAAATAACGATAGCGTGTTCATATTTCCAGAGAAGGACAGTTCACAATCCAGCTTTCAAGACTTTTTTCCTTTCCTTTTCCTTTTTTTCCTTAACTAGTGGCTCATGGTTTAGTAACATAATTGCAAACAAGCGAGCTATTGAAAGGTTTAATAAAAAAAAAGGCTATTGGAACTTCACCACGCATGACGGACGTTACAGAGTGAAATGAAAAGAGAGTTGAACCAACACACTATCCTGGCCACACTATTGGCCTGAGTTTACTGGCTTCCGTTGACTTTATTTTACCCGTAGCAGGATAGGCAGTCTAGCGTACGGGGAAGCAGTACGGCTGGTAGCCGTTGCGCGGTCCTGCCGTGTGAAGATTAGCATCGCTGCTGCCTCGACCACCGCACTTCCCTTGGCATTGGAGGCAGATCCTAACGTTCTACATACCTGTAGCCTTTGCCGCAATATTCACAATGGATCCGATCGCCTGTGTGCAACATCATGTGTTGCTTCAGCTTGTGCGGCACGGGGAACGCTTTGTCACAAATTTTGCAAACATGTTTCATCGGCTTCCCCTTGTGGGTGGTGCTCATGTGCCTTTCCAGTCCCTTCTTCCAGCTATACTGTACGCCACATATTTTGCAGGGAAACGATTTGCGTTCGTGCTTCGACTCCACATGCTCCGTCAGGCCTCGGCGCGTCTTAAACTTGTGGCCACAGACGGTGCACTGATGGTTACGCGCGTCGCTGTGCAGATTAAGGTGCGCTTTCAACCGATTAAGCGTCTTGTATGAATTTCCACAGATTTCGCAAATGTGCGTTGGTTCCTCCACGCGTTTGCCAGCATCGTTGTGCTCCTCCTTGTCCGAGGATGAAAAGTTTGCCGGCAGCTCTTGCGAGGAAAAATCATCCCCATAGTCAATCGCGTAATTTTCCGACAGAAGTTGCTTTTCAGATTCGCGCAGCTCTATCTCCTCGTCACATTCGTCCGCTGTGCTGCTGGCAGGCGGTTCTTCACCGTACGATTCAAACTCGTACTCGTTGGCGAAATGTTGCTCCTCGATGATCTCCGACTTCGTTGTGTCGATCACAATCTCTTCACATTCGGCTGGAAAATGTTCTCTATGAACGAATATGCTTTCTTTCTGGGTCGCGTTTACGCTGCTAGACTCTTGCTCTTTATCTCGTGGCGCAATACTTGCATCCTTCGGGGGCTCGTACGCAAGTCTCGTTTTTTCGTTGTTAAATATCGTTTTGAGGCTTTCCTGTGCATCGGAACATTTCTTCCAAAACGTTTGCATCGTTTTACCCAGATTTTTACAATGGCCACAGACACCAGTCGGCAGGGTGGTAAAGTCGGACAGATGTAGCTGATAGTGGAATATTTCGTCCAGATCAGACAGCAGATCGCGATCATCGTCAAGCTTGCAGGTTTGCTTCTGTCCGCACAGCCGGCAGTACACTAGATCCGGTGCCGTTGGTTTCAACGGGCCATGTCTTTTGAACACACATTCTACGTTGCGCGTAGGCAGAGCTCCCAGCGCAAGCTTCGGTACCCTATGGCGTCTATTGATGAGTTCCGGTTCAAAGTGTTCCTCGCAGATCAAAATTTTCTCGGGCAAGCTGTCCAAAGGGATCACGTCCGACCAGCCGGAGCTAGTCCACCAGTTTTCGAACTGGCGCGTGCGGGTGAACGGAAACACCACAAAGTCGGGAATTCGGGGTACACACTTGGGAAAAATGCAAATAATTTCCATGTTTGCCAGTATCAAGCTTTGTTGATGCGCGTTTTCCCCCGTTTGTGTTGTTATTGTGGATGATTTGACGTACGTTAGGCGGTGGTCTTTGCGGTTCTGGCAAAAATTGACAACGAATAGTTCTACAGTCAGCTCCCGGCATACGCGCTGATGCATTCGAGTTACGCTGTAACTTGAGATATGCGATTTTTTCCATTCGGTCGAGGTTGGCCACAATCCATTTTTTGAGCAATCTTATTCGCACACATTCTCCTGCTCCGGCACACTGGTTTGGTATGCCTGACATCCTTTTGTATCCGTTTTCCGCCCTTCCGCATCCTAGTTTTTCAACGCGTCTTGAAATTCATCAATTTCATGACAGTTTCCGAAACACGGCTCAGTGTTGGATCACAAGAAGGCAACGAATAGTGTCTATTTGATTACAAATTCGAGCGGCCAAGCTAAGTGAAATACAACAATTCAGAAATTGTGAGCTTTCAATGCAAGCATTCCTAGCTGCCTTTTAAATTAAAATTTGAAGTTGGAACGGCTAGCTGAGTCACTGTTTATATCCGTGCTGTCAAACTGTGACATTTCAAATAAAGCTACATGGCACTACCTGGTCCTGGACGCACATTGGCCATCTTTCCACATTATTTTGGTGCGTACTGGGAGCCGAAGTTCCAACTCCAAACCTAAATAAGATCCGTTTTCAGTGAGAAAGAATCAGATTTTTCCAGTAAGTACTTGGCGAGCCTCTAGATATATACAACTAACGGGATAACACATTAATGTACTTTTGTTAGTAGCAAGTGCAAAGATGCAGCTGCACGTACGAGGATTGCGCACACACGTTTTGGACGTCCAGCCGGACGACAACATTGCCCATGTGAAAGCCTTGGTGGCCGGACTGGAGTCTGCCGACGTGAGCGAGCTTCACCTGTACTGCGAGGGTAAACCGCTGGCCGAAGATGCCACCGTGGCTCAGCTGACCTCGGTCGAGCTCGATGTCGCTGTGAACCTGCTCGGTGGTAAGGTGCACGGTTCGCTCGCTCGTGCCGGCAAAGTGAAGGGACAGACACCGAAGGTTGAAAAGAAGGAAAAAAAGAAGAAGAAGACTGGTCGCGCTAAGCGACGCATCCAGTACAACCGGCGCTTCTCGAGCGTGGTCCAGGCGTACGGACGTCGCCGTGGTCCGAATGCAAACTCGGCCTAGGCGCGAGCGATGGGAACGACGGGTCAACGCGCAAACTGCTGAGCGGTGAATGATAGGCGATAAAAGCAATCCTCGTCGCGTTTGTCTTACTACGATGGAACGTGGAAATTGGGTCGTTGATGAAGCACACAACACCCGATGGATTGCAAAAGCCTGCGAAATAAACAACACTGTTCGTGGGAGCGCCTGAAAACAAACTCTATCCTAAGTTTTAAACCTGTCGTTGTAAACCACGCCATTTTTTGCTGGATGTAAATAAATCACGCATTGACATTTCCAATCACCGTTTCCCCCAGTTTGTGTTCGTAGCAGCATTTGGGATGTGTTGTGAAACGCGTACCTAGTGCGCAGTGCTACGGGAACTGGCATTATTTAAGCTTACAGCAAACGCACACACGATGGGAAAAGATTTGAACAGCACGCAAAACCTGGTGCACCCGGACTGGGAAATATTGGACCCAACGCCCGACATCTACTCGCTCTTCCCACTGTTTAATCAGAAATTCTTCCAATCCCGATTGTCCTGTGTTCAGCTGGAATGGAGCAAGAAAATGTACAACTGTGCCGGGATCTGTTACCAACGGTCGAACCGTTTGGGGAAAAGCTGTATCATAAGATTGAGTGAACCGCTGCTCAAGTTACGCCCGCGTAAAGATCTAATACAAACGCTGCTACACGAAATGATCCATGCGTACTGTTTCGTGCTTGGCATCCGGGAAGGGAACGGTGGACATGGACCAACGTTTAAGAAAATAATGAACGGCATCAATAAAATAGCGGGCACCAACATTACGGTACGCTTTTCGTCGCATATGTATAAACAAAACTAATTCTTTCCTTATGTTTAGGTTTACCACACGTTTCACGACGAAGTTGACCTGTATAAAACGCACTGGTGGAAGTGTAATGGTCCATGCCAGCACAAGCATCCGTTCTATGGGCTGGTAAAACGTACCACCAATCGCAAACCGGGTTCATACGACTTTTGGTGGAACGAACACAAACTGACCTGTGGCGGTGAGTTCATCAAAATACGGGAGCCATCGCCGAAGCGTAAGCGTGCCAACAAAGAGAATGCTGTGGGTTCATCGCTAACACCTAGCCAGGGTCGTTCGTATGATCCAAAACAGAAAGCTACTCCACCCAGTCAAAAAAACGTTATATCCAACTATTTCAACAACTCTACCTCAACGAGCATTTCACCGAAAAAGCCAACATACACTCCCGGAGCAAAGCCAAACTTTGGTGGTGGCACGTTGGTATTAAGAAAACCCCCCACAGCACAGACGCGTCCGGTAATACCCAAAGTTGAGCATCCACCCGGAACGTCCCGGAAGGTGGGTAACGGAACCATAAGAACCCCGCCGGAAGGTAATTTGCGCAACGTAAAACAGTTTAAAGATTTGACATCCGATGAGGATGAACCACCGAAACGACCGGCGCCTCCTATTCCCGTGTTTACGGGCACTGGATTCGTGCTCGGTTCGGCTGATAGTTCGGGTGAAAGAAGAAGTCGACTGTTGGACAAATTTCCGGTACCTACAAGCAGCAGTGGCAGCAGTGGCAGCGGTGGCGGCAGCAGCAGCAGAACTAAGCCTACTTCATCGAAAAAGCCGCGCATAGAAGTGAAACCCGAACCAAGCAGTAGCACAAGTAACACGATGGAATCCATCTTGTTGTCTGACGATTCCGACGACATATTCGATGCGATTGATTTAACCGCGTTGGACAACATAAAGAAGGAACGCACCGAATCGATCCGCCGCGAAATAGTGGATTCGTTCGAAAACGATGAGATGGATGAAATTGTTCTCATCGACAACGAGTACGATGATGAGCTGGCGGACGAAGAGGCACTCTCCATGATCGATGACACGTTGCTCGATCGGTCGGTGATGGACGAGCTGTTCAATGAGAGTGACGAGCTGATTGAAGATTTTAATCGTACCAATGCAAAAATTAAGATTGAAAACCCGGACGACGAAATTGTGTCCTGTCCCATGTGTTTGGCAAAAATGACTCGTGGCAGGATAGGCGATCATCTTAACCAATGCTACTCACTGATCTCCGGCGAACCAAACCCCTCCACCCGACAGCCATCGCAAGTCCCCAGAGCACGGAACACAAAGCCCAGCGACACAAACCAACCGTCCACTTCGAAGGCCACCACCCCGGCCAGAACTGCATCAGCGTCGACAACAGCAAAGAGCAAGAAAAAATCGCGACCGAGCGATTTGATCACGGCTCAGGAGCAACTGCTACGAGAATGCGGCTACACCGAGCAGGACATAGCGAATGTGCTGGAAGACGCGAGCGTGGAAGATATGCCGGCACCTAGTATGAACGCACTGCGGGAGCAAGTGTTGCGTGACTGTGGCTACACGGATGCTGACATAAGGCGTGTGCTTGATGATGGGTCGCCTGTAGAGTCGGCGAGCAACGAGGTGGAATTTGTTTCGGAGATAGAAAGCTGTGAATGCCCAATCTGTGGTCGATCGGTTACGCTGAACTTGATCAACCAACATCTGGACCAGTGTCTTATCAAATAATGCTCCTTTCTGTATATTTGATAATATAAAATAAGTGTTTTCCATTTTTCGTAAGCAGCTGATGCGGGTCATTTATTAAAAAAAAATTATAAAATTTCAAATTAATTTACTTTACTCACGTTAAAAATGTAGACGATGGAAAAGAGACCGACGATGGATATAAAATTAGAACAGATAACTCAATGGATCCATTTTTATTCCAATCCTATGCTTAAGAAGCACTCACAGCAAGATAACTGACACCTTAGCCACCGTATTGCTCCCGCGACATTACTAGGGAATACAGATTCTGTGCCTTCCTACGTTACTCCACAGGCCACACTGGTACTCTTGTGACCATTCGTCCTTCTTTCCTTTTTCAAACAGTACTATCGATCATTTCGGTTCGGGGGGACAGTCATGTGCCGCCGTCTGGTCTGGTCACGCGAATGGTCTTATCGCATCCAGCAGCAGCAGCAGCGTTACTTTCTCGCTCGTGACACTTCAAATGGATGCGCAGATTATTCTTGGTGGAAAAGCACTTACCACAGTGCTGACACATTTCCGACTTTTCGCCCGTGTGCGTGGTATAATGGGCCCGCAGCTGTTTGGCCGTCGCAAACAATCGTTTGCATTGATCGCACTCGTACTCCTTGAAGTGGGCCTGCAGGTGCGAGATCATGTTGTTCACCTTATCGGTGCTGTAACGTTCGCAGTGATTGCACCTGTACTGCATCGGTTCGCGACTAACTACCGTGTAGTGTTCCACCCATGACTTGGCCGGCCTGTAGTTGTAGTTTTTTGCGTGCACCTTCAGGTGAAGAATCAGGTTGAAGGACGTGTTAAACTTCTTCGGGCACAGCGTACACTGGTAGCTACGCTCCTGGGAATGTTTCTTCAGATGCACGTCGTACGATTCGATTGTTTGCAGCACCTTCTTGCAAACGACACACTCGTAGCCCCGGTTCGCGTCGTGCGTTAGCTCGTGGTTGCGCCGTTTGTTCGGATGGTTGAATACCATCTCGCACTGGCTACATTTCAACGTCGTGGTGTGATACTTCATGTGCTGTTTGAGTGCAGCTTCTGAGCCGTACTGCTTGCCGCATATCTTGCAGTTGACCGTACAGGGAGCACCGCCACCTAGATGGTACGTGTGCGTGTGATAATATTTGCCCGCCGCATTGCTATAGCGACGATCGCAGTAATCGCACTTGATCGGTTGCTCGTGCATCTTCATGTGCGTGTTCAAAGTACGCACACGCGTTAGAACGATCGTTTCCATCACACACTGCTTGCAGGTGTACGGGACCCTATCCACGTGCGTTGCCAAATGTTCTATTAGTGCTTTCCGAGAGCCTAACGGTTCGCTGCTACAAATGTAACATTTGAAATCATGCAGCAGTGGTACACCGCGGTCAGATTTGTGCCGTACCGTGCGTTTCGTTTCATGATTATGGTAGCCGCCGTTTTGCTTCCGCTGTTTCGAGTTGCTTTCTAAACTATGAGAATTTGGAACAAATTGGTCAGTTTCGACACTGCTACCCGTGCTTTCATTGTCACAGTCCTGCTCTTCTCGTGATTCTCCGTCATCCGTCTCCATTTCATGTTGCGATTGCCCACACCGGCTACGAATGCGTGCCGATCTACGGCTGGATTTAATTTCTGGCTCTTCCGCCTGCTGTATAGGCTTACTGTCCCTTGCTTCAGCGTCGTCATTGATGTGCCCAGTTTCTTCCGTTCCGCCAATTGAGCGCTGCGTTTTACTACAATACAAAAACGCAATCAAAATACCTTCCGGCCCTGTACGAAATGTGCTGCTTTTGCTTATTGTACTTACACGGATTCTACTTCCAAGTCACGAGCACCTGTACACTTTTCGTCTTTGTTTGAATGGTGGTCATCAACTGCACAACGCAGCTTGCGATCAGATTCCCGGAACAGCTTTATATGGGCGTCGATAGTTTTCAGCCTCGAAATACACTGTTTGCATATCAGTTTTGAAAATGTATCATCTTCGGCAACCTGTGGAAGCGTAGTAGAGACGTGGATAGTGGCAGGTAGGTAGGTAGGTATCATCAGAACAACTCAATTGCAACGGAGCAAAAGAACCATCGCATACCTCCAGTCTTACAATGTTTCGAATGATAACTAATAGGTCTGGATTCACGCTGGAATCGAACAGTGAGCACAAGTTTTTCCAAGCAGTTAAACACATTCTGCAGATTCGATCGCTTAATACCATGTTTGGTGTTGATTATTCCTGCACAATCCAAAACGGAAAAGTTGCCGCGGAAAAGGAAAACATAAACAACTGCTTGACGTTTCTCTTCGCACCAAAATAACAGCTGTTGCCAGCGTTTTAAACTCACCGTTGGGGAATGTTGTGACGTGACCCTCCCACCGGGATGTGTATATCATACAGTAATTTGATAGCAATGTACTCGATTGTTCGGTTAGCTTCTGATAGATACGACAGCCTCAAACGTAAAGAAGTTTCGACCTACGGGTTTCGGATGCTCCTTCCCCAGCGACAGATTGAACAGCACATACAGGCAAAAAGTCTATCTGGCATGTGCCTACTCTTCACCAAAAAACCGCGAGACTTCTCCATCTAAATTCACCTGTTGTGTGGGACAGAACATAAAAATAAAGACTCGCGCAATGCACCTTTGCGTTCCAGAACACATTTATTTATATCCAACGGTTTGCACCGCAGCTATTGTACCAGCATTGTGTTATGATTGGGTTGGTAAATTTATGCAAGAGTAGTTACATAGTGAGTACGCTTATATGCACAGAGTAGCACCGGCATATAACACAATCCATTAATTTCAGTATCCCAATCTCTCTCTCTCTCTCTCGCTGCATAAGTGGATTAATAATACGTTGCTTTTGTTCATTCCGCAAGCGATTGATGATCGCATCGGTTTGATTAGACATCGACGATACTTATTAAATTTTGCGCCAAAAAGAAAAAAAAAAATTACACACCATATGAATTTCAAAATTATCTCCCACATCCCCACATACTACTGTATCCCGGTAGCGACGACCACCGATAAGATACTTCGATCGGTTTTGTACTGAAATGGTGGTGGTGTGTGTCCGTACTTTAGCCACCAAACAACTTCCAAATGCTTTAGCTTTAGACCAATTGCTTTGCCTAACGGTTGATTATTAGTTGAGACAAACATCAAATCTTGCATGAGAACCCCCAAGGGTCAGAGTGTTTTGAAGAAGAGATTGTAGAAAGCGGGGGTTCGGTCGGTGTAGTACTGCTATTTTAAAATGCACCTTGTTCCAGGACGCATTCAGCCAAACGGCAACGGAGGGATAAATTAAGAAATGATTCGCAAACTAGTGGAGATTGAGTATGTACCGAGAAAGCAATCTTCGGTAATCGGTCTTGGACATGGTGGGGAGGGATTTAACAAATTAATTTCTACGATAGCGTCGCCTGGAGGAGGCATTCTGTGACGATGCTTGCTGGTTCTGCCCGGCGTAAATATTGTTCAGGAAGTCGTCCAAATTGGGTTCACTGACAAAAAAAAAGTAGGGACAAATAGATTAAATTCTCTTCCATCTTTTTAAAACCTCTCATTCGCACTTACTTTGCCCCCGGTTCTTTGCGCGAGCGTCCAATCGGATCCTTGTCCTGCGGCTGGCCCTGTTGATGATGTTGGGATTGCTGTTGCTGTTGGTGGTGGTGCTGCTGCTGCTGCTGCTGTTGCTGCTGCTGCTGCGAGGTGCTGCCCAGGACGATGCGATACTGCACAATGTGCGAGTTAGGTTGCAGATGTGACAATGCACCCTTCTGACAGTTGGCCCATTCCGTGATATCGTACACGTTGCCCTCCATCATTGCGAGATACTTCCAGCGCAATCCGAAGAAACTCGTTTCAGCCCAAATATCTCCCTGTAAATGGTAAGAGATGAATTGCGGGTTGAGGCTCGCGATCTTGTTGTCGGGATGCCCGTTTCCTGAAATCCGTACCTCGCGTGCCGGATGGCGTATCTTGCAGGAACTACACTCTCTGGCGGCGTAGTGTGCCCGTCCGGTCGGTTTTCGAGGATGGCGCAGGCAGCAGCTGCTACATCTGTTGAAACAGAGCGTGAAATGTATAGGAAATATGGAAGCAACAATGTTCCGCTAATTTTACCTTATCAATATACACAATCTTTTGCTCAGTTATCTTAGTTAGGTAGTACTCAAGCTACGATTTATCTTTCAAATCTTCCAGCTAAATTGTTGGTTTTTGGAATCAAAAGAGCTAGCTTCTAGGAAACCCCTAGGATGTTTCTGTATCCTTACGAATCGTTGCACTCAACTGATCTCTCTCACTCGTACTGATCTACAGCGATAACTATATTTTCTCTGGCTCTGAACTGCGCTTTAACACTCTATCTATTTGGTTAATCTATTTTGGTGAATACTGAAGAGCAACTTCTAACATTTTAGCATAAATTCAATCGATAAAAAACATTCATGTATAGTAAAAATGAAGAATTTACAGTGTTCCCTCTCAGTGAAATAGGATACAATAAAGGTCGATAGAACTGCATCTAAACTGAAATCTCGATTTAAAAACACGGTTCAAAATGGGACTCTTACCGTATTGTGTTGGCCGCTTCAGATATTTTCGTGTGCAGCTGCGTCAGCAGATCGTTAATCTCGGACCATGCCTTCTCTGCGTTGAGCGCCTCGGCCAAGCTCTGGTCGTACTCCTTGCGGCTTTCCGGTTCACCGATCAGCTCGAACGACCGTTGCAGCACCTTGAATGCTTCCTCCGCGCCCGGTTGCTTGTTCTTGTCCGGGTGCACCAGCACGGCAATCTTTTTGTAGTGCTTCCGTATCTGCTCCTGGGAGCAGTCCGGACTCACGCCTAAAATACTGTACGCATCCTTACCCTTGCAGTTCAGCAGCGACGACATCGCTTCATCGGCCGTAGATGGCAACCGCCCATCGCGGTACCGATCGGTCGGTTTGCCACCGGTAGGTTCCACCGGCTTCTGCCTACGACAGCGCCGCCAGAACGCCCACCGCGAATCCTTCGCGAAGCGTCCGTCGAACGATTGGCAAACGTTTCGAAACCAAGCACCAGGGCGGGCCGAATTTTTACCCAAATCTTGCCGTAGCTGGCGCACATGCTGCCAACAATACTGGTACCCGGACAGGGCATAGTCCCAGGCAAGCCGCACGCTAAGGTACACCACATCGCTCACCAGCGACCACAGCCAGTGCAGTGCCAGCACCATGTACTCCAGCCACTTGCGGAACAGTTTCTCCAGGAAAGCATACTTTTGATTTTTGCGTGCCCGCACCGAACGCTTGCCGCCCGGCGGCGAAGACGCCGAACTGCCAAACGCTTTGTCCTGCTGCTTTCCAAGCCCGGGGCGGGATGAGGCATTGCGGCCGTTACCACCACCTCCTCCCGTCGCCACCTTCCGGTAGGTGGAGCCCATTCGCGGTGGGTTAATCTTCTCGATATGTGTAACGTTCGTGCCGTTGTTTGTATTTTTCTTCACGTTGTACACGAACGGAAGCTGCTCATGGCGTCCGGCATCGTCCTGCTGGCCGGTCGTTTCCGACGAACCGAAGCTTTCCTGATCGTACTCGTCCGAATCATCATCGTACTCGTCGTCGTACTCTTCCCCGCGATCTTCCTCTTCGGTGGTTTCGTTGGGCCTCGCGTCCTCGTTTCGGGCGGTTTGCAGCAGTCCGGAGGGCTCCTCGGAAGCGTCGTTCGATTGCGCTGTGGATCTGCCTTTCTTACCTGCGAGACCACTTCCCTCGTGACTTCCTTCCGTACCGGTGCGGAAGCTCTTCTCCTTCTTGCCGGTATTAATTACCTTCTCGTTCTTGCGCCCTTTCTCCTGGCCCGATCTTAATGAGGCTTCTGAAGCACCACTGCCATCCACCTTTGAGCTTCCATCCGCGAGTGTGGGAGAAAACGTTCTATTTCCAGCCCCATTTCCCTTCCGCACCGTGCCATCGATGGGCCGTTCCTTCTGGTGGGTCGCTCCCACAACGCTTCCCGCCGATTTTCGATCCCCATTGCCACTCGCACGCTTCGATTCTCGCTTCGATTTGACACACATGGTGCCACCGTTTGATCCATTGCTTCCAGTCGCTTTCGTGCCATTCGGTCCGAGCGCTGCTGGAAGCACATTCACCGGATCCCCGTTGGTAGACGTACCGGCAGCGAACGCATTGCTACCCCCGGCGGGAACATTCTTGCTCAGCACATCGGAGTACGACATGCGCATCGGTTTTACTTCGGCCACAATGCGCTGCTTCTTGTTTACGTTCTGATCAAGCTTGGCCGAATTGTCGTCGTTTTGCTGGTTGTACACGGCCGATGCTGTGGCTACTTTTGTGCTGGTGCGAGAACTGACCGAAACGGTCGGTGAACCGGAAGCCGGAGATCCGTGTGCCGTCGTGCCCGCACCGACCACATTCGGTGGGACGGGATTAATAGCGGGTTTCGATACAGCTGACTTGGTGGGTGAAACGGTACGCTTGCTGGTTCGTTCTTCTCGGTCTGCCGGAGCCATAGGTTGTACGGCGACGGGCACATCGTTGCTGTTCATCTGCGACGAGGGCCCGTTCCCGTACGTGCCGGAGATGGTGGGTGCCCAGTTCCCAACGAGCTGGCTGATCAGTGTGCTTGTAGTGTTGCCGTTTCCATTTTCCAGCGAATGCGACGAGGTGGTCGGTACCGGAACGGAAGGAACATGATGGTTTAGTAGCGTTGGGGCAGTAGAGATGGAGAATTGTGGCAAATGTTGTTGCGGTGGTGGTAGCTGTTGAGTCAGCTGCTGCTGCTGCTGCTGCTGATGTTGTGGCTGCTGCTGCTGCTGCTGTTGCGGGTTATGCAGAGTAAAACCAAACCCCGGAGCAGCCAACAAGAAGCTGCTATTGTTCGAAAACAGCTCGTACCCTTGCTTGTCCTGTACAGTGTGATTCTGGTTTGTGTCCTCCTGGGCACAGGGTATCATACAGGCGGCAGCAGCGGCCTGTTGCTGTTGTTGTTGTGGCTGAGGTTGATACACCACCTTAATCGGTTGCCCGTAGCTATCGGTGTATTCGTCCTCCATCGGTTGGTGCGCACTACCATGGTGCATAGAATACCCTGTTCCTGGCCCACCATAGTTATCCACCATTCCAGCCGCGTTATGATAGAATGCTGCCGCAGTCGACGGTGTTACCACCGGCACGGACGGGACAGCGTACGAGAGATGCTGCGGATGAGGGAGCAGCTGGGGCACGACCGGTTGCTGCAACAGCGTCTGGTGTAGCTGCTGCTGCTGGTAGTGGTGCGGTGGCGGTTGCTGGTTCGGTGGCCAGAAATTTTCATTACCGTCGCGCGTATTATTAGACATTGTCACCGCGGATGCTACCCAGTGCACTAAAAATGACACGAACTGTGCTGTCCTGCGTAAAGTACATCGATCCCGTACGACTGCCCAGCCATGGACGGCCGCAGGACGACGACGGCGATGGTTGATGTGGAACTTCTAAGGCATGCACACATGCGGTGCCTCCAGCAGGCAGTTCTCCGCCCCCTTCCTTACCCAACCACACTACTCCGATCGAACCATACGCTATCGAAAACGCGCGATTTACCACCGACAGCGGCAGAACGGTACACGTCCCGTAATGGTGGGCCCTTTTTTACACTGCAATTGGGCCGAATCCGTACCGCAGCTCACTCTAGCTGACGCGCGGAGCAGAAAATTATCGAAACGAAAGTCCTTTTGTGCCTCCACGAAGACGAGCAGAATATTGTGACAGTAAGAAAAGCAAGAGGAGAAAAAGAAAAATATTCTTATTTCACGCATGCACTGTCAAACTGCATCATGGGCTTCGCGTTTGACAGCTAAGCTCAGGGTGCAGTTCAACCCTGAACCGGTTAAGCATTTAAGCGGTTTTGCTTCCCGAGGGAATCGAAATTGAACCGTATTTTTATTAAATTTCTTACAACCAGGAAGCTTTTCTAGTGAAATTTTTTGTATAAAATCATCCTTTTTATTTGCACCTTAAGCATTTAAATTGTTTCAATGGCGGCTGCTCCAAAATGTCATTGCGCACTCAAGTCTGTCGAACCGGTTCGCGCACCAGGTCCGCAAATCACCATATGGTAGAGTACGCGAAAGCGGCTTTCAAGTGTGCTGTGGCGACGGTAACGGAAAAACATTTCGATTTGGCTTCTCCTCAACAGACAAAGCTCATTGTTACGCTGAGAAACAAGTCCGGTGCCGGAAGCAATGTTTGACCATTGATAAAAGCCTGTTATCACGCATTATCTCATATATTCTTAAATCGAGGTGTGTGTGTGTGTGTGTGTGTGTGTGTGTGTGTGTGTGTGTGTGTGTGTGCGTGTATCTGTTGTGCGTGCTATCATCATAGAAACAAACAAAAGAAACAGCTGCCAATGCTATGCAAATCCCGAAATAGATAGCAAAAAAACATATGGAACGGTTCGTGGGTTGTTGACGCAGCTAGCCGTGATTGCATTGCAGTCTCCTAAGTGGCATTCAATCCGTCTATTAAGCGTTTTGCAGATCAATTTGAATAAGTCGGCAAACGAATTACCACAAGAAACCGTAGCAGGTTCCCGATAAATGAGAACATCTTCATTGCGATAGCGATGGCGGCGACCAAATTCAGCGGGATACAGTTACGGTCATTGACTGCGTTGCTGTTGGTGGCAATGGTGGTAAAGGTGCAGGGCGCTAGCGAAACTGTGAACGCGACGACAAACAGCAATGGAGGCGAAGGAAAGCTCATTTTTGCTCATGTTGTAAGTTGATAAGACAATCTTGCACGATGTGTTTTTGCGTTGTTGTACGGATAGCGGATGTAGCGCAAAACGGTGAAAGCGAAAATAATAATGTTTGTCCTTTGCTGTGTGTGTGTGTTGTGTCTCTTTGTAGCTATTCCGCCATGGTGATCGTACGCCGATCGATCCGTATCCGAATGATCCTTGGAAGGATCCTAGCCATTGGACTGCAGACTGGGGACAGCTAGTGAACGTAAGCCACAATTCTCAAATGCTTTATAATCCCATATTCCCACTAGCCACGCAATTAGTGTATTAATTTTCCGTCTTTCGACCTCTCGTCTGATCGGTAGGCTGGTAAAATGCGCCATTTGATGTTAGGAAAATGGCTGCGCCAACGCTATTCCAGTCTGCTGAAGGATACGTACAGCAACAATGAGATTTACGTTCGTTCTACCGACGTAGATCGTACGTTGATGAGCGCCGAGGCGAACCTCGCCGGACTGTATCCACCGACGGGAGCCGATGTATGGGATTCGGCAATAACTTGGCAACCGATACCGGTGCATACTGTAACCGAGGAGCTGGACAGCGTGTTAGCAGCAAAAAAGCGTTGTCCTGCGTTCGATCACGCGCTAAAGGTGTACCGCCAGTCGGAACCGTACCATTCGTACAACGCGTCATTGGAACAGCTGTACCGGTATGTGACGGAGAAAACGGGCCGCCGATACGATTCCATGTCGTCCGTCCAGAACCTTTACAGTGCGCTACTTATAGAGGATCTGAACAACTTTACGCTGCCCGAATGGACACGGACGGTATATCCGGAACCATTGAAATCGATCTCCGCCATGACGTTTGCCGTCAAGACGAACACAACACAACTGGCCCGCCTGAAGATGGGTCCGCTGGTGAAAGAAATGCTGCAACGCTTCCGATCGAAAGCCAAGGGATCGCTGAAACCGAATCGCTCCGTGTGGATCTACAGTGCGCACGATGTGACGGTCGCTAGCTTGCTGAATGCGCTGCGAGTCTTCGAACTGCATAACCCGCCATTCGCCGCCTGCATTATGCTTGAACTGCGTCAACCGACCGACAGTGAACAGCAGCCATACGTGGAGATATTCTACAAAAACACAACTGCCGAACCGTTCCAGTTTGCAATTCCCGACTGTGGCGTTCGATGCCCGCTGGACAAAATGTTTGAAATTTACGACAACATTATGCCGAAAGATTGGGAATCCGAGTGTCAGTTGTCGCTCCTGTCGATGAGCTACGTTGAGGCGGATCTGAATTCGGCTAGCAGCTTGATTGGGATCGTGCTACTGACTGCCATATCGATGCTCGTCCTCCTGGCCGTTGTAGCCATTGTGAAGCGACGCAACAACATGCACAGCGAACGCTGGTATCTTCGGATCGATGGGTGAGCGGACGGTATCGTTGCATTTACGACCCAATTTTATAAGGTCATGTAAAACGTTTCATAAGGCTGATTTGTACTGTCTGTTGCTATGCTGGAGAGTGTGTCCTGTTTGTTGGCCAAAATGCACTGGTTACTGGATTGAGATTAGTTTGTGATAAATATAAACTCTAGGGACGGAAACGGAATGTACTGTTCGATAAAACCTGCTGGTTTTGTTTAATTACACACGAAAGAACTAGGTTCTGTTTGTACTGGAAGGTGGTAAATAAAAAAAAACAAACGTTTTTAACTGAATTAAATTGAAGAAAAAATGAGATTCGATCAATCTCCGACTTAAAATTCTAAATCTTCCATCTTGACCTCTTTCTTGATCGGTGTGCTTCGTATCGGTTGCTTGCCACGTGCCGGACATATGGAAGCGTTCAGACAATCGTTACAGCGTGGAAAGCGCGATGTACAGATAGTTTGTCCGAATCCAACCAGCAGATGATTTACCTCATCCCACAGCTCGTACGGCAACCATTTTTCCAAGGCTTGGCGCGTTTCTTCCGGGTTCTTCGTTTCCTTCGGAACCCACTGCAACCAGTTGGCTATGCGGTGCACGTGCGTGTCAACCCCAATCCCGGTAACAATGTTCCAGGCGGAACGCATGCAAAGATGGGCCATCTTTTTGCCGACTCCCGGCAGCTTCAGCAAACCTTCGATGCTGTTCGGAATGTCTCCTCCGTACTGGTCAATTAGAATTTGGGACACTTCCTTGATGAAGCGGGTCTTGTTCTGCAAAAGATAATGGGAAACGAATTTTAGCTATGTTTGGCAACACTGCCACTTATGTGTTTTGCCACCGAGGGCTTGTGATCTTTCGTGAACGTCAAACACACGTCAGTTGGGCAGAATGAAAACATAGCAGCAAATATACAACGAGAGCACAACACTTTTGCAGTAGAGAGGCAATAGAAATTGCGTACCTTTCTGCACAAAATGAAGCTAACGATAAAAATACTGAAAGGAGAGGAATACTCCGTTGAGGTGCGTATCTGCGTGCTAGTGGTTCGCTTTGGGCAGTCATTTTTAACAACCGTTCCCCGTTCGCCCCTCAGACCACGCAAGACTCCACAATCCAGCAGATCAAGGAAGAAATCGAGAAAAAAAGCTCAATACCAGTTGAACATCAAAAGCTGCTGCTGGTGGGGAAGGCATTGGCGGACGAGAAGACAGTCGCTTCCTACGGTAACATTTCAGATGGGACAAAACTAACGCTCGTGGTCAAGAAACCGGATCCTCTACGCGACGTCATTTATCGTCACTTCAAGCGCTACCTGCAGGAAGAGCAATCGCAACGATTAACCACGCGATTTATGGACGATTTTGAACAAAAGCTAAACCAACTCAGCTTGGACGATTTGGAAAAGATCGCTACGGAAATGTTAGCTAAAAAGGGACAAAGTGTCACGAGTGCTGAGAATGCATAACCAGCGGGCAAGCGCTGGAAGGATGGGGGCTCGTGAAAAAAGTGATGTTCCATTGACCGATTAACATTGTTTAAATATAAAAAAAAATAAATCATTTCACTATCGTACTGCCGTAAGATGTCTGCGTGCCATGCCACCTACCTTGTAAAACCCGACTGGGTAGATGAGCTGCTGCAGTACTGCACTATCGGTGGCAACAATCGATTCTGGTGTGAGACCATGTTTCTTCAGGCGCAGCATACACTCGTGGTTGGCCTGATCCTTCGTTTGGCTCGACAACATTAGCGACACCAGGCAATGGTAGCGTTTCAGACGGTCCGGCAGTACGGTTTCGCCGCCCTGCGTAAACTGATCACATCCCATCGTATCTACCGGTGCCGGATTCATTCGACGCATTTCGCGAATATGTTCCATCATTTCACGCCAATTTTTTGGCTCCCATTTTGCCTCTTTTGCGTTGTCGGTTGAATCTTCGGCAACGGCTGAAGTTTCTCGTTTAACAGGTGACAAATAATCGACCGGTTCCTGCTTGGTAGGCGTTTGTTCGCAAATTGGCTGTGAAACTATTTCCGCTTCCTCTGGTGGTTCAACTTTGATTTTTACATCAGTCGCCGGTACAGCTGCTTCCAAATTATTGAGAACGCCAGTATTCCCTTTAGCGATCTGCTGTTTTTCTGGCGTCTTGAGAGAACTCGAAGCTTCATTAAGCACTCGAGGGACTACGTTCGGTTCCTGTTTGATAATTGCATTCGTAACAGAAGCACCATCGGCCCGAATATTGTACAGACGCTTTTTACCGGTTCTTTTGTTGGCTGGCGCAACATTTGTGTTGCTTTCAGCTTTGACCTTGGGATTGGGAACACATTTTGTTTCGGTACCGTTGCTTTCTATCGGTTTATCAGGCTGGGTAACCTTCTGTAGAAGGCTTAAGCCCTGCTTTTTGGTGAAATTTCTTGGTTTCTTCGGTGAAAAATAGGGCGATTTTGTTTCCTACAAAGCGACAGAAACATGGGCCGGTTACAACGTTGAAAACCTGATAAATATTAAGAAAAGTTGTATTTACCATCGCTCTAACCAGTATGCGATTAACCCCGAAGCAGACAGTTCGCATCAACCGATAGATGTCCCCGATACAATACAGAGAGACAGATATGAAAGGCCAATCTGGCTTTTGTTTGTTATCCTCGTGGTTTCGCAGAAAGTACGTTCGGAGAGGAAAACCCGCTCTGCTGCCCACACCAAGGCCAAGATGCTACACTCGGCGTGAACGTCAACTGACTGCCAAACGACCAAGGCTTGAATTCTTGGAACGAAATACCGGTTTGTTTTTTTGTGATACCAGGATATCTACGGAATGGATGGAGGAAATTTAGAAGAAAAATTGTTGCACCCAAAACAGGAGCAAAAACAACTCCGCACAACTGTTCAATGCGTAAATAAATAAAAAATCGCCAGCAAACGTTTGGGCTTTGTTCGGTAAATAATTGATTTTTTTGGTGCTATTTTTGGAACCAATTGAACCACACGCTGGCAACCCTGCCGTGTGTCATCCCGGGAGCAGCTGTCATTAGCAAAGCTGTCATTGGCGAGAAAAGTGAAATCTATCCGCACCGCAGACGCCATTTAAACGTTGGCGCAAGCCTGGACAGCGAGAAGACAAAATATTTTTGTTTTTTCCTATCATCCTGGTTCTGTTTGGTTCCACATTTCGTTTTTAGTTTACCATCGTAAGCCTTAGCTTAACACAGTAGCAGTAAGCGATAGCACGCGGCAAAAGACGTATGCGATGATCCCGGTAAGTGTTTTGGTTGCGCTGTGTTTGCGGCTGCTGCTGCTGCCGCTGCTGCGGTGTGGTAGTATCATTTCCGGTGTCCCCCCTTGGTTCCCGGCGAGAAACCCACACACATCCAGCGATGGCTATCCTTCCTTTCCATTCCCTGACTAACATTATGCTCTTTTCGTTCATGTGCAATGTGCCCGGGCACTGCCGGGCCCGTTTTGCCGAATGCGCCACTTGCGGCTATGTTTGTGGTGGGGACGACGCACAGAGAACTAAAGTGTTTGTAGGCAGCTTGCCACCTGCGACGAAGCCGGAGGAAGTACGCCGGTTGTTCGAAAACTATGGCGTGGTGACGGAATGCGACGTAATGAATCGATGCGCGTTCGTGCACATGCAGAATCAAGATATGGCCGAAAGCGCGATCCAGGCGCTGCACAACACCACCTTCAAAGGTGTGACGATCGTGGTCGAACGTGGCCGCGTCCGGGAGCGGCCCCCGGGCGGTGTCGGTGGCGGCGGCATGGATAGTTCGCGGGGCCGCCCCGGCGCCGGTCCGATGCGAGGTACACGCGGCGGAATGCGAAGCCAACCGTACGGTGTTGGCGGTGGTTACGGAGCGGCGCGCGCCCCGGGAGTGTACGGGGCTCGCGCAAACTATGGTACCGGTGGCCGCTACGATGGAGGTTATAGGTAAGTTCGCTGCAGGGATTTGTTTCCTAGCCAGTGCAAGTGAGCGGGAAGTGCTTCAAATTTGTTACCTGTATCTTTTGTTTGTTCCACAAGCTATAGGAATGATGTCGGATACAGTTCCTCCAGTAATGCCTATGGGTACGGGTACAGTAGCAACGGTGGCGGGTACGGTAGCACGCGCCACTCCAGCAGCGAGGATCGCCGCGGCTTCACGTTACCATCCTATCCCTCCGACCCGAGCAGGGGCACGTACGGTAGCAATTATGATGGCTATTCCAGCTACGATGGCTATAGTAGCTACGGTTACGATACCACACAAGCATCCTCCAGCTACCAGCGATGGCCATCTACCGCACCAGCAACAGCAGATAGCTAGTATGTAGTGGATGTTTTCTCTTTCTTCATACCCAGAAATCTTCCCGTACAATCGTTTGCTTTACTTATTTCGTTTATTTATCTATTAGCTCATACGCCGGTGGCTACTCACAAGCATCAGCGGACCCGGCGGCTGTCGGTCAAAGTACAGATTATAGTCAATCTTATCCTTCCATGAGTGGTAGCTCATCTGGATACCGGTGAGTATTGAAAATGTTCCTTCCCCCCAACGCGAACAAATTAACTTATCTTCTCCCGTACTCCTTTCAGTGCGTCAGCAACCGCTTCACCACAGTCCTACCGTAATTCCGTTTCCGGTTACGGGCAACCCACGTCTGGCAGAAGATTCTAATACGGTGCCAACCGATCATGCATGAGAAGGTGTGAGAGACCCCGGGGGTGGCAGCAGTAGCAGTCGTCTATGTTTTACGTGCGGCATTACGTCCCTCAACCTCATGATTCAGCAGCCGCCAGGATCTTTACAAAGAAACGTTTGCAGTAGCGCCGAATATCACTGTTACTGTCAATCATCATCGTCAAAAACAAAACAACAGCACCTCATTACTATCGCTCACGAACCTCCTTTTAACACAAACATACATGTACACACAATGAACAGTTTTCGTAAAAATAGTTGTGTAGTATTTGGCACTATGCCCGAAAATTAGAGTCACTGTCACATTTACACACACACACACACACACACACACACACACACATACAAACAACACATCTTCATTTTGGATGACACGTAAAAAGTCGTAATTTACTTAATATATCCTATCGTGGAACGGCATGAAACAATCAGCCCTTATTAAAGTGAGTTTATGATTTGTTACTTGTAGCTTACATGGTACCGGTTTGTTCTCAATTTTACGTCTCCGTTCTTTCAAAGTTGTAACGTTGCACCTGCGGCGGAACCGTTATTGTACCGGGATTGTACCGATTGCTCCTGTGGGTAGTTAGCCACAAAGGTCTCCTGAGCATTAATTTTTATTTCCTTTGCGCATTTCTTATCACAGTTTTTGTATGAAAGCAGTGGAATGTGGTGTAAAAATGCATAACTCCTCGGGTACACTCCACCCGGGCAGGTAGCGTGCCGGCGGAAAAGGAGAGTAGAAAGACATACAGAGCGAGAGAAAAGGGCGATGACAATGCACGGCGGCTGCGAAGCGTATGGTTTACATTGCACGGCGCGCAGTAGAATAATCATAGACTGGGGGGAAAAGGTCCCGGGACGAATGTTTTGTTAGACATCAAGAAGTAGAGTGAGCATTTTGCGTTTCTTTTTATATCTAATTAATTATTTCACTTGGCCAAGAACGTTCTGGGAAGAAAAAAACAAAACAAAATATTCTTTAGTGTATTTATATCGATATATACATTACAAAACAATTATATTTACGAAATCGATCAGAATGCAGAATGGGACAGTATCCAGCGGGAACACAGCGAAACACCGGAAACACACGTACCCCCCGGCAATGGTGTCGCTCGATCTGTAATATACACATCCTCATTCACAGATCCATACACACACACACATACAGTAAAAACCCACACGTACATCTGCATAACGCGCGTACAGAACTTTTTTTTGATAATAGTGTAATAAAATCGAAAATCAATCAAAATTACTACTTACTGCTAACCCCCGGCAAAGCGCCGCGGCGTGCGTTTTTCGAATGCCTTTAAAATCGTTCCCCTTTAGGCAAACTCTTCTTACAGTGCCAGACGATGACTCGTTTTCCTCCTGTACTTCGAAACGTCCAAAAGGAAGAAACCGGCTTGCCGAACCGACTTTACCTTTTTAAAGGCCACAGGCAATCTACAGTTGAAAGTAGGTGGTAAAGGTGGTCGCGATACGCGAGATAAGTGGGGAATCCAACGACCTAACCTGCAACTGGCTGGATGTCCAGAATTTGGACGGAAATTTAGTTTGATTAAACGAATCGTTCGGTATGTGGGTGAAGAAACGAGGGAGCTTCTTTATTTCGCCACAGAATAAAGTGAATCAGCAGCCTGTTTCTTCCGCACCCAATCCAACGGGGGCTTGTACGGTGGGTGGCCTATTTTGGTGTCCAAATCTAAAACCAGTTCTCCGTCTGAAGCTGGTCAAAATTTTAAGTTAACCGTATCCGATCGACGACATAGACGAATTAAAGCGCACTACTGATGCAAATGCTTCTTCGACACGATTTTAAACAAAACGACGACTTGTTCGGACGTCTTCTGTCCTATTGCCACACGGCCGGCTAGTGTTGGCAGCGATCTTTAAACAACGGTCGGTGGTGGTCGCGATCACCACGAATTGGCCAGCGATCGCCACGATCAATTGCTCAGAGCGATCGGTTCGGCGAGAGCCATCCGCATGACGCCCGATGTTGCTGCACTCCTTTTTCCCGCGGTACCTAACAACACCAGCGCGTGCTGTTCTCGCGTGCCTGCTTGCGTGTGGGTCTCTGCGAGACTGCGCCACCGGCATTATGCAATGCGCCCCGATGAGCGCACGGAATGGGGAAGAGGAAAAAGGTTCGCGTTTGCGCTCGCAATATGAAAACCAGCACGGCGCTTTCGGTTTCAGTCGAGCTCCAGCATCAGCCACGGACGGACACGCGGTCGTAACGAAGCGGTAGTGGTGTTGTGATTTGATACCGAATTTACTGTACTATCTCAGTGTGTGCGTGCGTAACCGATTTGTGATTCCAAAAGAAGAAGAAAAAAGGTTTGTTTGTGCATTGTGCTTTATATTATGTTGCGAGAAGAAACCTTTTAACAGCCAGATTTTCTATCAAGAAGATAGAAGACCGTTGAAACAAGTCATTCGATAACGCTGTTAAAAAGCTCGTACTACGTAGGACTCGATCCAAATTTTGTGGTGACTCCCCCTTTTGGTGTGGCGCATTTTTGGCACACAACTTCACAAAAGCCTCCATTCGCGTTGAGTAACGCGCGAAACATATTGGCTGGACACGCTGGAGAAAGGCGACCAGTAGCGGTTGTGGCGATCAGTTATGGGTTACGGTGAATGCAAACATGCAAACAATAAGTGTTCGTGATGCGTGAAGCAATCGTAAGGATGAGTGGACGGTGCGTGTTAAAGGTGTTTAAGCATAAGATCGATTACGGTAGCCTTTTTGGGTGTTTTGCCAGTTCTAGCCCTGCCTTATCGCCCAAGGATTCAAATGATATCGATTTCGACCGATCCGATCTGCATTAGACAGCGTGCCCAGCCGTGTGATCCGTGTCGGTCGAAAGATGCGTCTCATCGTTCCGTAACATGTGGCTACGAGTGGACAGAAGGAGGTGGAAAAGCGTCTCTAGTTTAAACAACGCGCGTTGAATCTTATCGAAATCGCGGATGCATTTCAGGGTTGTCGGGCCTCTTTCCCCAACAGGCCGCTGTTGGTGTGGGCCACACACACGCGAACGCTGATGCTGTGTGTTGTGCGTTGTGATCGCAATGTGAAGTGTTAGGCGGAGACGCAACACTCGCGTTGTGGCATGGTGGTGAAACCTGACTGACTGACATTGATGCTTTTGTGGACCAATTCCGTGCTGCACCCACAGCCACCTATCTTTACCCAATATCAAAATATGCTCTTGTCTACACTTCCGTTCACAGCCGCTTTGTGCAACCTGTTTCTCGGTCGCCGTGAGACAGCCGTTCGGGACTTCCTTATCGAGGGAAAAGGAAGAAACGGGAGAAGCTCGTCCAGGCGGAGAAGGTCAGCAGGACGTGTTAGACGAACCATGTACGCGTTTCGCGTGCTGATCCTGTCGCTCGTTTCCATCGGTGTACACTCCAGCTATGCCCTGCCACCGTCCACATTCGGTGAAGCCTTGGCCAGCGCTGGCCAATTATCGAACAAATTGAAGGTAAGCTGCCGGGATGGAACAGGAATATCGTACGGAAGGGTAAACGGCGAGTGGGCGTGCTCGAGGTGAAAGGTTCGTCGCTTGCCGACGCGTTGATGTCTTTCGAAGTCGATGTCTTGCGAATGGCTTAAAGCGGCGAAGATCGGAGGACTGTCGGGTGCATGAACGGTGAAACGGCGGTTTCTGTTTTCTAGGTTCTCCGAACAGCTCAGAGTTCAAATATTTTTTTCAAACGTTTGTCTTTTTGAACGTGCCTGAGCTTTCACTTCTGGGGTCGTCAAAATAGGTCACAAACATTTGGGAATGCTTTTGAATTGGTTTTTTGTTGTTGCAAGCCAAATACACGAAAATAGAAAAGGCGGTTCTTAAAGTATGGGTCTTGGATAGCGCTTTACGACAATTAATTTCATTATAATGAGAGGCGGGCCTTTGTCGCTAAGCATAGCGCTTGAAAAGTCGTGAGATAAAATGTGCCCTAGACCGCCATTGTATTGTAAAGGAAATATGAACTATTTAAAGCTGATTTAATCTTTCTGAAAAGTTTACTGAATCAACTGAAGTTAAACCAAAGAAAAAAAATCTAAATTATAAACAAAAAAGATTTTTTTTTGTTATTTAAAATCTCTTTATCTCTGAACTCTAATTTAAATTTTCCTATAATTTTTACGGTAATTTTGGTTATCTTCTTCAATTGTCATTAAAAGTCACGCACTCGTTGTGTTGTGTAACGCATTGGCGGAGGGAGTGATTCAAATTATCAAACCGTCAATCGTCTGTCATGCAAATGCACATTTTCAACGGCAAACTGCAATTAAAATGTGTCGCGCCATGATCGAAGACTATTGTTTAAGATTGTTGGATTAAAGCTGCTATCCACCTCCACAATCGGCTAATAGCGATGGAGAACAAAGCACAAAGCACAAAAACAAAAGTCACCAGTGAAGGTGCGAAGGCTTTCACCGGACGGCCCCCAGCCCATGTCGCGTTAGATGTCAGTTTAAGGCCTTTTTTTAACGTGCTTTAGGATGCTGAAAGCTCTCGGACCAATTAGCAGTAGGGCGGTAAATGGTGGGAAAGATTGGACAGTCACATTCCTTGCGCCGAGCATGGGTTGTTTGAAATGTGGCATATCAATCGACGCTCTATGAGTAGCTTATGTTCGTGGCCTTGTCGCGTAGGGCTTCTAATTAATCTTCACCTGTGCTTAAGATGCGTCCTTGTCCTTAAGCGTTACTAAAATAACTTTAATCTTGCACCACACTGTTCATTTGAAGTGATGGTTGGCATAGAATGGTGTTTTTTAGGTTAACTTGTTTTCTTCCCCCATTGTCCCATCCTCTGTACTGCAGTGACGGCATTAATCTATCAGTGTACACATGGAACATGGAACGCGCATTAGCGGCGATCGCTCCAGCGCCCATTCCTTGGGAAGTGAAGCAAAAACAGCCGAAGAGAAAGGAAAGAGGAAGGCACCGTAACCAACCCACCCCGGTGCTAGATAATGTATGTGTGAGCATTAAAAATTGACACACAAAACGGCAAACGAAAATGACACTCGTAGCGCACCGAGCGTGACTCGTGACCTCACGTCAAGTACCGGCCAATTCATCTCCACCGCGACTCTATGCCACGGATGCGGAAAGAAAAGAAGGTCTTGGCCTCCGGGCATAACTGGATAGGAGTAATGCAATGCATGATCGAAAGCAATAGTGAAATTGTGCCTACCATGCTCACCAAACTAGAGGGAGAGAGAGAGAGAGAAATAATTGTAGTAAGAAACCCACGGCAAGTGACCTTCGTCCAATGGCAAGGTTGCGACCGTTTAAGACCTTTGGTGTGTGGTAAGACGGGGGGCGAGGCTCCGTGCGCTTTGACTGTTAATTAATGCTTGGCCAGTCAACTGCCGCGAAACGACAGGTGCATCCAGTACCGCTCCACCGAAGGCTTTACGGCATTACGCTACGATGCACCCGAGCGAGGGAGATTAACACGATTCGAAGAGTGAGCGAAATTGTGTGATGGTTTGATTCTCTAGCTAGCGGGAGTGCTTAAAGCAGAAATAGAACCTTGAGAGGTATTGGATGACTTGCCTAGGCGGTGTAGTTTGCTTTCGACGTTCTTTTTTTCACCTATGGGTCATTACTTCTAACAGCCATAACCTATGTGAACTAGAGGATCGTTAGAGTGATCGATTGAAGATGTCTTGCTTGATCGTGACAGCTGGCATTGGATCAAACCAAGCATCATTTAAATTACTCCTGCAATCTTTATTTAGACTTCTATTGTAAAGGCTTAAACATCAGGCTTCAAGACATAGATCGAAAAACTAACATTAGTGGACAGCAAAGGAGAAGGAAGGAATTTTGAATTATGGGTAACTGGATTGAGATTGACTCAATCATACGACTTTGTACCGCGGTTCCCAGTATTAACCTCTTACGCTCGTTGTTCCACGCGGTCGAGAACCTATACAGTATGAGGAGGGAGTCTAGGCACATTAGTTTTCGGATAATATAAGCTCGGTGATGATGAGCGGCAGCTTGGGGCAAGTAAGAATTTTCCTAAATCAAAAGACCGCTTATGTTGAGTTCTAGTGCAACTACTGATGAATTGTCGGCTTGCCGGCCCTCATATATGATACAGTAATTTCCTTAATTCACTTTCTTGCTTCAGAACCTAACGGCACTTGCAAAACTTATTATGTCAGCTACGCAGAACTTTAGCGATCTTTTCTTAACCACGAGGCGATGTTATGTTATGGAAACATGCCAACCGCTTACTGTTGATATTGCCTAGCGTTGATTTACGTTTGCGCGGCCTCTGTAACCGTCACTTGCTGGCCGTTTTAGATCCTACGTTTGGCAGAGCGTCCAATAGAGCAGGCATTAACTAGGAAATATATTTCAATTTAAGAACCAAGTCCAACTAGAAGACGATATACTTCTTCTTCCTTGGCACTACAACCTCGAGAGGTATCGGCCTGCCATTTCTGGCTTTCTGTGACTTGATTTAAACTCGTATAGCAAAGAAGTCAGCCCTGCGTACGGGGGGGAGGCGGTCTGGATGGGAATTAAACCCTGGTCCTGCCGTGTGAAGACCGGCGCCAATGTCGCCTCAGCCACCGGACCACCCCAACAAAGACGAGATAATGGAGAACCAAATGCACGTAGATCAACGACTAAAGTGAAATGTCTTTGAATGCTTTCGATTGCAGTGAAACCCTCGATATCAGACGGATACCAACAGTTTTGGGTCCGTAGACATATTGCGTCTCGAAATCACCAGTTTGGGTTCAATTCAAGATTTCAACAACACGTTCTTTGAAGACCAATTTGTCATCGAGTACGATCCAAATAGATGTAAGTTGACGAACAGAATAACGAAAAGCAATATTGGCATATGATTTAAACATTGTACCTTTTAAGTTGTATGAATCACCATTTTGGATTGCACTTTGAAATCAGACAGTATTAGCAGACACAATTTGGGCTGATGCGCTTTGATTAAGACATTACGTCCGGGAATAAGCAAATCGACCATAACGCTGTTTCGCGAGTAATTTAAAAATAGTTGCAATTTGCCATAAATTGCCCAATTTCTCCCAAGAACGTCTAACCACTTTCTAACGACCTTCGATGCGCAGGAAACGGCAGCATGGAAAACGTTCACCGGCATTGCACGTGACTCCGACTCGATCAACTCCCTCGTTCGGATCATACCGCGAACGACGATGGGCTTCGTGCGAGATGTGGTGAGTTCGTTCAAGCGCGAGTCCCGTGCCATCATCCTCACGCGGAACGGCGCCCTGGAGGGACGGCTGCAGCAGGTGAAGGGTGGCGGTTCCGGTTCGTTCTATGCATTCAAAGGCATCCGGTACGGGCAGCCCCCGGTTGGTGAGCTACGGTTCCGGGCCCCACTGCCCGAGGAACCGTGGAAAGGTGTGCGCAGTGCAACGCGCGAAGGTTCCGTCTGTCCGCATCGCAACATGATTCTGGACAACTTCAAGGGTAACGAGGACTGTTTGTTTCTGAACGTGTACTCACCGGAGCTGCCCGTTGGCGAGGACAATCCGCTGCTGCCGGTTATGGTGTGGATCCATGGCGGAGCTTTCTCGTTCGGTTCCGGTAATGCGTTTCTGTACGGTCCGGACTATCTTGTGCCGAACGGTGTTGTGCTGGTGACGTTCAACTATCGGCTCGGTCCGCTCGGATTTCTGAGCGTTGGTCGGGATGCACCGGGCAATGCTGGCATCAAGGATCAGGTGTTGGCGCTACGCTGGGTACAGGAAAACATTGCCGCATTCGGGGGTAATCCGGAGGATGTGACCATCTTCGGACAATCGGCCGGATCCGTTTCGGTACAGCTGCTCACACTGTCCCCACTGTCCAAGGGCCTGTTCCACAAAGCAATTGCCCAGAGCGGTTCAGTGCTTAACCCGTGGGCGATCGCCCGTAACACCAAAGATCGTGCCTTTAAGCTCGCCCACATGTTGGGCATTCGGACGAACGATACCGGCGAGCTGCTGGACGCGCTGCGTCGTACGAGCCCTCAGAAGATAGTGGACGCAGCCCTCAAAACGCTTACCGCAGAAGATGTGCGTAAAAGCATCGGACTACCGTTTGTGCCTTCGCTAGAAGATTGGACCGGTGAGGATGCGTCGAACGAGGAACCACTTATCGCCGAGGAACCGTTGGAATTGCTGAAGAGTGGCCGGTACCACCATGTGCCGGTGATTGTCGGCTTCAACTCACACGAAGCGATGCTGTTTATGCGACGTAAGCTACCACGCCCTCTTTCAGGATGTGCTTGTCCTACCGTTGCTAACCTGTTTCTCTTCGCAATGCAGGATTACGCAAGGATCCAAACTTGCTGCAAACGATCGACGGAGACTTTGAGCGGTTGATACCGCTAAACCTGAAGGTGAATCGGGAGTCGGACGAGGGCAGACAGTTTGCGGCCCGAATGAAACGATTCTACATGGGCGATAAACACGTCTCGAACGAAACCATTCAGGAGATGATGAACGTAAGTGTCTGCAGGCCATTCGGTGGCAGCTCTGATCACATTTGCAAAGCCTTTTGTCTCACTTAATGCGCGGTCTCCGGTTCACAGCTCATGTCGGATGTAATGTTCCTGCACGGCATCTCCGACTACGCCCGATTGCACGCGTCCCACAACGGGCTCAACTCGACCTGGGTCTATCGGTTCGCGTACGACGGTGCGCTCGGGATCTACAAGCGGATACTGGGCATTGACTGGCCCGGTGCATGCCATGGCGACGAGCTGGGATATCTGTTCCACTTTGGCGTGCTAAACCTGCGGCTAGACAACACCTCGCCCGAGCTGCAAGTGATGCACAAGATGACCCGCATGTGGACCAACTTTGCCAAGTACGGGTAAGTACAGTGGTGGGGCAAAGCCATTTCGACTGACGGTTGTCGCAAACCGTGGGACACATCGCGATTTCGTAGCAGTTCATCTCTTATCGGCGCATGTGAAAGGAAGCTTTCGACAAAAAACGTCTGCCAACGTGTGCGCACCGTGGCGATCTTTCGCAGTCGTGTATCGTGTTTGGTGTGGCTAAACTGCTTTTATTGCAGTGGGGTAAAACGGTGTGGTCGCTGGAACTTGATTATGCAACCTTTTGACGGCGTTTTTTTTTTGTTTTTTGGGGTTTCCTGTGAGAAGACACCTCTTGCGATGGGTTTCCACCGTTAGTGAACCGTTAGGACACCGTGCCGCATACTAATGAACGGCACACAGCTCGGCTGAGATCATTTGTATCATGGTGGCTGGACCAACAGCACACATTGTGGAAGCAGGGTCAAGGTTGTAAGTCTGCAGACTTGAACAAAACGTCACAGAAAAACAAAACGCTCTTTTCTGCTCAAGGTTGTTGAAGCTCCCACGTCGGCGAGTTTGTTGATAAGCTGATGTGCAATAATCTTTTATTACCAAGTTTAGCGTGCGTATAAAAAACTAAACAGAAACGTATCAATTTGCAACATTTCCGATGGCAGATTTTGATCGCTTGTGACTTTTAAAATTAAATTAGCTTTTTTTTGGCTTTTCCACGCTTAATGCAATAAATCGCTAACGATATGCGAATGGTGCATGTGGTAGGGGAGAAGGCCTGCGCACGTTGTCAAAGGTTTAATGAACCGTAGGCTCAGGCAACCTCAATCGTTGACCCTCTTTTGTCCCTATTATTTTCTGCTCTCCGATGGAGTACTACCCTTGTTTAATGCTCGTAAAGTTGTACAGACCCTTTCGCGTAATCAAGCCCTTTTTATTCCTCCTTTCCTATCCTTTCCCCCTGCCCTCTACCGCTACCGCTACAGTTCGGCGGTGACCTCATTTTGGGAACTGCCGAAAACTTAACTGACACATGCACACGCTGACGGTGAACCATTCCGGTGCGTCTCCATTCCCACGATTACACCTTCCAGTGCAACACCATCTTTTGCCGCTTTTTGCTCAATCTCAGGCCTATGCAGCAACACCTGCAACATCTGCAAAGGGAAGGTGACGATGTCCACATTTTTGAACAATTTATACCAAATGTTTTAATTTTTGCTTGAAAACGGCGCATCGATTATTGTGGAGTGGATGAGGGTTTTTTTTAGTTCCACATTACACTTACTGCATATATTTACTGCATTGCGACAGAAGCATTCAAAAATGATAACGTAAGCTTTTCGGTGGGCTTCCTTGGAAACATTAAGCACATTCCCTTTTCTTTGGAGCTCTTGCATAATGTTTTAAATTATTTATTGTGTTTTGTCTTTGCCTGCGTGTAAAAATAATGTTTTACCGTGTTATCTATAAGGCTTGGTGCAAATGATGGACGGTCCTCACATAATACCTGGTACTTATTTTAAAAAAATATACCAACTTTAATAGTAATACAAACAAAATTACAACAGATAATTTAATCTTCGGCTCTTCGGCAGCTGAGACCTTAGCTATAGCCATTGGTGGATTAAGTTCCGCGGATGCCCTGAGCAATGTGAATGTTGGAAGCTTCTAACACGTCAAATCTGTTGACTGGACCAGAATCAGAGGCCAAGCGGCTGGATGGATTAGCCAGGATAATCCATCAACTCCATCAAAATAGATGTTCTGACCCGTAGTTGACCAAAAACTCTTGCCTCAACATTAGTTATATTTGAAGTCAAACATTGCTCTTACTTTACGATAGATCATACTGGACATCACACCGGTCTTCCACTCCCAAATTTGTACTGAACGAATAGAGCAACTGTTCCCAATTTCCCATATACGCATATGTAATCAGAAGCACATCTGTCCCAAATCACTCACCAAGGAACTGAACAAAAAATCTCTTCTCATCATTTTGTTGTTGTTGCTTACGTTACTCATAAGCCAATCTTTGCTTTTACAAATTCCACTCCACGTGGCAAACCTCTCGGTACCAGCGCTAATCATTAAGTACGGCAAGCTGTGCAACCTCCTTACCGGCTTGGGCACGCGATCGATACAAGCGAAACACCATTCCGAAGGCTTGACACAGGGAGTTTAGCGCTTTCCATTACACACGTGCCGCGCCGTTTGCTAGTTTGCTTCTGCCAACCGAAGATAATGAAAACACCGATCGCCGTGTTAAAGGTGCGTGTGCGCAAAGAAGTTATGCAAAAAAGCGAAAACAATAACCATGAGAGGCAAACACATGGTTGGTGCCTTCTTGGTGTGGTTGTTAAAGATAACCACCATACCTCCTACCACCGATGGACGTGGCGAGTTGTTTTTGGGCGAGCCTTTGCTCCAAAAAAAAGGGACAATTGGGAGGGAAATACTCCCGTGCGATGCTAGTGTCAAACCTGAGCGTTCCCCTATTGCCTGTGGTGTTTGGTTTTGTTTCGCATTTCCTTATGTAACCGCATTTACAATCACACCATCAGATCGGCTGTGGTTCGCGAAAAATACCCGTTGGCCACGGGTGGAAAAACTCGATTCACTCGTACGTCGTACGAACCGGCTTTCCTTCGCCGTTTTGCGGCACAACAGTCGCCCTCGAACCTATGCCACCTATGGGCCTTACAAAAGACCTTGCCTGAGTGCTGCGCGATACTACCTAACAGGGCTACTACATCCATCCATCGGCAGAGCTGACCGCTTTTTTAGATTTTTTTTTGGAAGCGATCCGAAGACATTCATGATGATTAAGTTCCGAAAGGTGGCTCTCCCTTTCTGCACCTCATCAGTCCGGAGCTAGCTGACCCTTCCGGCTCTGGTGGTGGCGGTGGTCTTGAACTGCACAGTTGCGCCTGTAGCAAAAGTTTTCAACTCTGCAGCAATCACTTAAACGCTACCACATTTCGGAGGGCGTTATTTCTACACCACACCCCGGTACGGTGAGAAATTTGCACATCGCGCACTGCACTTTGCACGTGCTGTACAGAGCTCTAAGCATTGTTTGCGGTAGAAAGTTTAGCATGGGCGACTAAAGCAATCCCCGCGTATAGAGCAATGCCGGCTAATTTACTCTACTCGCCTGGTAGCTAATAATGTCAAAAAGTTAGCTGAAGCAATGAGCAACACAAAATCAATCAGCCACTAGGGACCACGGTAGCTAGTAGAAGCACAAACGAAAAAGATGACCGCTGTGTCCATACGGGGAGCAGTAGTGCGAGATCGCCGGTCGATGGCACGCCAAATGGTCCAAAACCGCCGGGCTAGGCTAGGCTTCCCCAACAAGGGCTTGATTGATGGCCGTTACGAATCAACAGGTGTCCATTAGATGGCACATAAGGTGGTTGGATGATTTGCTAGCTTTAATTAGGAAGGCGTGCCCATTTCTGTGTTTTGCCGTTTGCAACGATGTGAAGATTTATTAATGACGGTCGGTGCTGCTTACAGCGAATGGGGCGTCCGAGAACACATTGTAGCGGGTGGCCGCCACCCGACATTGTTAAGAAAACTAATTAAACTTTAACGTCTTTTTTTCTTGTTGTCACAAACCTTCTTTGCTTCTTACCACAATAATTTCAGCAATCCCACACCGTTCGGAGAAGATGAACTGCTGCTCAGCATCAGCTGGCCGTCGGTAATACCGAAAACGATGACCGAACTACCGTACCTGGACATTACCGGTGCGCTCGAGACCCGGTCAAATCCCGAAGCTGAGCGGTTACAGTTCTGGGACGAAGCCTTCACCAAGTACAATGGCAATTTGTTGTAATACAACGAAATAGTACAACAGGACGGAGTTTGCGATGGGTTGGTGCTCCGTCTCCCAACAGCCAAAAACTGCTTTTGGAGCCGGTTTAGCTTTAGTAAATGTTGTAAGCCATAGAGCAGAATTGTGTTGGTAGTAGGATTGTTTTATTCCTAACTGAAGAAGGGACAACTAGAAGATATACGAAAGGTCTTGTATGCAGAATGACGCAGTCACGCACACACACACGCACTGTGGGTTTTATTTAGTACATTTTCTAACGATTTTGAACGATTAGATTAGGAATTGTTGATGCTATTTGCTTTTACCGTGTTGTTGGATGTAGTAGATGTTTTTTTTTTGTTTTCCTCCCCACTAGGAAGTAAGTAAGGTAGCGTAGGTATACAAAATAGATCAATTTTGGACCAATCTTTATCTGAGGACTGAAAGTTAAAATGAATGACTTTATCAACAAATAAACTAGTACGAAAATTCGAAAATGCCTTTGTTACTTTAGTGCATAAGTTGTTCGACGATATCCAGTTACTTTATCCTCTTCTTTTGTTCTACGGTCTACAGGTCTTGGCCTTCTGTTTATAGCTTTTTGACAGGATTATACCCATATCTGAATGGAAAATTCAGGCAGAGCTCGGTAGATAGCTCCTGCCATCCGCGACTCAGAATAGGAAATTTTTGGATCAGCATCTATAAGTCAATCCAGATCCTGGCATATGCAGATGACATCTTTGCATTGAGGCTCTTCTTTTTTTTTTCAGATACTTACTAAAAGATCGAGCAAAAGATCTTATGATACTTCCAAGGGTTTTGGCTGTCAACCAGTTATACTAATACTACACTTCTCCACTCAAAATAATGAAGCAGAGACTGTATAATATTAAAAATAATAATATATTCGGTTCAAAACTGATAAAGTTCTTTTAAAATCTTTCGCGATCGAATGCTCGGAAAGATGTTTGATCTCAATATGATGAAGGTCCATATGGAACCCATAATGGTTGGGTGGTCCTGTCCTGAAAATGACACCGGACAACCCAACTGTTTGATCTCAAACGTGAGGAAGGGTGGTCCATGTGAAACCCATAATGGTTGGCTGGTCATGTCCTAAAAATGACACCGGACTACCCAACCCATAAAATTTACATGAAAAGAGGAGTGTGGTAGACACGAATTAGATGTATAGAGTGATGGTATTGATGCAACAGCCAGAATGAGAAGCAATTTAAATGGGTGGGACTAGAGCGTAAGCGGTGTTAAGGACTTCTGTAAGCAAGTAAACTCTATCATTTTTATAATGACCTACGATGTTTCATGTGGTGCTCACACAAATGAAAAAAAGTAAAATGCTTGAACGATCCAATTTAGAGGACATGCAAAAGTGGTAAAGCCTATAACAATATGATAAAGTCATTACATCTGTAAGTTCAAATAACGACAGTAAGTGCAGCTTTTGAATATTTGTTGTTATATGATTATCGGAGTATTTTCACTGGGACGCAAAAGCCGAAGGGCGAGCAAACTTTCCGAAGTTTGACAATCAGGTGATACGGTGCGGAACTGTCAATAACAGCACGTCGGTGTGTTGGTGCGAACTTTGTTTTCATAAACATTTCGCTGCAACAAAAGAAGCTAAATTACACAAAGTTTCCCCGATCTCTTGAACCTAATGTGATCAGGTACTTTTGTTGCAATCTGCTTGTTACAAATCGTAATCGCGATAGTAAAAATGGCAGATGAACGTAATTTTCGTTCAACCTACTACGAGAAGGTTGGCTGCCGTGGGGTAGAAGAACGGAAATCTTTGGAAATCCTTCTGAAGGAGAAACCGCTCAATCTGACCAAGTTGACACAGTTCTGCATTCGGTTCACCGTTCCCAAAATACATCGAACTGTTCTGTGGAATTCGCTGCTCGGTAAGTATTGCCACAAGGATAGGCGCCTAAAGGATTATTTGTGCTACCTTTGCTAACCTTCGTCTGGCCCTCAGGCGTCACACCGGTATATGATAAATCCCGGGAATACGTCATGGAGCAACGGGTAGCTGTGTATAACGATTTGCTAAAAGCGTTGAAAACGATGCGAATAGTAGATGAGAATACACCAACCTCTCGGGTGCTGTATGCAATGTGGCTGTTGGAGAAAAAACAGTTGTACCTCGGTCGAGACATTACCGTAAGTGTGAACAAATGGGTGCATAATGTATCGATCGATAAACGTCCTTATCGCACATGTTCTGTCCACAGCAAGAAAGCCATTTCTGTAACATTACAAAAGTGTTGTTGGAAATTTTCGATAACGACATCGAAACGTACTGGATGGCAAAAAGTTTGTACGACTACTCCGAAGAGGTGTCCTTGGAAATGGGCAAGCTTTCCGATCTAACGTATACCATACTGGAAAAGGAAGATAATGGATTGTACATCCATTTAAAGTCCTGTGATATGTTAACCGCACTGCCACTGTCCGATTGGTACCGATCATTCTTTGCCGGTGTGCTGTCGGAACCGGCATTGATTCGCATCTGGGATAAGATATGTGGAGGAGCAATCAAAATTGTGGTTTTCGTAATGATCGAAATATTGCGCATGCTGCGACGGCGGGTCCTCCGTTGTGTGGATCAAAAGAGTCTCTTCGAATGCATCGATAGTGTAAGTAACAGTGGCGCGATCGAAGCAAAGCCAGAATGAATAGATTTTTTTCTTTTTTCTCACCAGATAAAAAACGAACAGGAAACGGCTGATATGATCGTAAACGGGGCGATCGAGCTGTGGCAGCAGAACAAGGGCCACGAATATATCCCGCAGTCAAAGGTTAAAACACTCAGTTAGTCAGTGCAGCAGCACACAAGCGCGAACACTCTGTGAGAGCTACGGTTCGCTTGAAAGTGCACTATATGTTAATTGTTTTATTTTTAAGATACCTTTGTTCAAAAAGTTCAATACCTGTGTACTTTTGTTTAAGGAGATAAGACATACAACTAAAACACTGTTACTCACACCTTCTGACTATTCATTTGTTCGCGATGCGTCTGGTCCATTTCAACCTGTTTGACGCGTGTGTAGAAAGCCGAACCAAGCAGGACGACTACGTTCGACGTCCACCAGAGGAATGATTTGGTTTCCTGGTACCAGGACGTGGCTATGGCTATGGCGTGGAGGGCGTTATTTCTACACCACACCCCGGTACGGTGAGAAATTTGCACATCGCGCACTGCACTTTGCACGTGCTGTACAGAGCTCTAAGCATTGTTTGCGGTAGAAAGTTTAGCATGGGCGACTAAAGCAATCCCCGCGTATAGAGCAATGCCGGCTAATTTACTCTACTCGCCTGGTAGCTAATAATGTCAAAAAGTTAGCTGAAGCAATGAGCAACACAAAATCAATCAGCCACTAGGGACCACGGTAGCTAGTAGAAGCACAAACGAAAAAGATGACCGCTGTGTCCATACGGGGAGCAGTAGTGCGAGATCGCCGGTCGATGGCACGCCAAATGGTCCAAAACCGCCGGGCTAGGCTAGGCTTCCCCAACAAGGGCTTGATTGATGGCCGTTACGAATCAACAGGTGTCCATTAGATGGCACATAAGGTGGTTGGATGATTTGCTAGCTTTAATTAGGAAGGCGTGCCCATTTCTGTGTTTTGCCGTTTGCAACGATGTGAAGATTTATTAATGACGGTCGGTGCTGCTTACAGCGAATGGGGCGTCCGAGAACACATTGTAGCGGGTGGCCGCCACCCGACATTGTTAAGAAAACTAATAATACAACAGGACGTAATAGTACAACAGGACGGAGTTTGCGATGGGTTGGTGCTCCGTCTCCCAACAGCCAAAAACTGCTTTTGGAGCCGGTTTAGCTTTAGTAAATGTTGTAAGCCATAGAGCAGAATTGTGTTGGTAGTAGGATTGTTTTATTCCTAACTGAAGAAGGGACAACTAGAAGATATACGAAAGGTCTTGTATGCAGAATGACGCAGTCACGCACACACACACGCACTGTGGGTTTTATTTAGTACATTTTCTAACGATTTTGAACGATTAGATTAGGAATTGTTGATGCTATTTGCTTTTACCGTGTTGTTGGATGTAGTAGATGTTTTTTTTTTGTTTTCCTCCCCACTAGGAAGTAAGTAAGGTAGCGTAGGTATACAAAATAGATCAATTTTGGACCAATCTTTATCTGAGGACTGAAAGTTAAAATGAATGACTTTATCAACAAATAAACTAGTACGAAAATTCGAAAATGCCTTTGTTACTTTAGTGCATAAGTTGTTCGACGATATCCAGTTACTTTATCCTCTTCTTTTGTTCTACGGTCTACAGGTCTTGGCCTTCTGTTTATAGCTTTTTGACAGGATTATACCCATATCTGAATGGAAAATTCAGGCAGAGCTCGGTAGATAGCTCCTGCCATCCGCGACTCAGAATAGGAAATTTTTGGATCAGCATCTATAAGTCAATCCAGATCCTGGCATATGCAGATGACATCTTTGCATTGAGGCTCTTCTTTTTTTTTTCAGATACTTACTAAAAGATCGAGCAAAAGATCTTATGATACTTCCAAGGGTTTTGGCTGTCAACCAGTTATACTAATACTACACTTCTCCACTCAAAATAATGAAGCAGAGACTGTATAATATTAAAAATAATAATATATTCGGTTCAAAACTGATAAAGTTCTTTTAAAATCTTTCGCGATCGAATGCTCGGAAAGATGTTTGATCTCAATATGATGAAGGTCCATATGGAACCCATAATGGTTGGGTGGTCCTGTCCTGAAAATGACACCGGACAACCCAACTGTTTGATCTCAAACGTGAGGAAGGGTGGTCCATGTGAAACCCATAATGGTTGGCTGGTCATGTCCTAAAAATGACACCGGACTACCCAACCCATAAAATTTACATGAAAAGAGGAGTGTGGTGGACACGAATTAGATGTATAGAGTGATGGTATTGATGCAACAGCCAGAATGAGAAGCAATTTAAATGGGTGGGACTAGAGCGTAAGCGGTGTTAAGGACTTCTGTAAGCAAGTAAACTCTATCATTTTTATAATGACCTACGATGTTTCATGTGGTGCTCACACAAATGAAAAAAAGTAAAATGCTTGAACGATCCAATTTAGAGGACATGCAAAAGTGGTAAAGCCTATAACAATATGATAAAGTCATTACATCTGTAAGTTCAAATAACGACAGTAAGTGCAGCTTTTGAATATTTGTTGTTATATGATTATCGGAGTATTTTCACTGGGACGCAAAAGCCGAAGGGCGAGCAAACTTTCCGAAGTTTGACAATCAGGTGATACGGTGCGGAACTGTCAATAACAGCACGTCGGTGTGTTGGTGCGAACTTTGTTTTCATAAACATTTCGCTGCAACAAAAGAAGCTAAATTACACAAAGTTTCCCCGATCTCTTGAACCTAATGTGATCAGGTACTTTTGTTGCAATCTGCTTGTTACAAATCGTAATCGCGATAGTAAAAATGGCAGATGAACGTAATTTTCGTTCAACCTACTACGAGAAGGTTGGCTGCCGTGGGGTAGAAGAACGGAAATCTTTGGAAATCCTTCTGAAGGAGAAACCGCTCAATCTGACCAAGTTGACACAGTTCTGCATTCGGTTCACCGTTCCCAAAATACATGGAACTGTTCTGTGGAATTCTCTGCTCGGTAAGTATTGCCACAAGGATAGGCGCCTAAAGGATTATTTGTGCTACCTTTGCTAACCTTCGTCTGGCCCTCAGGCGTCACACCGGTATATGATAAATCCCGGGAATACGTCATGGAGCAACGGGTAGCTGTGTATAACGATTTGCTAAAAGCGTTGAAAACGATGCGAATAGTAGATGAGAATACACCAACCTCTCGGGTGCTGTATGCAATGTGGCTGTTGGAGAAAAAACAGTTGTACCTCGGTCGAGACATTACCGTAAGTGTGAACAAATGGGTGCATAATGTATCGATCGATAAACGTCCTTATCGCACATGTTCTGTCCACAGCAAGAAAGCCATTTCTGTAACATTACAAAAGTGTTGTTGGAAATTTTCGATAACGACATCGAAACGTACTGGATGGCAAAAAGTTTGTACGACTACTCCGAAGAGGTGTCCTTGGAAATGGGCAAGCTTTCCGATCTAACGTATACCATACTGGAAAAGGAAGATAATGGATTGTACATCCATTTAAAGTCCTGTGATATGTTAACCGCACTGCCACTGTCCGATTGGTACCGATCATTCTTTGCCGGTGTGCTGTCGGAACCGGCATTGATTCGCATCTGGGATAAGATATGTGGAGGAGCAATCAAAATTGTGGTTTTCGTAATGATCGAAATATTGCGCATGCTGCGACGGCGGGTCCTCCGTTGTGTGGATCAAAAGAGTCTCTTCGAATGCATCGATAGTGTAAGTAACAGTGGCGCGATCGAAGCAAAGCCAGAATGAATAGATTTTTTTCTTTTTTCTCACCAGATAAAAAACGAACAGGAAACGGCTGATATGATCGTAAACGGGGCGATCGAGCTGTGGCAGCAGAACAAGGGCCACGAATATATCCCGCAGTCAAAGGTTAAAACACTCAGTTAGTCAGTGCAGCAGCACACAAGCGCGAACACTCTGTGAGAGCTACGGTTCGCTTGAAAGTGCACTATATGTTAATTGTTTTATTTTTAAGATACCTTTGTTCAAAAAGTTCAATACCTGTGTACTTTTGTTTAAGGAGATAAGACATACAACTAAAACACTGTTACTCACACCTTCTGACTATTCATTTGTTCGCGATGCGTCTGGTCCATTTCAACCTGTTTGACGCGTGTGTAGAAAGCCGAACCAAGCAGGACGACTACGTTCGACGTCCACCAGAGGAATGATTTGGTTTCCTGGTACCAGGACGTGGCTATGATTGTCTGGGCGCACGCTTTAGCCGTACCGGAAATGTTATGTGTGAGCGGCGAGGTTACCTTAATCTGTAGCGTTGTGACAAACCCGATGGCGAACCCGCATACGCCTCCAATCGTCATCACACCCCAAAACCATGGTTCAGCCAAGTGTTCGTAGTTTAACACGTGCTGCACCTCCCCGTTGATGATCATTAGTGGAATGAAAAGTACCGCCGAGTATACGTTGTTGTAGTAGCTTAGCAACCACACTTCCTGGTTGACGTGCTGCAGCGTACGTTTAGTGTAGATCGAGTACAGCGAAAGGCTCAACGATCCGAGCACTCCGAATATCGTACCGATCAGCGAAAATGACTCGGTCAAACTTTCCTGATCGACTCCGATCCAAAATCCGGCCACAATTAACACACAGCACAGACATGCTTTGGTGCTCGTTTTCTGTCCCAGCAAGCCGTACGTCAGCAGCACGTTGAAAACGGTCGTCAAAGAACGACCGACGTAGTAGAATGCAACACCGACGTACTTGAGGCACAGATTGTTCGTTGCTATCATGGCCGTGAACAGGATAGATAGAGGGATCACTTTGCGGAATGTATCCCGATCGAAAGGATTGCCGTTGGGAAAGGTGACGGTGCGTGGATACCGTTTGCTTAGCATGCTCATTGTGAAACATATTGACGAGGAAGTGAGCACTTGAAACCACGTCACGAAAAGCGGCGCATCGAGTTTCAATCCGCTCAACAGTGCTTTGTTCACAAACACCGTCAGAATAGAAATAACCCTACAACAAAACGAACACAAAATTGCATTAGTTCCGTAATAAATAAGAATGCTTTTTCTCCAGGCCTTGTGTTGACTCACCAATAGGCCGCTACCACAACTCCTATCCGGATGTATTTGGTGAATAAATTTTCCTTTTCCAATGGTTGATACATGATTATGTCTGCTGTTTTGCAACTACTTGAAGGTAACTATCATCGTTTTACGAAACTATCTCATTAGCTCTTATCGATACAACGGCAGTATCTAGCTTTATTGGTTTACTTTTTCCGATGCGGTTCCCGGTTGCGCGCGTGTGTGTGTTTCAGCTCGGTTTGTTTACAAATGCGTTACCGCTGACAGCTGTCAAAACGCACCTCTGTCCTGCTAAAACTTGTAAACAACAGCCAGCAAAGCCCGGCGAAACGTGTTAGCATAATTGCAACGTGCAGCAGCAACTTGCAAATGCAAAGTGGAAAATGTCCATCCAGCAGGGAAAGTTATGCTCGCGCATCATCGAACAACATTTCGGGGAAGTAGTGCGGACGGTGGTGGACGATCTGTTTGCGTCGATCGCAAAGCCATTGTCGCAAATTATCCGCTCCACGGGATTAACCAAATCAGAGGTACTTTGGAACCGAGCCCGACTATTGCATTGATTTTTAGTTCACAAAACATTTACGCTTATCTTGTTTTAGGTGTGCAAATCGTTGGCCATATTGATCAAATTCAACCTGGCAGGATTTGAGCTGAATAAAACTCGCCGGATTTACGAATATCGTCTTCACCATGATCACGTAGTAATGATACTACGGTACCCTCGCTACGTGCACCTGATACAGACCAAATTCGGGCACGAATCGGCCGTGTTGATGGAGGAACTGCTTCGATCCGGTACCCAGACGGCATCGTACATTATCGTCAAATCGATGTCGAACATGGACGGCAAGGATAACAATACGCTCGCGTTGCTAAGAGACAAATTCGTTGACTTAGCCAACGAACACTACATAATCCGCGCGCCGGAACCGTACCCGAACGATGGTAACGCGGAATTAATGGAACTGTGTCACGACATTCCTAACCCGTTCGTGATGCCGGAACTAGACTTGCGAAACTTGAAGGATCTACACGACGGGAAAGCGCTCAAAGCACCGGACGAAAATGTGCACTGGCTTGTGAATGTGGAACAGTTTCACATTGACTTTCGCAACACGATCATGGTCACTGCGATCGAACGACTCATCGATAGCAACGCGGGCGAGTGCATGAAGTACTTGCTTCAGCTGATGCGGGAACGAACCAACCCTTGGGAGGCAGTTTCAAACCCGATCGCACTGGTTGACCTCAGGCAGCGCTGCGAGCGTAAGTCTCAGAATGTGGAAATGCTACGATACCTCGATCAATACATCTCCGTGATGGAATCGAACGAATACCTGTCCAAGTTTGACACCAAGGGCGGTGGCCAGTTCACGGTGAACGTGAAGAAAATCTTCGAACAGTTAACGTGGGCCTGCATTGAGAATATTATCGTTGAAAAGTATGGTTCCAAAGCGGCCCGCATATTCCGCGTGATTCGGATGAAAAAATATGTCGAGCAGGAAGACATCCAAAAGGAAGCCATGGTTCCGGCGAAGGAAGCGAAGCAGCTGACTTACAAACTACTGGAGGAGAACTTTCTGCAGATTCAAACGTTTCGCAAACCGGGCGGCGGAAATGCGGGTGCACCGAAATCTTTCTTTCTGTTCTACGTAAACCAGTCCCAGATCGTATCGATGCTGTTGGAGTTGAGCTACAAGGCGCTGTATAATTCAATCACTCGGCTGACGCACGATAAGACCGTCAACAAGCGGTTGATTGAGAAGAGCCAGCGGCTGGAGAGCATCGTCGAGACGATGAAGGAGCGCGGCGAATCGGATGCGTACATTAACGAAATCCTAGAAACACTCACACCACCGGAACAGGAAATATTGGCCAAGGTAAAGCTGCGCGTCAAGAGTCTCTACAGCGCGGAGATTGGGATCGATGAAACCATTTTTATGCTGAAGTTGTATCAGCAATATCAGAAATAAAACCGTTAAACTGCAAACCGAATCATTCTTCTACTGATGAATGGGGGTTTACTTTATTTCAAGTAAAAGAAATTGATAAGCTGCTGCAAACGCACGCTGGATGTCTTTAAGCGGCCAGCCGATTACGTTCGTGCTGCTCCCATTTAGCCAGAGGCCCGTGATCGTTGCGGAACTGGACACCACATCCGTCCTGTACCAGACGCCCTTCTTCGTTGTGCTTCTGGTAGACATCGCGGTCGTACTTGGTGAAGCCCCACTTCTTCGAAACGAAGATCTTCTGACGTCCCGGGAACTTGAACTTCGCACGACGCAGCGCCTCGATGACCTGCGCCTTGTAACGGTCGCTCGAGCGCACCGACATGATCGGCTGTCCAATGTGGACACGGGCTACCGTACCCTGCGGCTTACCGAAAGCACCACGCATTCCCGTTTGGAGCCTGTAGCGAAAAGAAGAAAAAGAAAACGAGGACACAAGCGGATTAGAATTGGTCAAAAACGAATCTCACACATGCCGGGAACTAAAATATTGGAAACCAAAATCAGATAATTGTCAACGTGTTTCAAGAGTAATCATGCGAGATTCATAACCCAATGCTCTGAAAATGGCAATATCATCATAGAGAGAACGAATGTGGCAATTTGTCAATGACATTTGGTGCACAATCTAGATACACGAGACTTACCGATCAGCTCCGGCACAGGACAACATCTTGTTGATGCGAATAACGTGGAACGGGTGCAGCCGCATACGGATGTGGAACTGGTCCTTGCCGCAGTACTTTACCAGATACTTATTGCAGCAGATACGGCCCGCTTCCAGCGCTTCCGAGCTGAGCTGTTCGTACTCATCGGAGACGAGATGCACGCAGAGTGGGAAATCTTCCACCGATGCCTTCTTGCGACCCAGGTCGAAGATACGGATTTTGGGGTCCGGGACACCACGGCAGAACCGCGACTTCGGGTAGGGTTTGTTTTTACAGTAACGATAACATCTTGCCGGTCGGCGACCCATTTTGTACGAAACACACACGTGTGAATCGTCCGACGATCGAAGAAAAAGAGGAATGGATGTCAAACAATTTGCAGCGCGTTCATTTGATGACAGCCAACGGGTCGGTTCGGTGTGCGTGCTTGAGTTGCGAAATGTTGACACTTATGCTCACCACACTAGCGGGGATTGCAGAATAAAATGTATGTTTTATTTTAATATACTAGTCACTTCGTTGAGTGAAAAGTAATTGCAAATAGTTTGTTGTCAATAATTGTTTGAAAGTGCAGTTTTGCGGTTTATAAAGTGATGTAAAACAAAAATCACAATTAAAATAAAATATGCAAAACGTTCGACTTCGAATCCCATCTTCGAAAGCGGCGCCGTCGAACATATCTTTTGAAACTTTCGAACATTGGAATGCGCTGTCAACGCAACGTCACCACTTTTTTATCAACTGTTGGCCGTAAGCAAAAAAGAAAAAAGAAATCAAATCGCTGGAATTGCGGCTGGCCAGTGTTAATTGTTTCCCCGGTGTTTTCTCAATTCGACCCGTGGTAACTCCACGGCTTTTGGTCGCAAAATGGCACTGTAACAACGGTCATTTGCAACCGATTAGGATTGCCAAAGCAGCAGATTAGCGGCCAAAGCCGGCTTACGATAGCTTCCAGCGCGTTCTGGGCCGATTTTAGTCGTTTTGTGTGGGTTTTTCTTTCACCTTTTTCCCGTCGCTCGGGTTTCGCTTGAGGTAGCCGCGGTGGTGGTGTCTCTGAAGTTTGTAGGTGTGCGTAAATCCGTCGCACCGTGAAAAACGCAACAATCTTCTGGAAGTGAAGCCTGCTTCACCGTGAAGGAAGAATTGAGGGGCAATACTCTGGATCCCACAGAGAAACATCAAAGGGCCACCATGAATCGTTCCACCAAGAGCATCACACTCCGCAAGACGGCCGGCTATTCCAGTCTAATAACGTTCGCCGTCCTGTTGCTGGCATGGCTGTGCGGATTCTCTAGCCGGCTGTTTGCTGTGATCCGGTTCGAGAGCATAATCCATGAATTCGATCCATGGTAGGTACGGCGAGAGTGTCGCGCGCGAGAAGTAGAGGAAGATAGGAGCGGCTCGCAAACGATTACGTGTCTCTTGAGGCGATTGTTTTGTTTTCGTACGTGGCCGCTGCACGCACACATACTCACCGCCGAATGCAGCGACCGTATCATACATTAATTAGCTTACCTGGCTGTCGATTTTTTGTTGTCTCTTCTGTACAGGTTCAACTACCGTGCCACGGCACACATGGTGGAGAATGGATTCTACAAGTTCCTGAATTGGTTCGACGAATCCGCCTGGTATCCGCTGGGGCGTATTGTCGGCGGCACCGTTTACCCGGGGCTTATGATCACGTCCGGCGGCATCCATTGGCTGCTCCATACGCTCAACATTCCGGTGCACATTCGCGATATATGTGTGTTTTTGGCACCGATCTTCAGCGGGCTTACCGCCATCTCGACGTACCTGCTGACGAAGGAGCTATGGTCGGCCGGTGCCGGACTGTTCGCTGCCAGCTTTATCGCAATCGTGCCCGGCTACATTAGCCGCTCGGTGGCAGGATCGTACGATAACGAGGGAATTGCGATTTTCGCTCTGCAATTCACGTACTATCTGTGGGTGAAATCGGTGAAAACGGGTAGTGTGTACTGGGCGGCATGTACTGCCCTGTCGTACTTCTACATGGTGTCCGCGTGGGGCGGTTACGTGTTTATCATCAACCTTATCCCGCTGCATGTGTTCGTGCTGCTGATTATGGGCCGTTACTCGCCGCGCCTCTTCACGTCCTACACGACGTTCTACATCCTCGGGCTGATCCTTTCGATGCAAATTCCGTTCGTCGGTTTCCAACCGATCCGTACCAGCGAGCATATGGCTGCTTCCGGCGTGTTTCTGCTGCTGTTCGCGGTTGCCGTGCTTAAGCACGTACAGACGGTGCTTTCGAAGCAGGAATTTAAGCGACTGTTCCTGATCGGCGGTTTACTGGCTGCTGGTGTCGTGTTTGCCGGCGTGGTACTGCTTACGATGCTGGGCGTGATAGCACCGTGGAGCGGTCGTTTCTATTCGCTGTGGGACACGGGGTACGCTAAAATCCACATTCCCATCATTGCGTCCGTGTCCGAGCATCAACCGACGACATGGTTCTCGTTCTTCTTCGATCTTCACATCTTGGTGTGCACGTTCCCGGTAGGGCTGTGGTATTGCATCAAGAAGATCAACGATGAGCGCGTATTTGTCGTGCTGTACGCGATCAGTGCCGTGTACTTTGCGGGAGTGATGGTGCGGCTGATGCTGACACTGACGCCCGTCGTATGCATACTGGCTGGTGTGGCATTTTCCGGGCTGCTGGAAGTATTCCTGAAGGAGGACAATGCAGCAGGAGCGAAGGAAAGCGGCGCGGATGGTGAGGGAGACGATGCGAACGGGGAGAAGAAACAAATGTATGATAAGGCCGGCAAACTTAAGCACCGACCGAAGCACGACCTCTCGTCGCACAGCGCACACGGGGAGCAGAATACGGGGCTTGGTTCGAACGTGAAAAATATGGTAATAGTTGCCATTTTGATGTTGCTCATGATGTTTGCGGTCCACTGTACGTGGGTGACGTCGAACGCGTACAGCAGCCCGTCGATTGTGCTGGCATTCTATAACAGTAACGATGGGTAAGAGCAAGTGGTTGAAATTCAGGGGGTCGCTTTTAATAATTGTTTCCAATTTTTGTTTTGCAGCACTCGTAACATTCTGGACGATTTCCGTGAGGCTTACTACTGGCTGTGGCAGAACACGGCACCGGATGCGCGCGTTATGTCCTGGTGGGACTATGGCTACCAGATAGCGGGTATGGCAAACAGAACGACCCTAGTGGATAATAATACTTGGAACAACAGCCACATCGCGCTCGTCGGTAAAGCGATGTCCTCGCCGGAAGACAAAGCGTACGAAATCATGACCTCACTCGACGTGGACTACGTGCTGGTGATCTTCGGGGGTGTGATCGGCTACTCGGGCGACGATATCAACAAGTTCCTCTGGATGGTGCGCATCGCGGAGGGCGAACATCCGAAGGATATACGCGAAAGCGATTACTTTACCGACCGGGGTGAGTTCCGCATCGATGCGGAGGGTGCACCGGCCCTGCTGAACTGTTTGATGTACAAGCTTAGCTACTACAAGTTTGGAGAACTGAAGCTCGACTACAGGTAAATGTTGTGGACCATCCTCGCTATCACACGCGTATTCCTCAACTAATAACTGCTTCTTCTTTCCACCATATAGAGGTGCTGCTGGATACGATCGTACCCGCAATGCTGTGATCGGCAACAAGGACTTTGAGCTGACGTACCTCGAAGAGGCGTACACGAGCGAACATTGGCTGGTGCGCATTTACCGCGTGAAGAAACCACACGAGTTTAACCGACCCGCGCTGAAACCGGACGAGCGGGTACTGCCGGCCGGTGAGCTGGTGTCACGCAAAACATCCAAACGAAGGAAAGGATTAATCAAAAACCGTCCCGTGGTGGTGAAGGGCAAGAGGAACAAGTAAACGGTGCAGCCCACGGGTTGAACCATACCGTCGACTCCGGAAAGCTATTTAAATTTTTGGAGAAGTTGTGTTGATTCTCTCCCTCATGGGAGGGTAGAAAACAGTAATAACTGAACGACAAAAAATGAGCCTCGACCTGTTGTGCAACTAGGAGCAGCGGCCCCCGGCACTGTGACAAAATGCTGTGAAAAGTTGGAAAACAATAGCCTACCACCTATATTCCTCAATATTTCAATCGATCAGATTTGTGGTCACAAAAAAAAAAATAACAAAACAAAAAGAAGGTGTCGCCAAAACTTTTATCTCATTGGTTCTCTTTACAGTAGTTTGTAGGGCTGCCCCCGAACGGGGAAGGTAATAACGATGGAACTGGAATAAAAAAGCAAAAAAAGCAACTAAAATCAATGGGAGCAAATGCAATAAAAGTAGGGCAAATAGTTTCATCATTTTCCATTAGCATTGGCGCTCGGTCATCGTGTTTTTGGTGCACCACCATCTAGTTTTTTAGATTTTATTCCATGAAATACTTGCATTTTGGGTTTGTTTCTCCTCATGCACTTGCTCTTCGAACAACGCGTGTTATCGTTGCTGTATGCTCTGGATCTGCGATCCCGCGAGCTTTTTCTTTTCTTTACTGTACGCACCTTAATATACAGAGTGGAAAAAAGAGACAGGTGAAACAATTAGGAACCGTTGTGTTAAGTGTTTGCATTAACGTGGAAGATTTGCGCTGTTCAACGCAACGCTCTCCACTCAAATAGAAGAAACAGTAAAGCGAAAACTCAAGCAAAGAAATGAACAAAACCAATTAGAACTAGAAAACAGATGAGGAAAACCACAATAGTAAAAACGCTACTAGGCGGTGAAACAAAACGAAAAGAAGTACTAATCTAGTAACCTCAAGGCATACTGCTACGCCCATGCCTACCGGAATGTATGTCTCACTTGTTTACTTGATGAAAATTGCGATCGTTCTGTTACCAGGGAAACCGTAGATTTTATTGGACATGTGGCATGGCAATAGGGGTGGTTGCCGCTGTAACTGATCGATTTCGATCGTTGCCTTGCGTTTGAGGATTGATCCAATTAGGACCTGTGTGTTTATTTGTGCTCAGCCATTACCAATGATCTGCTCCGGGATATCGCGCGCATGAGAGCAAACGTAGCAAGCAGATCAGGAAGAAGCACAACAAACAAAACGATCAACACGGTGACTCCTAGCCGAACACTGAATACAACTTAAGGCGGAAAATAAATCACACACACACACGTACGGTGGAGTGACATTAAATTAGCTTTCGCGTCGCGTTTTATTTAGTTATTTATGTATTACTGTATTACAAAGTGTAAACGATTATGTATTTTAAATTTAATCATTTTGGAAATGTTCTAGAAATCAAGAGAGCGAGAGAGAGCGCCAATAAATGAAGTATTGGACGAGGTGACAGGATGGAAACTAAGCTCCGGATTCCGGTACTGCGAGGAGCTTACGAAGCTCGAAGGGTCGAAGGGAATACGAAGTGACCAGGGCACAAGGAATATGTTGGAGAAGAATACAGTCCGCAGTGGAAGATCACTCTGAATAACAAAGGACTAAGGACACCTCGAGGGGAAGATGTTGAGATGGATTTTCGGACGACTTGTCAGCTTCCGGTGAGCTGGTCATGACATGATAATGATATCGGACTTACTCACAGCAAAGACTTCTCATGGCGACTACATGGAAAGAGAAGGTTTGATAGGACCAAATTGAGAAGGAGTGATGGCGTTGATGCTTTCACTATAGAAGCCGGAATAATAGATTTGTAGACAACGACGCTAGACCGTGAACGGGTTGGATGATTGCTACAGCAGACCAAGACCGCGACACCTGTCCTGAGGTCCTTATGGATCGCAAGACGAGGCAGGCAGGACATAATTACGATCGGATAAGAAAAGGAGGTTGCATCAATCAACAACATTTTTGTTCCTTTTTGCGATTGTTTGATCAGGAATACGATCAAACTTGGATTTAAAAACTGCAGATAAAAGCTCCATTTGAGAGTCAAGTTATAAAGAACTATAAGACACATAACGTAACGCACCATTCCACAACCTTGCGGGTATGACTGACGCTCATTGAGCAGAGATTGAGCCGGCACTGTACACTTCCAGACGTTTCTGAATGCCGAGTTTGTGGGAAAACACGGTAATATATTCAAGATTTTAGGGTCCCTGGAATAACCCACCATTGTTTGTTGTCTCCTTTTCGAGCGAGTGGTTTTGGGAAAACGAAAACTCATCACCCGCTCGGATGCGATCGAGTGAGATCGCCAACTTTAGTGGAACGTTTGGTCGGCGGCATTCAACTCTAACTCTCCGGGTTCGCTAGGATGGTAAATATTTTGATGCCCTTGCCTTCCTGTTCGTGTAACAATCACGAAAGTAGGATAACTTCTCGTCAGCTCGCTAAATGGCGCACTGTTGTGGTGGGCCTGGCTCGACAACCCGTTTCGTTATCTTAGGAGGAGGGCTTCGGTGTACAGTGCGTTGTGTGGAAAGGAATCATGTGGTTGGTGGTGGCGCGGTGGTGAGACAGCTGCTGGTCACTTATTTGCCGATCCTGTTGACAGTGTGTCGCGCGTTGTCGCGTGCGTCCGTGCTTTGTAGGTGGTTTGGACGGTTGGGGTGCCTTCAAATTGACCGGTTCGTTCATTGGTGCGCTGCAGTCAGTGAGTAGCCGTTGGGCAGTAAGTGAGCGCGCGCGCGCGAATATCGCAGGCGCAAGTGTGATTGGTTTGGTAAAATAGAGGAGACAGTTGAGTTTCAGCAGCAGTTTCTCATGCTTGCGGAGTGAATTAAAAGTTTGTGAGAAAAAAACGGAAAATAACAGAAAATCCGGTAAAAAATCAACTTCCACGTGCACGAGGGTGTAAAAGATGTAAAAGCAAATATTAGACCTAGTGCGCAGGAATCCAGTGTGAAACGCAAACAGCGCGAGCTTCCGTCTGATAAGGAGCAATTGTAGTTCCTCTCACCAACCGTGGATGAATCTTGCCTTCACCGTATCATATGTTTTTTGGCTGAAGTTGACCTACTTTACCGTCGTCAGAGTGTGAGCGAGTGGTGGTGGAGTCCCCACGGCACGCCGGAAAATAACCGTGCAAGCCGGGAGGGAGTTTCGTTCGCCTTTCGGCAGTAGTTATGTTGCCGATGCGTGCGCATAACTTCTTCGAAGGTCTTGGTACACGGGAGGCAGCAACATTGAAAGACGGTGTGTCGAAGAAGACATCGTGCCGAAGGGCCGTAACAGCAGAAGGTTCACCAGTAGTGCGCGATATCTAGCAAAGGGAAGCAGGTTAGCACAATCGAGGCGCTGTGAGCTTCTGGTGCACTGTGTAACTCGGAGTTTAGAGGTGTGGTGCACTGATTGTTAACTTACCAATTGGTTAAAGCTTTCACAAAACGAGCGTGTGTGCATTCAGGTGTTGCAGCTGACTGGAGCTAGAAACCAAGAAAGTGGCGACCCTGTACAAGGTCGACCGATTGCGTGTCGGTTGGTCGGTCGGTGTGTCGGAGCTGGGCCGCGTGAAAAGTGGTGCATTATTGACACGTAGCTAGCAAATCGTTAGACAAACTGTTTACCTGGGGATTAGAACGGTGTTTGGGCCATAGTACACGAATCGTTTTGGGAGATTTTCCCCAACCTGTGGTGTAGTGCGTTGAGGAGCTGTTCATCAGGCTTCATTAAAGCTATAAATAGCGGAGTGCATAATTCTACGCACTGAAGAAGTGTTACGTTCCGGTGCATCTGTGACCGCAAAGTGGGATACAAATTCGTCCTATGAAATTTTCACTTGCTATAGTTTTGTGGTCGGACACTGTATTTCGTGCCATATTAGAACTTAAGCCTACTTAGAACATAATTATTTGGAAACGTGATATTTCAAATACAAAAGCAGGTACAGTTGGTAGCACATGACTCAACAACACATCTGATCTTGGATTGAGGGGTTTTACTCGATCGTGACTTTCAGAAGAATGCATATTTTCTTGGAGGTACTTCAGGTCACAGATAAGGTTTGCTGGGAAGATAAAAAAGATTAATCCAGTACATTAGATGAGTAGCAAACGCTACTTTACTGCCCGCAAGAGTCATCTCAAGCATAGCAGCATAACACCAAGGAAGCGCCCAGATCACACGGATTGACCAGCTATGATCTAATCTACTACATACAGTGATGGACAATCACGCCTTCCATTTCTGTCTCACTAAACTTATTAATACCATTAAGTTGAATAGTCCTTACTACGGTGGGGCTGTCTAGATGGGATTTGAAGTTTGGTCCTGTCGATTGAAGATCGGCGCCGCTATCACCCCTTCCGATAAGTCTACAAATCTCTGCCCCTTTCGATACAACATTTAGAAGAAGAATCATTTAGCTGTGTTAAAGATCAAAAGCAGAAAGAAGCGATATCCAAATCTATGGTTTTTTTTCCAATTTTTAATTAGACGATTTGTCCTATTTTATTGTACAATATGTTTTGACCATATTTCCATCATAAAAGTACCAAATGATTCTCAGAATCGAATTCTGATTTTTTGATTGATTCAATGTTGGAATTGTTTTCCCAAAATCTTTAACTGAATTATACAAGAAAAAAAAACACAGTTGATTTGTTGAAAATAGTCATCATAAACCCATTTCTACGATTTTTAAAAATTAGCTGGCCTTATTTTATTGTTCATCACTGTAATTTGGCTAAATCGCTGGAATGCAACCAGCCAGAGATGAAAGTTTTTAATTTAACGCGAATCGTTTTAGTCTTCCAAAGGCCAAAGCTAAATCATCAACTGCATTTCGATTTTCCGAACAGCCGTTACTTTTAATTTTTCCACGTGCTAGCTAGCGTTTTGAGCTCATCTTAACCTTGCAATCCGTTTTTTTAACGACGTGTTAGAATGCATGATAAAGGGAAAAAACCCAACCAATGCATTAGTAATGATGTAATGTGAGCAACGGAAAAACCGGACAGAACTGACCACCAACAAGTGCATGAGATAAGACCGATTTTATATTGTAAACAGTTATCAATTTCGGAGAAAACTCAACGGATTCGTTTCGCGCAGAGGATCACGTTAAGCTTAATGTGTTAAGAGCCTCGTTGAAAAAAACAAAAAAAACAACAATACGGTATGAAGGTCCAGTTCCTGAAGCACGTGTACAGCCTGTTGTTGCGAAGCTCTGTGAACGGGTTAAATGAATCAACTTTTAATGAGATTCAAAATTCCAACCAACCTGTCCTTTCTTTCACTTCTGGCTGAGCAAACTCACCTGAGACAGGCGGCCGGCATGTCTGGACCGGCGAACTGTTTATGAATAAACATGATGGCGGTGCTTGGCGCTATTGGTGATGATTCTGGTTTTCGGTTCAGTTTCATCAGCCCGGTTTCGTGGTGATAAGATGTCGCACAACACGGAAAGCTATGAACTGATGACGAAATGTTGGATTTGTTTTCATTTTTTTAGTTTTGGGACTCTTCTGACGCCATTAATTGGGAAACGTTTAATTCATTCTGTTAAGGTATAAGCAACATAAAGTAAACAATTGGTCCCTCGGCCTTCTATCAGCCATCAACCCGTCATCACAACAGCTTTAGTGTTTGTTTGATCGATTTGTGACGAAAATCCTCGGCAGCCGGCACACGATGGATGTGGTGGATCAGAACCCGGCCCCTACATCGCCGTCCCCAGACAGTGACGATGATACGCCGCTTGCCATTAAGCTGAAGACGTCCCAAAACGGCAACACCGCCACCCACGCGACCCATTCGCCCTGGAAGCGTAAACAGCTGGTTGACGTAAATCCGCACGGCAGCCTGGATCTGAGCAAGCTGTCCATGCGACGAAACTCGAGCTACGGCAAGCTACCCTCCGAAGCACCCGAAGCGAAAGTGCTCGTCATCTACACCGGCGGTACGATCGGCATGATGCGAAACGAGAAAAATGGTACGTCGGACAATAATTAGCACATCGTGCCCGGATAATGGTGGTAAGCACTTACGGTGATGAAGTTTATAACGATCGATTGCTTGCTTACAGCCCTTGAGCCGCGACCGTACGAGTTTGTGAGGAAAATACGTAACTATCCCAACATGCACGACGACGGATACGCCACCAAGCGGTACGGACCGGCGAAGAATATGGCCCCACTGGTGCTGCCGTTCGTGGAAGGACAGCATCGACGAATTCTGTACCAGATTTCCGAGTACGAACCGTTGCTGGATTCGTCCAACATGAGCATCACTGATTGGGTGCGCATCGCGACAGACATTCGGCAGTCGTACGAGTTTTTCGATGGGTTCGTCATACTGCACGGTACGGATACGCTGTCCTATACCGCTTCGGCTCTGTCGTTTATGTTTGAAAACCTGGGGAAAACCATCATCATCACTGGGTCGCAGATACCGATCTTTGAGACGCGCACCGACGGGAAGGACAACTTCACGTCCGCCCTGATCCTGGCCGGAAACTACGTCCTGCCGGAGGTGTGTATTTTCTTCAACAGTCGTCTGTTCCGGGGCAATCGTACGATCAAGGTTAGCAGTGAATCGTTGGATGCGTTCAACTCGCCCAATGCAGCCCCGCTCGCCAAGATGGGCATCAACGTGGAGGTTGACTATCGGGTGATCTTCCGACCGTGCACAGTGGACAAGTTCACGGTGCATCTGCAGATGGACGAGAACGTGGGACTGTTGCGACTGTTTCCGAGTATCTCGGTGGCGACGGTTAACGCTTTCCTGCGCGCTCCGATGCGAGGCGTTGTGCTGCAGACGTATGGCGCCGGTAATTTTCCAACGAACCGGGCGGATCTGATCGAGGCACTGAAGGAAGCGAACGAACGCCAGGTACTGATCGTGAACTGTACGCAGTGCAATGAGGGTGCTGTGTGTGATCTGTACGAAACTGGGCGGCAACTGCAGGAAATCGGCATTATACCCGGGTACGATATGACACCGGAAGCTGCGCTGGCGAAGCTGTCGTACGTGCTCAGCAAACAGGAGTGGGATTGGGAAGCGAAGAAAAAGGTACGACATAGGGGGGAATTGGAGCGCTTGTGGGTCTTGACTCTGTTATCAATGATGTGTTTGTGGCTTTTTATCCGTTCGTTAGATGATGAAAAGTAATCTGCGTGGAGAGCTAACGTGCGAAAAGCCTCCCGAAATGCAGGAGTACGATCTGATAGACGCTGTCGCACGAACGCTCCATCTTACCTCGACGAAGGAATTGAGCCAGCTAAAGTCGTCCCTGTTTCCGGCGATGGTTAACACGGCGGTGTTGGCCGGAGACGTCACAAAGGTATTATATGGTGAGGTTCTTTTGTAGTTATGTCTGCTGATGTCTTCACTGTGTCCTCCATTAGCTGACGAACCTGAAAAACTACGGTGCAAACATGTCGGCGGAAAACTACGATCACCGAACGGCACTGCACGTGGCCTGCTGCGAAGGGAACCTCGAGATGGTACAGTATCTACTGCAGAACGGTGCGGCCGTACATATACGCGACCGGTACGATCGTACACCGCTGATGGACGCGATCATGCACGATCACCATCAGGCCATCCGGTTGCTGATCAAGTGTGGCGCTCATCTGACCGGTTCGATACGTGCAATCGGCGATGGGTTGTGTGCGGCTGCGGCACGCAATCAACAGGTACGGCTTGAATCGTACCGGATTGCGGGAGCGGATTTCTCGCAGGAGGACTCATGCGGACGCACCGCACTACATGTGGCGGCACTGTACGGACACGTGGAGATCGTACAGTACTTGCTGAAGAATTATGCCGAACCGAATGCGACCGATTATCTTGGCCTGACGCCGTTGGACTATGCACTGAAAGCGAACTCCGAGTCGGTGATACCCGTGCTGGAAAGCCATGAGGCTCGGCGTGGCGATGAACTATCGTTCGATTCGGATAAGCGAGCCGCGATGACAGATTCGTTCGATTGAAGGGAAGAGAGACAGTATCACGAAAGTGTGGCTTCCAGGCAGTATTGTGATAATATACGGTAATAATAAAATTGCCAGTGTGGATTAATAGTGTGTGCGTTTCTGGCCTACTGGACTGCGGGGTAGGTTAGCACTATAGAAGAGCAAGGGGTGGCTCAGCGTTGCATAGAGGGCAAGAACCATTAGGTAGACACGAAATAAACAATATAAGTTTTAAAATGCCATACAAGAATGATAAATAAATAATGGCAAATCATTAGCTTTTCCTGTTTCTTACTCATTTCTGACTCACTAAATAATTTCAGGCCATTTTGAGTTTGACATGCCTTACGCAAACCGTCGTTATGGCTGCGTACTTCACTCGACGGGGCTTGGCTGCGTACCTTATTCAAAGAGTCTAGGTTGCGTGTTTGATTTTTCATGGTTAGGATGCGTAATAAATTTGAATTAACTGAAACTGTTGCGGACGCGACAAAATAAAATAGAACTATTGGAAATGGGCATGCAAGATTTACAGAAACAATCCTAGATCAACTAAATATCTTTGTTTAGGAAAAATTCTCACTGGCAACATTATTAAGGAAAAAAAAACTAAACTCGTAGATAGACCTCACACCGTGAAAAAGACGAAACTATGATATTGTCTAAGGGTATGCACAGCTGCATTAGTCATGAATGTAAGAACGATAGAAATAGGTCGTAAACGAATGGGTAGAAATCAGGAAAAGAAACAAACGCAAGATCAAACAAAGCGCGATTGCACTATCCGTAGTGCAGCATATGAAGGACCACCCAAAAGACAGGAAAATAAGCATACGCACTTTAGGTACAGATTTAGCCTATCAAATATGAACAGAATCATACGTGATCACATTACCTAAGGTCATAAAAAGGGATTGCTTGACTTGATCTTACGGTCTGGAAACATATACAGCTTAGCGAACGTCGCTTCAAAGTTCGGGATACGCCCGAAACTGTAGGTTTATGTTACTTCAAGCCGAAAGAGGTTCTATCTCTTTTGAAGCTTTCCTTTTCATTCTAACAACCGAACTTTCAGGATTGTTTTTAGTATATAAGACAGGATTTTTGAGAATAAATTCGACTTGTAATTCAGACCTGAACGGAGAAGCTAGTGCGTTTCATTAGTAGGGTTTCTTTTACATATCCGGGAATGTTTCATCTTTGACTTCCCTACGGATGTTTCCCCACTCCGTCGGAAGAATTAGGCGAAATCAGCCAGCTTCGGTCCACGGGTAAATACTTCTCCTGGTAACCTAGGAAAAAAGGCTAACACACTTGGCCGCTAAAACTGATCCGCTGATAAACCGTTGACCAACACTGCATTAGTTGATGCGTGAGTCCGCCGTTAGAAACATCTCCTGGTTATCCAGGAAAAAAGGTTAACCGCCCGACTCTAGCGATTTTAACAAAGTAAAAGGAATCTGCGCGAAGGTTTCCGAATCGACCATTCCTTCGCGTGGTCAGTTCAACAACGGTTCGTTATCGAACTAACAACGATTCTTGATCCTACAGATAACACAGAAATCCTTTTTGAGCGCAGTTGAAAGCATCGGATGACGAGCAGATAATGAAATCAGAGAATTGCTGGCTGCCAGAGACCGCGACTTTATGTGCCTCATCTAATGATTCGCCAAAAACAACGATCTAAACCTTTGATTGCGCAAGCCGAATATCCTTCCAATCCTCATTCCTTCCTCTACCAATTATTTTTCGTCAAACAAAGCAAGCAGATTTTTAATGACTTAAGCTATGTATAATAGCTCTGATGCCGCAATTTGAAGACCACTGACCTTACATCACCATAAGGCCACTTGCTACGCATAACTTTAAAACAGATCTCTCAAATTGTAGTTAGTCTTTAATAAAATGTATTTATATAAGTACTCTTATATTGTTACAATCGGCGTATTTGAATAGAATGCTTTTAAAGATACTCGCATTCACACTAGTACAAAAACTAATCCAAAAAACAGTTACTTAGCTGAGTATACACTTACAGGAAACTGTTCCCTTCGCTTTATTACCTTTTCCTTGCCAAACGCATTATGTGTTTCACAAAGCTGGAGATCACACAGTTGTGGAACGTTTTTTCGCAGCTTGTCCTAACACCACGGGCCGTCTGAATTGCGTCCTCCACAGCGGTACCACTGATGAACTGACCGATCCAATCGGCTCGCGAAAGTCCCTCCACGATCGTTTCAACCGTGGTGGCTTTATTCTCGGCAACTGCAATGGTGGCTTCCTTCACGTACCAGCAAACGGTGCGTTGAATGCAGGCCATCGTATCGATATCGTAACCTTCCATCGTTCGATCTAGTGATCCGAGCAGTGTCCACAGCAGATTGTCGTCTTCTTCGTTGCGTTGGTTGGCTGCGAAAAAGGGAACGGAGGGTGATGTGCATAATCAACGCATATTCTCTGAAACTCAAAGTCAAAGTAACCATCGGTTTTGTTCACATTTTCGCAACGTGTGTGCGGTGCTTTCAGTTAAGTAGTTTGGTAGATTGAGGTTAGCTTTCGTGATGGTGATCAGTGTTGAGCCTAGTGAAATGTTCTGGGACACTCCCAGTGGCCCGTACCAAGATGAGTCTGTGGTCTCTCCGGAATCGTATTCGCTTATGTTTTTCATTAAATTGTTAGAGTTGAGCAATCGGAATGAGGATGAAGAGTACACCGTGTCGCTTCATTGTGTTGGTGGTGGTGATAGTGTTACCGGAACGTTGGCCATTTTGAACGAGAAAAAGCCCGGCGATGTTGTGAGGTAAAATAAGCTTGTTTTTCTTGCATTTTCAGAAGATACGTTTGATGTTTGATGTTTTGCATACTGTTGGTTTCGTTTTAGCTTGCAAGCAGATAAAGAAAAGTTTGTTCGTTTTTTGAAGGAAAATTCCATCAATGTCCGCATTAAGCCGAACGATTCCACCGTTTACAAGGGAGTGTTGAAGTTGAACGGCTCTAAAGTAATGAATTTCGAGCCAGATGTCGAAAGCTCTACACCGGTTGAGGAACAGTTCCCCGTACACGATGACGCCGATCAAGTGGTGGGAATGATAACGATGATACTTCAAGTCGTCCACAATGCTTCGGCGGTGGATCCCTTGTCTAACGCGGACGTTATTTATCGCATCAACGATAACAAGCTGAAATCGTCTGATAAACAGGATGCGGACTTGCGTCAGCTGCTCGTTTGCACCGAGTGCAGCATGCCACGGACTTCCAACAATGGGTCAGGTTGCGAGTATGAGATTGTGGATGGGATTTTGCACCGTAAGGGCATATCCAGCACGGAAAGGATAATCGAGCAGATCAAGGATAAGATTAATCGTGCCAAGCTGGATGAAACTTTTGATCAACGAGAGTCGATTTCTAACACTGGTAATGAAGCGAGTCGCAAATTCTGTGCCGAATGCGGTGGAATGTCTATCTCTGGAGAAACTTGCAAAGCGGGTGTGCGACCAAGTCGTACACGATCGTCGCACAAGATGGCGCAAACCCGATACAGTGCATACGCTACCGGGGAAGAAGCTGCTGCACCACTGGTACACATGAAAAAAGCTTCTAAAACTGCAATTCGGTGAGTCAGTAGGACGAAAACAGACTCCAGGAAAAGGATCACCATTACAGTTTTTCTCTTCCTTTACAGCTGTTGCGAACGTTGCAAGGCCTGTTTGGATTGGCTTCCGTCTGAGTGTTGTTGTCCAAAGTGTGGGTATAAACCATCGAAAGAGACAATTTCTTTAAAGCCCGGTTTGCCACCATACTTCAAGAATTCACCCGAGCAAGGACCGCTCCCCAACGGAAAGGAGGTTTCTTTGCATGACTCAGACACAATAGTGGCTTCCTCGCCATCGTGCCAGCTGTGTCATATTTGTCAAACCCGCTGCATCGATTGTGCCAACCAGATTAGTCAGCAGGGAAATTCCAAGACTTCGAGCTCATTTATCTGCGCTCCTGTGCAGCCCAAACCCGTGATCGATCCAACGCAAACTAGCGCCCGGCCTATAACGCGACGTCCCTGGCGTACCGGTCGTCCATCACACGGACCAAAAACAGCTCCGGTAAAACTGCAAGGATCGGCTAAAGGCAAGCACACGGAGGAGATGAAACAGGTGTATGGTGGAAAAGGTGGCAAAGAATGTAAGAACCAACCGACCACCACAACTGGCAAGAGTCGCATCTCTGCGGGACAAATTCGGAAAAGCTATAATGCGAACCTACGGCAGATCAAGCGTCAGAATCGCAAACTTTATTCCTACCGCTTCGGAAAGCGTCATCCGGGTATTGTGGTTGGACATCGAACCTGCATGCGACAGGACCCTCTAGTTCCACCACACATGGGCTGGCAGTGGGACATTTGTCCACCCGGTATAGACAAACGGCGGCCAGGTTGGCGACCGGGGGCAGTTCGCCAGCCCATAAAGCAATTGATGCAACACTTCCTCAAATGCTACCCCCTGGACAATTTACCTGTGTCGAAGAAAAAATCCGTCGGCTTCCATACCGAAGATCCGGCACAAGGTGACCACAAGCAAAAGCCAACACTGCACATCACGAAGCAGAACGGTGTGTACTCGATAACGATGAATCCGCTCAAGGATTCGGACACGCTTAAAACCACGGACGATCCGTATCTACCCTGCAAACCGATCAAGTTCAAACTGGTCAAAGATCCGCACCGTACCAAGCTGTACCAGCTGCGTGATACACTCAAGCGCAAAGGTCTACCGCTGTGCGGATGTAAGGAGCTGACCGACTGTGAGCACTGTACTGATCGGGAGAAACGCATTATAACGGAGGAGATACGCCGCTCGGCCAAGGTGTTAGGACTGCCGGCAAAAACGAACATCAGTGATGTGCCAAGCGGAAGTGAAAGTGAGCTTGACGTAGAGTTTACGCCCCCGTCAGCCATTATCCGACCGGACGCACACAAGCCGGACGTTGCGGTGGCAGAAACGCAGTACAATATCCAGGACTTTCAACTAAAACCGATTGCTGATGGGAAGGACATCAAATCTAAAGCTTCCACCCGTGGTGGAGTATCAAACCAGGGGAAAGGTGACGCAGCTCCGGGCTCGAAAGCCGTGACCCAAAAAGGAGGCACCGGAAAGAAGGCGGGTGGAGGAGCTGCTGGTGCTCCAGATGCGTCAAACACCAAAGTTCGCATATCGGTCGCAAAAGCGAAAGGTTCTGGAGGTGTAGCGAAGGGGAACGAGCCCGCCGGAAAGGGCAGCAAAAAGTAAAAACACTCCGCACGATGTTACACGGCTTCCTAGCCCTTCTGTTTCGTTTTGAAGTCTCAGCACCGTCTGCAAGGGTCGGTCAGTTTGGAGTTTGTAGCTCATTTAGCTCTCCAACCTAGTTCTGAACCTAGTTTAGCTTACTTGGTTTATCGCTTCTAGTTTTCCTATACCTTTACATGTACTCCTTTATCTTGTAGCGCCCCTTTTTGGAACCGAAAATAGAAATTCGCGTACTCTTTCTATCGGAAGTTACCTGTGCTTGTTACTTTATGTCTATTTTATCTTTTGTTATACGTCATAGCTCTAGCTAGACAATTGACTTGCAAATTCTTGTCGAGGGGATCTTCGGTAGACCGTATTGCGTCACCTGCTGAGGATCATGCGTTATTTCCTTTCTTGACCAATTCCACCGGTCCGAACGACCTTGTTGAACGAGGGATTTTCAAAACGAGACGGAAGAGGTAATGGTGTGCTCCGGATGTCGCCGGTACGATACGGGTATCACACTTACCGCCATCTTGCTTCGGTTTACTTTCAGCACGGACGGGGCTGACCTGTCGCGGACCACCCAAGGACAGCAGGGACGGCCAAGGCAGGGAGGAGCTGGTGCTGTTGGAGAAGGTACGGGCGGCGGCTCCAATCAGCGCTCCACCAACGGTAAGAATACCGGCAGCAGCAACAGCACCAAGGTTCACGTTCAACAGCGGAGTACCCTGTCAAAGGCGAAGCCAAACGGGATAGACAGTGCGTTAGTTTGCCAACGAAATCCGGTGGGACCACAGTCACTCATGGTGGGATGTTGCCCAACGGTCACTTACTGTTGCTATTCCACACAATGCTTACCTTGAGCACTGAACTCATCACACCATTCACTGACTTTTGAATCGGAATCGATAGGAAGGGTATCGCAAAATCGATCTCCACCTGGTGAATCAGCGCGGGAAAGAGTGTTACAAAATTTGAAGTTTATTTTAAAACTGCCCGCTTGATGTAAAAATGCAAGAACCAACGATCATACCTACCTCAATGCTGTTGTCCTTCGTTTCGAACGATATGAACCGAGGCTCTCGGCGCCATCCTGCCTTGGAAGCTCTTGCCCGTGGGCGTAACGTCGTGTGGGAATAGTCTAGCGTGTAGAACCGATCGTCTTCCGTAGCTGGACCATAGACTCTGCCCCAGTGGTTGGTCCCGGTAGTGGTATCGTTTGTTGTCGGTCCACAAAACACTGTCGGAGCCTGCTTGGACAACAACACTGCCAGTGCGAGAATTGACACGGTGAGCATCATCGTCGTCGTCGTCCTATCGGTTCCAGTGCAATTGGCAAACTGGCGCATAGCGCAAATTGTGGCCCTGAATTCGTCCCTCCAAAAACACCAGGACCAGGAAAATGTGTGACATGGTTTTTCGATTTCATCCTCCATACCTTTTTCCTTCTCACAGTCTAGCGCATATGAAATGGTGTGGAATCATTCGCGCGGGCGAACGATTTATCATCATCACGATCGCGTTTTGTATTATGCAGTGCAGGATGGTAAACAATTCACGCTTCGAAAGCAAACTATGAAGTGATGATCGTTTTTCCGTACTTACGACACACGGTCTGGAACACAGGGTACGGTTGATGAGAAAACGGGATCGACCAGTTGGTAGGTATGTTTGTGTCTCTGATTATGTTGACTGCCACAACGACATGCTGCATGACTTTGATGTCACAGTGCAATGCCATTGTAGGGCAGTTATGTCTTGAAAGTGCAACGCCTGTTACATACGCAGGTTGGTTGTGTAACTAAGATATATGGCGAATAGCAGCCGTGTCGCTGACCTTTTGGTAGTGCAGTTTAAGGAGACGGCTTCAGCATTGGCTTCGAGTGTCTCTAATTCCTGGCTTCTATTAATTGGTTGTTCTTCTTCCTAGCTTAATGACCTGCGAAATTACGCCAACCATAGACTTCTAGTAAGTCTATAATATTCGGCATTAACTACGGGGAAACGATGAGTTTCGAAATCTGGTTGGATTTCCTGACAGTTCTGCCGTGTGAAGACCGGCGCCTGCAATCACCTCTATCACCGAGTCGCCCATTTTTGGCTTGATTATAATTTTTCAGACGATTTGACCGTTACAGCTCAAGCAGTATTGGTAACAGTGTTTTTGTGTTGATGCAATATCAAATAATATGGCCCAAAAACTTGTTTATTCTTACCGCACACAAATGCACTTGTGTTAGTAACACAAACACCTATCACAGTTTAACCTACCGACCTTTGCCACACTTGCCAGACACTACTGTAGAATGAAACGTGGAAGGGAGAGATAATTTCACGGATAGTGACAAAAGCTTTGGCGGAGGAAATTAAAGTGAACCTCACACACGATTCAACGCTGTACGATGACACAGATGTTGTCATTATGTCACTGCACTCGCTCATGAACAATTAAATGATGCAATAATTGGGTGGAATTGTGTATTTGGCTTGTGCTCTGCTTTTAGTTTCTGACGCAGAACTAACTTTAATAAGCTCTGGATATTAGAAGCCCTACAAATGTATAGTTTTAGCTGAAGTTATTTTTCAAAAAATTAAAAAAATCAAAAGCAGATCATGCAGTAGCAGTAAGCAATAGTTAGTATTACTTGGATATACTTACTAAGGACTTTGTGTAGTCTTCCAATGGCATGATCGGGGATCGGATTCCATAAGAACTCCGTAGTGAGGACGTCGTGAGTGAGGCTTTCTAAACATATCGATAAGTGATAAGTAACAGTAAGCCATTAGTTAGGTGGCAAGACCTACGAAGTTCATGAATCCATAGAGAAAAGAAGAATACTTTACATGGTAGCTTTTATCTATTGCCGTATTGTAGGTATTAGCTGTTTCAGTAAAAGGGATCTTTTATACCCTTTTTTACTTTCGTTCAAAATGAGAAACCATTTATGCATTCTGTTCATATTTATGCATAATGAGGGACAGTTGCGAGGTATAATGGTAGCAACATCTGACTTTCAGACAACCTAACTAGAATCAAATCCTATCTTGATCGTTTGTATATAGATCCTATGGACGGATGTAGGAATGACTTAAGATAGTTAGGCTAATTAAGAAAACCTCAAATGGTAAACCGTGATCGCCTGATATTGGACCATGATCGCCTTTTGAGGACCGTATGCTGTAGCTACATATATCAACGATTCTCAGATCAGATCTTCATCCTACTGCACCAAAACCCGATCCAATATGATATTCTTGTCGTTTTTTTTTATCAATAATTGGCTCTTGCTTTGGAACAAAACAAAAACCATTTCACATTCACTATCTCACACAACAACACACCTGAAAGGGAGAGGAAAATTTGGCACAAGGAAAGTGAAAAATGTTTCCCGATTGTCGCTGTAAGCACTGGAACTGGAACTTAAGTGAGGTCTCTCAGGTTTTGCTCGATTACCATGCGCCTTGCGCAACATCACGAAAGCCATCGTGCGACACTGCCAGCCCGCCAAACCGTGAGGGCCGATGCGCCAGAATGCACAGAAAATCAGCAAAATTATCAACGCCTCGTGCTGTAACCGGTGGTCCAGGATGAAAAATGTCAACGCATATGACAGTGTGGAACGAGCAAGATAGAGAGAGAGAGAGAGAGAGAGAGAGAGAGAGAGAGATACCCCTTTCGTATTAATCGCGGTAATGACGTTCATAATTCCGCATTAAACGTTCACGGCTCGCCCTACCCATGCTGCGTCCTATTAGCGAGACATCTGCTTTTCCGTCTTCTGTTTGGTCACAAGAGCCCCCACGAAGACGAACCCAACCACAATTGTGGCGAATGAATGAAACAACATTTCACGCAACAGGGCACATCGTTTGAATGGTGGGTACAGCGGTACGCAAGGAAGTGACTCTGGCCGGGTGATACCTTTGGAGCCCCATTTGCCGGAATAGTGTTTTGTACTTGGGCGCTTTCTGTTTTTTTCCTTTTCTTCTGTACTGGCGATACAAAAAGGTCGTGAACCATGCTGCTATTGCTGCTAGCTAGCTGATGATGATTTGGAGGGATTTGGAAGGAAAACACTTGTTAGTAATTCTATTATTCATTGTGTTGTGATGATTACCACCGGAGATGGTAGGACGGTAGGACTGATGGGCTTTGGGTATAAAATATAGTTTCTGCAGACAGAAGGATTCATTACAGCTTGTACGTTTCGATCAGTGAGTAGTGCTAGTAGCAGTGAAAGTAAACACGAAAAGCTCAAATCGCTTCCAACCAAATAGACAACATGGCAGCACGTTCAGCTTACTTTGTGACCGTTTTAGTACTTGCAACGATCGGTTGGCAGTGTGTTGAGGCACAAAGGTAAGTAAAGCAGCGAATGGCTTCTAAGTGATCTTAAGCTCCCTATGTGGATAAGAAAGTGTTATACGGCGTATCATGTGTAGTGTTATACAGTACGATGTGCAGTTGGTGTTGTTTAAGATAGCTTAGAAAATCTATGCATTTAATAGATGAAGTGCATCCACACAGGAAAGAATTTTGTGAAGCTCTAAAGTTCGAGAAGTCAGTTTCAAGCCGAGTTTGTATGGCTCTAGTTGACGTAGATTATTTAAAGAAACCTTTTTCATGTTTTAGTCTCAATATAGAGAGAAATTCCTGTTAAGAGTATTTTGAGAGCCTTATCGAAGAACAAAACAAAATATTACTTTACCTGTTTAGTCTTATTAAAGTCCGTTTGTAAGTTCATGTTCATGTCCAATTGCACTGTAGAGATTCTCAAAGCGGTAACCCACTTCACGCGGCAGTAGCGGGTTTCGAAACCCATCCTAACAATTCCCCTGAAGAGACGGTTGACTATCCAAACACGCGATAATAACAAGTCTTGTGAGTTAATTAAACACATGCGTGACCTTTATAGGTCGTTAAAAAGAAGAAGTTTCCCATTCTAACATTTGAACTTGAAAAACATATCGAATAAAATGATCCTCATCTCCTCACAAGAAAGTTAGATCACTGATCTTAAACTATTTCACTTAACCAGCAATCCTTGGCGGCGACAAAACGACAGCTTTGCAACCGAAACGGCCAGCGATCGTAGCCAACGACTAGGGCTGACAACGGGCTACGGTGGTGTCAATGGCTACGGTTACTCCAGCACCGGCCTTGGTTCTTACACACCGCTCAAAATCGATCTCGGCGGTGTCGTTCTTGGCACACTCGTCGGCATCGGTGCGCTGCTACTTCTCCCAAAGCTGGTCAATGTGATCGGTGGTGGATATGGAAGCTCTGGCCATTACCGTAGCGCGGACAGCGATCCGACCGGGATCAGTGATCTGATGAACAAGGTTGACGATTATCTCGCCCAGAACAACATCGACTCGGGAGCGTGTATGCAGAAGGCCGTTTGCAGTTACCTTCGTTCGTCGGATTACCACGCCCAGGTGGGCACGGCCGATCAGGTGGAACATATGATCCTGGCCCTGTCAGAGTAAGTAACCGGTTGCACAACATAACTGACCAAGACAATCGCTGATCGTGTTGTGTATTTCGCGCCAGAAACTCGATCATCGACTACATGCTGGACGGGACGGCGATTAAGGAAGCGATCAAGAATGGAAAAATGCAGACCGCTCGATCGTGCGATGAAATCTACTCGACCTGTCCGCTCGACCGTCAATCTACGCTGAAGCTGTTCAAGAAGATGTTCCCGATCGGAAACTAAACCGCACCAGCGTGGCCAAAAATTAGCGATCTGCTTTGTCCCACATAGGACCATAGCGTCGCCGTGCGCGAAGAAGCTAATTTGTAACGACGTTTAAAAGTGGTTGTTGCCGAACAGGTCTTCCGACCCAGTTCGTTGGAACTATTTTTAGCTTTAACCGTGCGTCCCTACCCCCCCGGGGCTTTGTGTACGCTGGAGGAGATGTTTTCCCTCCCGACGGTATGGTCCTATGTGAGACAAACTACGCACATCGCATGCAACACGAACAACAACAACAAGCTTGTGCGAATAACCATGAATGGGGGAGCAGCATCTGTTGATGCTTCGTGACCCTGGCAGGGAAAACCAATCTGTTTAGAATTAGAACCACAGCACCGAGGGGCACCTAGGAGCAGAAGACGAAGCAAAAAACTAAGGCACACCACCTACAAACGGCATACGCCTTGACTACACGGGGATCAATCTTGTATTTAAGCTAGCTAGTATTTTTCTCTCACTTTCTTACTGACGATCGTTCTGTAAGCGATATTTGTTCTGCATTTGTGGGGTTTGCTCTGTCTGTTTTCGGTACGTTGTAAATAATATGTACGACATTGGAACGTGAGATCGTTTGAATAAAAAGGATAGCAAAACCTGACAGCAAGTCCACTGCACCGTACGGCCTATTAAACGATGGTGTAGATGTTGTTTGTCGGTTACCCACACTAACTTAACGCCTTCGATGATCTTACATCGCCTCGGGTCTGGATGTTGTGGGCGCGTGTCATTGATAGTTTTACGTCTCTGTTTTTGGAACTTTTGAAGGTCGTCCCTTACGGTTTGAAGGAGGGAATCATAAATCACCGCTAGGTCGTGAGACTTTGTTGATCTGCTGGCCATCAGAATTCCTAGAGTAATGATGTCAACATAGCTGATTGTATCTCATTGAAAGAACACAAAGGTCTACACAAATCACTGATATAGCATCGTCATCAAACAGTTTTCGATTGCAACATCGACTATCGGGGACAAGTGAGGGTAAAGCACGTTTTCGACGCTGTCACATCTAAATGTAGCCGCACAGCTAACAACTCCCAGAACGGATTGGGCCACCAATCAAACATTCCTGATCTTCCTTCCCTGCCGAGGTGTGTGTGTGTGTGTGTAAACACTGTAAACAGTGAGTTCTATCGAAATCGAATGCCAAGAGAGGGCAGCAAGGTTTAAAAATAATCTGCGGCCAACAAACGCCCCGATCACCGATACTGCCGATTTGTAAGGGCACGGTGTTGTATCATCATTGTTTATCGAGTCGCATCGAGAGGAAATGAAAATGAAACACCCAACCCAAGACACGAGACGTGAAATCACCATCAGGTCGCTTTCTTTCTTTCTTTTTGCTACGATGGCGCATCACACTCTCTCCCCCACATTGGGCAAATCATTGTCACTAGTCCTCGCCGGGCAGCTCGTGTTTGGACTGATGTGAGGGGATGGGCCCTGACACTGACAGTGATGCACGCACGTGGTGTGCGTTTTGGGCAAGTAGTGAGGCCCTTTTTTGCGATTCGGCACCTTCGATGGTCCGATCAGCGTAATGTACCTACTCGGAAGTAATGGTGGTTTGTAACCATCTGTTCGGACGACTAGAAATTAAGTCGATCATCATGCCGACGGAGGCTATTGGTCGCTTGTCCTTGCATACTGCTGCGGATCATCGGTGTTTACATCGTCACTGTCAGTACTTGGCATTGCATGGTGCGTCTGACTGTCGGGCCTAAATTTAAAACCCCCAACGTACGTGCTTTGACCATCTTGTCACCATTTCCGCTATTTACCTGTGCCTTATGAATAGCCGTCCACCGGTGAACGGTTACTCATCCATCGGTGAGGTACAGCGCAACAGCCGTTGGCAGGCTAACATAACGGTCAAACGTGGGAAAAAAATGATCAAACCGTCACCGTGGCTTATTTATGACGTCTTAGGTCATACAAAGGTACGTAGGAATGATTGATGAACCAAAAGCTGGAATTGGATCCATTTTTTGGGGAAAGAATTTAAATATAGAGATGTTGTGTGAACTAAAGGGGGTAAAGAACTCCAAAAGACTTTCAAAAAACCACTCAACACAATTTATTTTTATTTTTCCACAATCGTTTTGCTTCATTGCCAAGGAAGAAGATAAGATCAGACTAAAGACACGATATTGGACAGAAGCTGGGCAAAGAATGTTTTGGAGAGATCAAGTTCTATACAATACAACACGGCCTCTTCCACGATCACGTTGAGCGAATGGGACTCATAAAAGAGGCTCATTGTTTGACATATTTACCCGTCGGAGGGACACAAGCACTCCCGCAGTAACAGGCATCGAGGAGGCAATTTTTACTCGTTTGCAACAACCAAGGATTCCTATCGAAACTGACAAGACTTGTTTGGAGAGACTTGTATCGTCCCAGCTATCGAATCGAACGTAGGCCACTGCCTATCGCTATAATAATGGATTACTCCTGAATCTTGAAGATCCTCCTGTTGGAGGAGTTCCATTAAGCTCCAAACAACAAATAACAGATCCTTAACCAAGTAGACATTTCGCGTCGCCTGGGCTTGTTCTTCGGGATGTACAAAATGAAAGAATACGCTTGATAGCTTCCTAGAATTTTAGGCAAAAGCTCATGGAGGTTTGAGTCCGTAAAACCCGTACCCGGTATAGAGTCTACAAGGAAAAGACTGCCTAATGAAAGCAACCAAGAGAATATTGCTAACGATAGAGTCCACTTTTGATATCCTTCACTAAACTGTTGTTATTAGAGAGAGGACCAAACGATTGTGACGTTAGCACCATGGACACTGATGCCATTAACCTCACTGCTGAAAGCGACGAGATAGCAGTTAATGGCAGGAGTTAATTGAAACGAAATCACAGCCAACAAAGAGAGAAGTGTGATGGATGAAGAATTCCAGCCTTGGAGCAAACGAGCAGGTGGAAACCGACCGGTGACCTCAATATGTCAGTGCTAAGCGATCCACAGAGACTGGAAAAACACAAATAAAAGTTTGAAGGCTAGAATAGAAGTACAGAAACTCATTTTTTCATTCGTCCCTCATATCACACGCAACGTCAGCCTGCATCGGAATGAACTACCATGCGTCTCCATGCCATGAACGTACGCAGCCCATTACGGTGTGCACTCGGCCGAATCCAACACTCTCCTTCACCACCGTGAGGAAAGATATTTCGGAGTGCATGATTCAAAAACCCTCGCAAGTGGAATGGGCCAATGCGCAATTCTTTATGCCCATTCCCACGGTGGAAAAATCAGGTGGTGATTTTTGAGCAAACAAAAACAAACTCACACGAAGGACGGCGCGTGCGATGAATCATGTGTGTTAGATTGGTTGAATCAAGCAGCCACATTCCAACCACCTCCAACCGGTGAGGTAAGGCCACGAGCTTCGGGCAGCACCGTTCGGTTTCCCTTTTCTATACGGGCGAGATTTTTGCGATACAGCTCCAATTGCTGGTGGGGTGTTAATGTTTGCTATTTTTAGAACACACCTAAGAGTCGTCCACTGACGTGCGGAATGAGTAGGTGAGGTGATGGTGGAGGTGAATTTTCCGTCGCCAGCGCAGAGGTCGTTTTGCTATGGAACGGAATTTGCTCGTGTCCTCCATTCCAGGACGATCGAACGTGAGGAGAGAGAGAGAGAGAGAGAGAGAGAGAGAGAGAGAGAGAAAGAGGTTTGAAGTTGGACGGTTGGAAGAACACGATAAACAAATCATTTCAGAAATGTGAAAATGGCGATGATGGAAATGTTTTGAACATTGGATTTTATTTGATTGTACGGCTAAGTGAAGAATTTTTCAATTTTAACTAGACAAGAAACCCTTGACGAAAGTTCTTCATACAGCTAGCACATTTTTTCTGGCATTTCTTGGCAAAACCATTTCTAAATATTTTTTAACACCTGGGAGATTTTATAATATAAAAATGGGGGATTATTTCATGCATTTGAAATAAATTATGTATCTTTAGATAGCCATTTTCGTACTACAACAGAATTGAAAAAAATCTCCTCAGTAGAGCAAACAACGGCCACTTTAAAATTCGAAGGTTTATTTTGTACCATCAACAATCGGTTGGTTTGTTTATAAATCATAAAACCATCCCGGCCTGCAAACCACTGAACAAAAACATGCTATAAAAACAGACCTGCTGTTACACATCGATTACAGCAGCAGTGACTTACAGTTTGCTCTCGTTCGATCGCGAAATGGGTGTGCGAAAGCAAATATTTGCAAAATCGGCAAACGGTATTGCTTTCTTTGAGGTCATCGCATTCGCATGCGTCTTTTTCTTGCTCGCTCTCTCACCGTGTTTGGAAAGCGAATTTACGCGATCGTGTGCAAAAATTTAAACTTCCATCCGTTCGGTCGATCCTCCTATCGCGTTGACGCAATATCACCAACACACCGAAGCGGCGGAACGATTCAATGAAGAAGATTTGCTGCTCCAAATGGACAAAAAAAGGCTGGCAACACTGGCGCTGGCAATGGTAGACAATAACGAACAGGTGACAGGTTGAAGTGAATGAAATGTGGACGCAAAGAAAAAGAATAAAAATGGGGGAACAAACCCACAAAGACACACAAATTTTCGGTCTCTAGATTCGCCCCATTCCTTTGCGTCCTTGGCACAAAAGAACTGCAGCCGTAGAAACGTGATTAGCATGATTTTTGCTTCACACAGTGGAGGTAACCCGAACTCTCTCTCTCTCTCTCTTCCTCTCTCTCACGCTCGCTCGATCGCAGCCATTTTGCACCAAATTCGCGTGATCTTTTTTTGACAAGACAGACAAGAGACAAGTGTGCCCTTCCGTTTGCGATCTTGCGTATTCTTGTGGCTTTTTGGGTGTAAAGATTCTTTTGCTGAAGGATGTTTTGGTTTTCTTTTCCCTATTTTTCAATGAATGCCGTAGATTCGTGCGCCACAGGAAAAAGGGAAAAATGAAAAACACACACACAAACACACCGACACACATATAAACAACTCTGAACTGAAAATGATAATTTTCGCCCACACGAAATTCATCCACCCTATCTGCTCGTGGCCCCATTGGAACCCCATTCCGTCCGTGCGTTCGTTCATTCGGTCGATCGTTCGTTCGCAGACCTTTTAGCGCAGACGCATCCCGATCCAGCTGATGTTGTCACCCATCATCCTGGTACGATCGTGTGCTGATGCCGTCTCGCTTACGCCTCACGTTCGCTTGGCTGGCGGCCAGCGCACGCTCAGCGCAACACGAACGGCGCAACCAGGGACTACTTCATCCTTCAACGACTGGGGACGAGTCAGAACCATTTCGACCAGCAGCGCAGCAAGTGCAAGCATCGCAAGCAGGCGGCACGTAGTGAACGAGTGAGCCAGTAACTTTCTCGAACCAGTACCAGGTTACCAGTAGCACATCCGAACATCGTTCAGTGTCAGTAAGCGAGCCACCATGGTTTACGAAAGCGACTTCTACAGCACCCGCCGGGTGGGCTCGAGCTATACTCGCCCCACGATTTCCTCGTACACCGTGACGGTAAGAGAACAAAAACCGTTTGTTTTTTTTTCAAAGCCAACCTCAAAAAAAAGAAGCACACACAAACAGACATACACATTGTTCCTAAAGTGTCCCGATTAGCTCCTTCAAACTGCTCACTAAAACTCCAAACCCATACACACGAGTATGCGAGGTCCTTCCTATCCTCCTATCCTGATAAAAAAACCCACCCGCCCAAGTGGTAGTCTCTTCCGATGGCGAGTGTATCCTTGTGTCCTGCCAGAAGCTAAAGATTGACCAAATTCCTCAACAATACTCAATAATACATTAATACCGGAATTTGAACCACCAGCTAGGACTGGACTGTGAGCTTTAGAATCTTTAGAACCGATCACTCGCTCGGAACCAATTCCCGTCCCGTCCTGTTTTTATCCTTCTCTAGTTGACACCAGTGCGCTCTTGAGTTGTGTAACGTTCGAGGAGTTGAAGTGAAGCAAAATCAGAAAAGGTTGTGATAGCGGATAGTTTAGTGCTGTGATAAGACATTTAGCCAAGAACTGTGCGAAGTGTAAAATGGTATTCAAAAATTCAAAAAGTGTACGTGATAAGGACTTAAACTTCCGAGTTCCGATCTCATCAAAGTGCTTCCCAAAACCCTTTAAAAAGAGACTCTACTGTTATTAGAAAAAACAATCCTGAAGTGCGTTTTTTGAAAATTATACTCCCAACTCACGGTTCGATAGCTTGCGCGAGCGAAAAAGTTAAGCCAACCACTTATTGACGTGAATGGAACGGAGTACGAAAATAGAATCTTACAAATGGTGAAATTTCCGTTGCCTCAAAACGTTACACACCACGAATGCGCCACGGGTCGTCAACGGTTGTTACGGCTGCTCAAAATGTGTGCCTATTTTTTCGTTACTTCCCAATCGACTCTGTGCGACTCCTTCCTTTTGCACAATCTTCCATCTGACTAGAACTGTCTTGTGCGTGTGTATGCTTGTGTGTATGTGTGACGTTCCCTTACTTCCTTTCCCGGTTCCTACCTTTCCAACCCAACCTACCCATTTAATTCACATCATAACTCATCTGCTGTTTCAAAGTGCCGTCAAAAGTCGTTAAAAAACAAACAATATAGACAAACGTAAAAATTATGTCCAAAGCACAAGAAAACATTTTACAAAACAAAACAGAAACGAAAAACAAACAATAAACTCATCTTCAAATGCGAAACAAACAAACAACAAAAAGCCTATAAGTGTATAAAAACTACTCAAACACGAACTGGAACTGTAGCTAATGATACAAGCAACAGCACAAGCTCTTTTCTTTTCATCCTTATGGCCGTAAAACGGTGTACGTAACCGGGCCATGTATCCTGTTTTGGTGTCGTTTGTACATTTTGTCACAATTGGCTGTTTATACTGTTTATATTATTTTTGTTTTGATTTTGTCCCGTCTGATCTTTTCTTAAATTGGTGTATACGTTGTTTTGTGTATCGTAAATTGTTTTTGCTCACCCTCCTTTTTGTAATTTATTTTTATGTAAAAATTTATCCTTATTTTATTCAAAACTGCATATAATTTTTATTAGAAATACACGCAAAAATAGTGGTCCGGTTTTGTTACACAGTTTAGAAATATCTTCCATTGTGCTAAAAAAAATAGGTTAAATTGTACAAAACATCGAGTTTTCTTATAAAGAAATTGAGACACGTTTGAAAAATATTTCGATAAATCGTTTGAGAAGAAACACCGATTGAACAATATCGCATTCTGATTGCATTCTTAAAAGCAAACATTTCCTTATGTGAGTACGGTGGCTCTCTGGTACGCTCTCTACGAGATTTGGTAGACCCAAATCTAGAGAAACACAATAAATTACGAACCGAAGCCACCTAGTAGTATCGTAGTCTTTCCCCATCCGCAAATAATGTCGTCTCGGACCATAAATCAGCTCCCTTTCGAAGAAGCGTACCTAAACAGATCGTTATCCGGGGTGGATCGGGTCTTTCACCGCTCGGGTTACACCATCTGGCGCTACCGTACGACAGTTAATCCCGATTTTATAATGCTCATGCCGGAACTCGATTCCCATGAGGTTTATTTTTGTTGTTGTTGTGAATTCTACCTCACGGTGGCCACTAAGCGCGCTAGTGCGATGTAAACGTGGTACGGTAAAATCTATATTTAATCCTTACCGTCCGACACAATTCGCGGTAGTGGAGAAATGAGCGCAAGACGAAAAAGGAATCCTTGGTAGACGAAAGAACAAAAAAAGCAGTAAAGTGGATCAAATAATTAGCAAGAATGCGATAAAGCGCCGCGCGAATGTGGCTACCAGCCATTGGGGGCGTTAGCGCCGCTTTTTCACATCATCAAAGCAACCGAAGCTACGCTCGTTACGGCTGCGGTATGATGGCTGCGTATGAAACCGAGGATAGGAAAAAATGGCTGCCCTATTACAGGGTCAGGTTCAATGGCTGCTAACAAGCGGTACGGTGTAGTGGCCACCGCCACCACCAGTCGTGCGAATGTGGCTAAATATAGCGCCGGTGGTGTTCCAAATAGCTTGCCCGTTCCAAATTATGACATAAGTTTACACGCCACTAGGGCGCCAAAATGGTGGCAGTTGCAAATGGCTGCGTACTTTATCATACGTCAAACTGGCTTGAATCGCTACTTCAACGCCTGAACGAAGACAGAGAGGGAGAGAGCTCGCTATGTTTGAAATACGTTAAGAAACACTTTCCAAAGACCGTTTCAAAATACCAGCTGCAGCAAATATTTTCCAACACGCACGGGGCGAAACAAAAAGCTAAGCAAAATCGCACACATTCGCTTTTGTCAAACTAAAAATATGTTGTCTAGCGCAAGGGCGTGCGCGTTGTACCTCGACTTGGCAAACTGGTGACAGCAGTGCTCCACGAACCACGCCACAGGGTTGACTTCTCGTTTGAGGAACAAGAAAACGCACGCACACACACACACATCCACATGCGCATCATGGCTAGTCTATCTTACGGGAGCACTGTTGTTCCATTCGGCGAGGACAGCCGAAACCTGCGATCGGTGGGTAGACTTTAGACTGAGCAATAGCTATTTTTAAACCCGCCAAACGTGCTCGGTGCACGGAATGTTACCAAAAGATCGTAACCACCACACAAACAACGGTCATCACGGTCGTGTTGGGTGCGATGCTCAAAAATAAGCGACACCCACCTATATAGAGATTGGCCCGTTAACGGCTGGCCCTGGGTTTTGTCCATTGTTTCTGAAGTGATGGCCTTACTTACAACGGCGAAGTAATATTGATCTTCATCGTTTGGTTCAATTTTTTGTTGGAACTTTTTTGAGAAGCCAGGAACAGCAGTTTTTTTATCCTTTATGCCCTTTCTAGTGCTTCTGATCGGCTGGATCGGCAAGTGCACCAGTAAAAGCATACTCTCACCGTCTCATTGCCGCTAACATCTGGACAGCATCCTCCAACTAACTCCCGTAATGCGTTACAAAAGGCCCAACCAACCTCGCCCAACAAACCTCCTACAAGGCCACTATCAATCCAGCACTTGCCAATCTCTTCTTCACAGAGACGTGGGGTCGACTGGGACAAGGTGCCGTTTGTGCCTCGCCCCAGCCTGATACCGGATCCGGTCACGGCGTACGGTAAGCGACAGCCTCGCAAGGAGGCCCGCGTCTCCATACTGGAGGCAATCAATCGCGAAGGCATCGAACCGGATCCGCGCATTCTGGCCCGCCCGATCGATGATTATCGGTCGCCGCGGGACGTGAACCGTCAGCGTATCGCGAACGAGCTGCACCGCCGGGAATACAATCGGGCCACCGGTCACACGACGGACGCGGACAATGTCGATGTGCTGTTGCGCCGCGTGCACGGTACGGCCCCGGTCAAGGATGGGCGCCGGCACGTGATCTTTTTCGAGCCCGGTTATGCCCGTACCTACTATCGCCGCTAGGGTGCGTGCACTTAGTTTGAAGTTAGGCCAATAATGATGGGCATTTAGTAGAACAGTATTAACCTACAGACGCAGTACGATCGTGGGCGTTTCTGACACCACGGTCGTGCTTACTAACACACCAAAGACATCCTGTACGAACGAAACGAATCCGATGATGATGGGAATATATTTTTCAAACATGTTTCAATTTCTTTCCGATCCTCGGCGGACCGAAGCTGTCCCGTACGAACCCTTGTGAGCTAAGAGGAGGATTGGGCTCGAAGCGCTTTTAGCATACGAACAATTATGAGATTTAAAAAAAAAAACAAATAAACACACACACACATTTCTTTTTCCATCCCATTGCCATCCTTCCATCAGCCCTCCCATCCCCTTATCCTCTCATACTGTTACAAGAAGGGCGTGTTGGTGATGTAAAGGAAGAGCATTTTGCAAATGAACGCATACCGAAGAACAACCAAAAAAACTGAAACAAACGCATTTCGCAGACCCCACGCTATACGACCGTCGAGACGTCGACGCCGCGTCGTGATGAGTCCTACACGTACTCAAAGACCTACAAGACCGTCACCGAGTCATCCAACTCATCCGATCCGTACTCGCGCCCGTCCACCTCCTCGTCCTCGTACTCATCGACCACGGAGCGCAACAGCCGCGGTGGACCGGGTGGCTACTCGTACAGCACGGAGCGTACCTCGACCACTGGCGGTGGCCCGGGCGGTTACAGCTACAGCTCGACCACATCCGGACGCTTGCCGCACGGTACCACCTACCGGCACTACTCGTACCGCGTCTAAAACCGAGGATCACCTGACGCACCTCACCTTCTTCACACATCGACATCGAAGGCTTCTTCCGCGTGCTGTGTGCCTTTTTACCCCGTTCTCTGTGCATCATGCCTTCGATCGTCACAATATTACTAACCCACTGTAAGCGTTTCTAAAACACCTTCACCAATCTTCTCGGTGCATCTCGCCCGCCTCCCAAAGTATCTACAGATAAGATGGGTACAGGTAGCTCCAGAGAAGTAGCAAAACATTAACTGTACTATAGTGTAGCACTTGCACCGAATGTGCTGCTTCTGAGGCAGCTAGTACTGGGTAGCTAGTAGAGATGCGGCACCTGTAGATCCAGATCCTTAGTGGCCAAGATTGGTGAACTGTACTAACCGTGGTTTTTGTTTTGTTGTTTCTTCTATGTCTCATATTATACTCTGCACTACAACGAAAACTCCAAATTTTACTTACATTTGTGAATCAATGGTGAATTAAAGCGACCCAATGGATGCCAATATATTCGAATCAATAAAACCGAAAGGATAAGGAAAAGCTCATTCCTATCCAATCGCAAAATGTACTGTGTTGTTGTTTGTCCTTCGATCCGCAATACTGGAGTGGACACACACGGAACGCACGCAAACAAATACACGCACACAAACAAACGATAATGCGGGTTGGGAGTGTCCGGAGTGCGACCTTAAGTACAGTGGAAAGCGATATTGTTCATGTACAGTTGAGATTATCAATTATTAGTATAGCCATAGGACATAATTGTACAGAAGTGTATACCCTTTGAAAACATTCGCACAAAAACTATGCTTTTTCCATCATGAACCTAAAATAATCCTCCCACAAAAACTGCCCACCTTAGCAAACACCTCAACTTAATGCTATCAACGTATTGCAGCCCCACACCATTCTACCACTGTCACAACTCCACTGTACTAACTGTCAAATCACGGACTCACACAACCCACTTATTCACTACTTTGTTTACTTTTCTTACAAGAAGCAATGCTCCGTTAAAACACGTTCCTTCTGGAGTGCTTCTCTTGTGTTCTTTGTGTATGTGTTTGTGTGCTTCTATGTTGTCCTTGTTGTACATCTTCGTGTTTTTTTTTTTTGCTGTTGTTGCATTTGGTTTGTATTTCTGTGTACCGTCCTCTGTTCTCTATTTTCTGAGTAAATCTAATAACACCACTTTCAATCTTTTTTTTCCCCCGTGTGTGAATATATATGTTGTAGTGTTCTTCTCTTTGTATACTCTCTTCTCCCTCTGTTGCCATTCATTCCCGTTTGACTATCAACGACATTTCCACTCTCGCCACAGTCTTAGTAACCTGGAATTGCGGACAATTTGATCTTATTGTGTTTTTACCCTCCTATTCTCTCACAGACGCCACTGCGATACACCGGAGTGCCACGAGTAAGTATTTTGTTTGCACAGGTTAAGGCAATCCTCAGATGTCATTCTGTGATACTTCGTGATTCTTTTTTTGGTACGTTTGGTTGTTAGTGCTGTGATACTGAATTCGTTATTGTACAAAACTGTACAAAACTCAACGCATTGCACATTGCACAACACTACAATTCTCTTGAAATAGTTTCAAGATGTTTTTGTAAAAATGGAAATTGATCCTCGGTGAATGATATGCATGTTTGGTTCAGAGAGGACGAGAACCGCACAGTAGATGTAAAGATCACCATTCAAAACTAGTTAAGTATCACACCATCGAAGAACACGGAGCAAAGGGCCTTTTTCAGCCTCAGATGACACACACGCACACAAATCGTTTTTTGTTTCACCTTTGACGTTATGTTAAGTCAATCGAGAGAAGCAGGGCTGAACGAGATAAGAAACTTTAATCTAAATAATGATGACAATTTTATATCTTTGTATTAGGAGTACGAATAAGTTCGCGGCGTTCACCAAAAAACATAAGTGTTAAATCTCTAAAGCATATTTTAAACCCTGTTTTGGATTTCTAGAAAACGAATTGGCATTTTGAACATCCGCTCAAATGGAGAGGTAGCTACATGTGGCTGACCATTGCCGAGCTGAAGAATGCATTTTTGCTTCTTTGGCATTACATCCTCAAAAGACCTCGTCCAGCCATTTGTGGTTTTCTGTGCATTGCTCTTGCCCATAGCTGGATCGACAGTCCTGCGTACCGGGAAGCGGTCTAAGATAATGAGCCCATTTTTAATCGTTTGTCAAAAATTGACGACAAACTTATTTCCTTTAGTGATTTTGGAGCAGTTATTCACAAGAGGTCAAATGTCGTTCAGCTTCTCTTAGCTTTGATTAATATATTACAATTTTTTTCACAATACGGATCCGTGCCTGTTGCTTTTAAATGATGGGAACATGCTTACAGATCCAGTCTAAGCTGCGGCCGCTTACATGAGGCCTGTTATAATAGGTCTCTATATAAGGGACCCTAATCCTGTCTTCGTATGAACGGCCACAGTAAGAAACTAGTCATCTCAATCTGATATCCAAACGCTACGCATTAATTTGTACTCCTAAATGTTCTACTTAACGCACAAACTGTTTGCGAATCTGTATATAATAGATTCTCGTCCCTAATTCGTTCTCTCTGTTTTTTGCTCCATTCTTCCTCTTTCTGTCTCTCTCTCTCTCTTTCACTGTTTTTCTTCCCCTCACCTCAACTCCACTCACTCCTTTCGCATTTCTTTCGGTTATTCTTCACAATCGTCACCAACGTTGCTACCATACCATCTGATGTGCCACCACAACCATCATCCGTAAATTCGTACCCTTCTTCTGTGTGTGTATATGTGGTGTGCATATTGTGTGTAAAATATTGTGTACAAACGTTTGTTGGTCACACTGCACATCAACACATCTCGCGCAACAACAATTACCAACACTCCTCACACCCGATTGTTTGTTGATGGGCCCCCGACGATCAATCATCAGTTCAACACGATCACCACCACGACCACCACGACGTATCGCACACCGATGCCGTACGTAGCGCACAAGCGGCTCGTTCCAGTGACGCGGGTCGTCACGTCACCGCCGCGGATCATGGTATCCCCGATGCGGGTGCTGGGGTCGCCGATGCGCGTGATCAGCTCGCCGGTGCGCGTGCTCGGTTCGCCGGTACGCACCGTGCGTGCGATCCGTTCGCCGGCCCGCGTCATCGTATCGCCGGCCCGGGTCGTCACAATCCGCTCGCCCTATCTGCGACCGTCGATCATCAACAAAGAATTCGATCGCATTGAACGTAAATATCGCGCTAGTCCTGTAAGTAGTGCCCTAGAGCAGTATTACAACTCGCCCTCATACTTGGTAAGCAATGGACACTATACAGCAGCACCGACCGTACAACAGTACAAGCACATGAAACAGTAAATACTACCACCAAACACCGGTACTGCCGAAGAATTAAAATTTGCTTGGCCGTTTGCATTTTCTCTCACGCTCCTTTCTGCGCGAAATTCGAGCGTTCCTCCAAAATCCGGTAAAACTAAAACACTGCATCGCAAACTCGATAATCAAGCCGGCCTACCTGCTCAATGACCTTGACCCACATCCTTAGTCGCTGGCGATTCACAAACTTTGCTGCCCGTACGGTTCACATAACGTAACGTTCATTTTAAAGCCCAATCAGTAGCCCAATAACTCAAGTACGCAGCCAATCAACCACTTACTCAGCCAAAACACTACTCAGAGCCACCATGCGTCTCCATTGCATTGCCTATTAGATCGTTGTCATGTATACCATGTTTAGAAAAAAAATCCTGTTGCTTTGCGTTACCTTGTTCGTACCCGATGTCCCTCGCAGCATATTTGGTCGAAAGTCCACCGTATTCGGTAGCGCTAGCCTTGCTTGTAGAAATTTGGAACCCAGTGTTAAAATGTTGTGCCCTTGCCTAATAAAGCAGCTTACTCCCCTGTAGGCGGTTGTACCGTAACAGCTGGTAGTCTTACTGAGCTGTATGCATCAACACTAATTTGCCTGTTTCATCGTTCCCCGCTCCGTTGTGTAGGAATTTGAGGACGAGAAGCGTGATATCCGCAACTCGACTGCACTGTTGCTGCGCCAGCTGAACGATCCCGTTCCACGCCTGATGGCCCCGATTGCACAGGCAGCTCCAGAACCGAAGTATGTAACCGTGAAGGAAGCGGAGAGTTACCCACTTACTAATCGATTGCTTTTCCACTGTTCAGCCCTAAGAAGTGGGTGTACGATCCGTTCTCCACGCACAACCGCCTGAACAGTGACACCTACGTCAAGAGTCACATTACCGATCCGATTCGCAGCGTCCGTAACGATATCGAGGCCATGGCCAGATATCACTCGCCAGCGTCGCGTTATGTCGGTAAGTGAGATCGTTTCCCCTTTCTTACTCGCCCACCACCTCGACCACCGTTCCATTCCATGGCCAACACCTTTTGTTTTTCCCAATTTCTGATAGTTGATGCGACCCTTTATAGTTGCCTAAAATTTCCATTCAAGAATCACATTTCCTTACAGCTGCAATGCCTTTCAACACTCGAAGAAAAATCTTCATATAAAAAAATGTTGTCCAAAATTCGGTTCAGAAAGAGAAAAAAAACATGGCATTTTCCAGGCACCCCTGCTATCCCTGACTACCCTTTTTCCGTACAACTTTCCTGTTAAACCGTTGCTTTGATGCGCTTTGTTGTTGTACTTTCCCCGCTCTTATGCTGGATCATTCCATTCGTCATCAACTCTACTGTTGCGTGCAATAGCATTATATTAAACGAGAAAAATCTTTTGTTTCCTTTTTCTGAAGTGTGTTAGTTTGTGGTTATGTTTTGTTTTGATATTTGTTTCTATTTTGCTTCTTTTTACAATCGCTTCGCTTTTATGTACGCAATTTAACAACGCTACATCGCTGCTGCTGCTGCTGCAACCACTCGTCGGATGTTTTCTGCATCGTTAATCGTTGTTTGAATTGCGGTTTGGGTTTTGTTATATTTTCGCTTTTATTAATGCCTGATTGGGGGCTCACTGTACAAAAACTGTCTATCAAACCGTCGGAAACATTTGTGCACCGAAGAGTATGTGCTGTTGGATGACATCTTGTGGCGTTACACGTACTATGTGGATGAGGAGGGTTAGTATTGTGAACCGGTGTATGTGACTTGATCGATCGAACTTCTTATGTGCTGTGATGTTATTAATGTGTAAAATGGGAACTTTTGAAGCTACATCCTTTACCGAAGGAGAGATATTTTGTGCTAACTGCATTCGTAATCGTTGGAGAAGAAAGTTGGGATAATAGCATGAGAGTCGTCATTTGGAGAAGATTCCGTAAATTTGGGGACCTGTTCCTGTCTCCGGAACTCGCAGTTTCTTTTTTCCAGTTCTCTTGTTGATGTTTTACCATTTCAGAGTTTTTCGTTAATTATTTTGTTGCTGTGTTAATTTTTGAATGCATATATACCGTTTGTTTAATTTTGCTCTGTTGAGGTGCTCTGTTCTGGTGTTTTTGTTTGTCAATTATGTTCAATTTCGTTGTGTTCTTTCTTACTGTCTGCTGAGCGCGGACGCGCTTCTTTGGCCAAAACAAAACAAACAAAAACGAGTCTAATTATGACACTTATTTGTTGCTAAGTATTTCTATGTCACGTCACACGTGTGTTGCGTGTTGACATTCACGGAAACCAGCCATTGTTTCTTACGTGTGTCTCTCTGTGTCTCTCTCTGTTTTTCCCTCTCGTTTGATTCCCCCACGATCTCCGTCTCGGCTATCTGCTCTGTCTCTTTTTCTATCTCTCTCTCTTTCTATCTCTCTCTTTCTCTCTCTCTCTCTTCCGTCATCGATCGCGATCTGGCGGTAAATCCGATCCTGACCCGTCTGCCTGATGTTCGCAATACAGGCAAGAACCACTTGGCCAGTACGCGCATCATTGGGTCGCAGGCCTACCCGAAAAGCAAACCCCGTATCTATAACTACGATACCGCCCGGGTCGGCAAGGATGTGAACGTCATGTCGTACTATAAGTCCAACCGCACCCAGGCCAAGGCCGATGTGGAGGAAGGTAAGAGGGATCGGGTCCAGCGCAAGCAGGACAAAAAGTGTAAGACCGCCCGCAAGGTCGTAAGGGCGGAAGCTCCGAAGCAGCAAACACCACCAACTTCACCACTCTCACCACCATCACCACCACACCAAGCTTCACCGACACCCAGTCCTCTTACCGACTTTCACCACGATCCACCACTTTCGCCACGATCCATCTCGCTGGATGATGTCGACTCGTGCAGGGCAACACACCAGAGCGAACTAGCCCCACTGTCACCGACAACGCCAACGCCAGAATGTGAACTGGTAGAACAATAAACCAAAAAGAGACAAGAGTACCACCGAAAGCCACTATCAAGACACCCCAACCCTTTTTTCCTTTCCGATCCTCGTCGAGGAGAAACAGAGAAACCCCCCCATATAATTGCACCAAACAGACCCTCCTCTTTTCGGCTGAATGATGGATGATTTTTAAAAACGCAAATACTTCTAGTGATATCGGAAAACAGGACAGAAAAATAATAGATCTACAACAGTATCGGGTGCTCAGTTATGCGCGGTGCATGGTAATAACTATTAAACTATAAAAAAGCCACTTTTGGAACGTTAACTGCTTCAAAAGCAAATATTTCTTCTATTTCGCGCTTTCAAGCAACAACATCAATGTTTATCTTTGTTTTCCCATTCCACCTTGTGTGATCTAATCGCATCGAGTTTTTTGCGAAGCGCTTGAGGCCACCGTTTCCAATTCCACTGCACTGCTTCCGCCAAGCAAGCAGTTCCGTACGTAACAGCACCAACCTGCAGAAGATGAGGCGTTGTTCCCCGTTTGGGCCACATTTGTACGCTAAACGTGTTTTTACGCCTATACTTCCTTGTAGCTATAATATTTCTATCTCTGTTTCTCTTTTTCTTTCTCTCTCTCTCTTTCATTTCCCCTGTTTTGTACCAATTTGTGTGGACGTGTACAACTCGTACATCAGACCGCTACCGTTACAGTACTGCACCATCGATCGTAGTTAGGTTCTTCGCCTATCCCATCACCTCGTACTATTCGTACCGTATCTACTAAACGCCCTGTCTATACGAAACTGTCCATACGAAACGAACAAAGCGACGCGTGGCACGTGCAGCAGTAGTGCTAGTAGAATGACGCCTCAAGTCTAAGGAAGCTCATTTGACCGTGACTCGTGTGTTTGTTTGCTGGCGAGTGTTCCCGTACGGATGCACACGTTTTGATTGCGCTTTGTTTTTGTCTTCTCCTTAGTAAACACGAAAATTAAGAAATATCTCGAAAAGTACTATCTGAACCATGCGTACAAGGTACCGGATGAGTTTAAGGAGTTCATTCATGAGTACCCTTAAGCTAGATCCCACCACTTCCCACACCAGTATCACTAGGCGTATCGGTAAACAACAAGATATCTGCCCGTTTTTGTGTCTAAAACTTATTGACAATATCCCGGTTTCTTGTGTTTCATTTCATTGACGAAAAAAAAAGTGCCCTACTTAAGTCACTACCTATGTGTGTCTTACCTTTAATCACTAGAAGTTGTGAGTTTAAAAATCATCTGGCCAACGTGGCACCCTGAATAAAACCTCCACACAACACCGATCAGTTCAAGCCGCTCACACGACATTGCATCAGTTTGACCGTAGCAGCAGTACAACCAAGTTGAGCCAAGATTAAATATACGAATCTATTTCCAATGCACTACACCACCGCGAATCCGTCCTGAACCAAACGTCCTGAAACAAAACCAAACACCTTCCTACACCACCACAACGTCAACTACCAACCAACTCACTAAAAACAGTACTGGCGAGAGTCCAACGAAAGCTCCACCGGCGGGTCCAGCGATCGATGATGAGGGCTGCCAAAGAGGCACTAGAGGATTACAAGTAAATTCGCGTTCGGTTCCAGTTGTCCAAACCATACCGGGGATTTTCAGTCACCTCAGCGCATCTTTCCCCATTTTGGGTTCATTTCAATCCCGGGCAATGGCAGGGCAGGGAGTTGTGATACCGTACTGAAGCTGACTGGTTTTTTGTTCTTATTTTCTATTTATTTAATGATTTACACCCAACCACCTAACACACACACACGCGTGGGGGAACGGATGGATCGTAGTTATAGCAAGCTACCGAAGAAAACTTCTGATCTCGACGCTCATAAGAAACGCAAAGCGTACGCTGATGCTCTATCAGAACCGGAACAGACGACGACGCTGACAGAACAGAATGTGAACACCCAGTGCGCTGACACTCTGGAAACACTCTAGAACAGCACTCTCTAGCAACACGCATCGTACACAGCCAACACAATGTAGGGAAACTGTTTTGGAAGGCAGTAGTAATTGTGCTATGCAGGGTGTTCCATTTAGAAGAGTTAGGGACTCATCCCGTCAAATTCTTAGCAAAAACTGTTTGAAATTGACAAATCTATCATGATGATTGAAGCACATATATTGCTTGGTGATGTTGTTTTAACTAGCTTTTGGGGTACTGATCATTGTGAACTAATCCTCGACGATTAGGTCCTAGATCCTTCGATTCGTTCTTTGAAGATGAAGCACCATAGCAACGCTCTTTGGTGAATGATATCGAGGACCAAGTAGCCCAATTTTCCCAAGGACCAGGCAGACAAACATGGCATTGATCGTAATTGGTTTCAGAATTGATTTCTTTCAAAAAGTTCTGATCGCCTATCGCCTGCTTCTATCGAACTGGAAACTCTAAAAAGAAAACAAAAACTGGTAACTCTCACTTGGGTGATAAAACGCTACAAAAAACTTCTTCAAAAACGAGCTCAAACAAATTGTAAAGAATCTAATTTTACTTACATTTTATCCAATATTACATGATAAAAACTTCGAGTTTCTCTAGATGGAACACCCTGTAGTAGTAGTAGTTTGACTTAGTGTTCCTGTCATTCACTCGCGAAAGACACCACATTGTTTTATTATTGTTTTCCTCTGTTAGTTATTATTGTCCAAAACATAGTTTAGCACACACACATACATTCGCTATAGCTATTCCAACCCCCAAGATCCGTCGGTAACACAGGCGTGTTTAATCACTTACCACTTACAAATGCTCCCCTATCTTTGCCATTTTGTTCCTGTCTCCTCCTAGTGTCGTTTTAGTGCTCCGTTGTGCCAATGTTGTTCACCGAACTTAGCACCGTTTAATATGCCGTTCTAATGTGACCTTTCTAATTCTTTCTCCCTTTCTCTCTTCCACTCTCTCTCTTTAACGCCCACTTTAAATATGTTGACCATGGTGTCTCGATGGGTGTTTCTATTTTTTCCCTCTGTCTTCTGGTCCGTTCTTTTAGTAAAAATTAAGAACAATCTCTACCGTCAGCAGCTCTACCCTGCACACACCCGTACCTACCACAACATGCTCAATCCCAACCAGCGCAAAATGTATAATGGCAAGTTTGTCTGGCTTAACTATCGCAGTATCTGAAGCTCTCGCGTAGTTTCGCGTACACTCAACACCACCACACGCCACGTAAGTTGCGGAGGTAGGTGGTTCCAGGCGGCGCTGGTCGTGATTAATATAGAATGTGCGCACTACACCAACTTCATGCGGGTTCTGGGAGCAATCCCAGAAGAAAAAAAAAATCTCCTAAGTGGTCTCTGTCGATTGGAAACCGGCATGGACCGTTCGGTGTGCACCTGTCGTGTGTAATCGTGTCGTAGGCGTCCACACATTTTCATCCACATACCGACTCACTTCGGTATGAGTAATACTTTGCGCAAAATGAAACGTTTTTCTTTCGTCCCTGTGTTCGCCCTAACCCATCATCATCGTCGGTCTTGTGGCTAAACGTTGTGATGATCGTCTCCGTACCGCGCTTTCACGAAAATCTTTCGCCATTACATCAACAACTATTTTTTACCCACTGCGTCAGTTTACGTGTCGTCGTATATTAAAACCAACCTCCGACAAAGTCACTAACTCAACCACCGACAACACCCACCACTCACTCTCACCATTTTGGTGTGTTTACTGCGTCGAACATACATTGTGATGCTGCATAATGGGCCGGGGGATATGCTGTTTCTAAAAATTCGTTGATCGCTAACTCGGGAGTGAAGGGATGATCCTCTACTGACTGTATTTTTTTTGTCTTTTCCCGCCATTTTTCTCTTTCTCTTTCTCTTTGAACGATTTACACTACATTTATCACACGCTTTTCTGCTGGGGACACTGTATGCACTCATCCGCTTCCCACAAAAATAATAATTCCAGTTAAGCAAACGGAAACTAAAACCGAAACGCACAAATCGAAGCTCGGCGACAAGAAGGGCATCTACAGCAGTGACGTTAATCTAGCTGCTTAAGTGTGTGATCTAGCTCGTAGAATCCGGTGGCGGCCATCTTCCCAAGCTTCTTCGTCCCGACACGAAGGCCAGCCAGGGTGGATGTTTAACTTCTTCTTCCTACTCTACCGTTTTTTGTTTCAACAACTATCGACTTTCTTCTTACCCGATCGTAGATTTATCGACCCGATCGTCTAAAAGCGTATCAGCGTTCCTTTGCTCTACTCTTCCCGCTTTAATCAAACTAATGTTTCTCTATCAAACGAAAAATTCCAATAAGCAGACAGCTGTTTTAGAACGCAGAAACAACATTGAGCAGCTTTCGTGCAACCGATGGGTTAACTTTATGTTAATCTCACCGGACGGCTTTCTTTAAGTTGTACTTTTAGTTTCATTCTGCACAGTATGTTCCATGTTAGCCGACGAGTTAGATGACGAAAAGAGAGACAGAGAGAAAGAGAGGAAAAGGGTATATATTTACAGATGTTGATGATGAAGATGACAGATATTATATTTACAGTTTACTACACACGAGTACATCGTTTTATTTACTGGATGCCAATTCCACTGGTCTTCCTGCGTTAAAGCATGAGAGGGAACCAACAGAGGATCAGCTCACTATTTACTACTTTCGTTCGTTAGCATACAGGCCTTCAAGGCAGCTTATTGTAAAACCGAATCACCTCACTATATAAACCTGTGAAGAAGATACATACGATATACTGTGAAACAACTTTGCCGTTTTGTTTGTCTGCTTCTTGGCGTTGTACCTCGGGCAAGGATGACCCTAGACCGTATGGTTCCGAAAATGGATTCGTTCGTAGGATGCGTAGGATAGGATCTTCCGGTTCGCTCTACTTTCTTCCTGCAGGCGTGAGTGTTCTTTCCCTATCTTTTGCTATGCTTGCCTGCATATCAATCAACACCTTTCCTTAAATCTATATTTCTTTCTCTATCTCTCTCTCTATTTTAGTTCTTAGTGTCTTCTAAATCACTGCGTGTACATATGGTAGCAGTTGCGTTTATTGTTGTTGTACTACTGTAGTTTTCCTTCTTTCTCTACAAACGCCCAGCGCCCAATTTGCAGCATACTCTTGTGCCATGTTTTTTACCTATTGATTTATTCAACTTTATCGAAACTGTACTTTAAAAAACTACACTTTTACAAAAATGAACAACAGACACCATCTGGAAATGGACACACACACAGTTTTCGAGGCCAACATTCCTTTCACTGTCCCTTTCTCTGATGTTTTTTGTACAAACTTACATCTACTTACATCCTGATCAAACCCTCCCAAACCACACACACACACACACCGAACACTTTTTCTTCCAATTTTCACTCGCGTACTTACGTACGTATGAAATAAAAATCAACCACGATCGCGGTGCGTCTGCGCGAGTTCGCGCATCTTCCCATATAAGAGCCACCCGCTGAATGTGATCTCCCCCAGAAACCCCGAACTTGTTCTAACAGCTAATCAAAGTAAGTAGACGATGGCCTTCCTTCCACGATTGGTTGGTTTAAGAGCGTTCAATTCACTAACGTTAGCATGCCTGCTTGTTGAATGCACTGGAAATGGCTTGACCCACGTGTGGCTCCCTGGACACACGGAGTCCCGGCGCTAGCTTGCACATACAGATAGATATTATTACCACATACCGGTGTAAAATGAACAATTTTTTACTATGTATACGGTTGTTGCATGCCCTCACCTTCTACCTGTTTTTGTGAATTTCTTTCATTCGTGTCCCTTTCGTCCTTCATCGCCTCACCCTTACCCAGCCCCGTCACAACTCGCTCGAGGGTGCGTGAACAGTGGACACACGCTCCACTACAGTCCAGCAAAATCATGGACTCGTGATTGTGATTGTGTTCACTGGTTAAGTTCCCAAACGGAATCGCCTGATCGCTTCGCTGCTTTTGCTGAGAACAAAAAAAAACTGAACGGAAATAAACCAACTGCTCACTCGATCTTACATATGCCACTCATCGTAGTATTCGCTTTGTAGAACCGATTCCCTGACTGTAGATATCTCTTCTTCTCTCGTCCATCTATTACTTTCCAACCATCCCAATAAAACCGACCCGTTCGTCCTGCTCGCGAACCCTTCACTCTCAACCAACCTGCCAACCTGGATGCGTACCCGACCGACCTCCCCATATTCCCTCCGTACTGTGGATGTACTTGCAACTCTACAGTAGGAAAATTAAATCCAGTTCGCCCGACGCGCAAGTTCAACAACCCGAAGCTGTACGACGATCCGACCGATTCGAAGCTGAAGGACAAGCAGGAGAAGATCGAGCGCGTTGCCGAGCTGAACAAGGTGCGCTACGAACCGGTCAACCTGGAGAAGGAGCGCCTGAAGCTGTTGGAGGAGACCAAGAAGAAGGAGGAAGCGTATGTGTACTTGCGGCACATGCGAGAGGAGGTGTGAGGTTTAACCAGAATTTGAGTGTCGTTTTAGTGCTGCTGAACGCGAAAAACTGCGCCAGGAGGAGCAGGCTCGCAAGGAGGAGGAAGCACGCCTGGCCGCCGAAGAAGCGGAACGTCGCCGCATCGAGGAGGAACGTTTGGCTGAAGAGGCTCGCCTGGCCGAGGAAGCCCGGCTCGCTGAGGAAGCCCGACTGGCCGAGGAAGCCCGGCTGGCCGAGGAAGCTCGTCTGGCTGACGAAGCCAAGAAGGTATGTAATGGGCGATCTCTTTTTTTAGGGATACCTAGATGAACACGTAATGTTCAAGACTTTTCTGGACACTGGTCAGGATAAAGTGGATAAAATTCTGAACTCTGTTGCACCTTCTCGACAACTCTCAAGATGAAATGGACAATTTATTTGCTTGCTAGTGTTCTGCCATGTTCTTCGATCTCTGTATTAGTAACTGTCAACCCATTGTCTATGATAAGCAATGGTGGATCAAGCACCTTAGAACCTTTGTGCGGAATGGAAATTGGGGATCCTATCCGCCAGTGTTTAACGAATGTAAGCAGAGAATTTTAGACTTTAATAGATCTAGCGATATATCCTGTGACATTTATCGATGCATGACCGGGGAACGGAGAGTCGTGAAGATGCTATTTCACTCATAACTCCTAGTGAGGTCCTGCCCACAGGATCCTAGGCGGTCGCTTACCGGGTCTTCATTCGTAGTTCTCATTCGTAGCCTAACTCCTGGCATATCTGATATCATATCTTTGTTTCTTTGATCTTTGATCATATATCTTTGTTTAAGAAACCTAGTGCGCCCCAAATAACCGGATACTCGACTATGGTCGTTCGTTGGACAGTCTTTTCTCTTATTTTGGCATAGACTGCTCATTGAACTCCGTTGTGTACTGGTGGTCGGCTGCGTACAGCCACGGTCAGCTGTCGTCAATCGATCGATTGTTGACGTTGAATTTTATCAACACTTATTGAGCTGCTTCCGTTCTCTTATCTTTAAGATTGTCCATTTTTTATCCTATCTTCTTCTTCTTCTTCCTTGGCACTACAACCTCGAGAGGTCTCGGCCTGCCTTTTCTGGCTTTCTGTTACTTAGTTTTACCCGTAGTAAAGTAGTCAGCCTTACGTACGGGGAGGCGGTCTGGATAGGATTTGAACCCCGGCCCTGCCGTGTGAAGACCGGCGCCGCTGTCGCCTCGGCCACCGGACCGCCCCCAACTATGGATAACAAGAATTAAGGAAGCCAGGCAGGACCAAGAACCTCTCGAGGTTGTTATGTCAAAGAAGAAGAATTAGAAATATTATATTTCCACTTTATCCTGAGCACAGTGTAGAGTGTGCGACAAAGTCCAGAACTGTAAACTGTACACTAAAATTAGGGGAGAGCCTTTTTTCAATTTGAATCATTCTAACTTCCACCCCTTTTTTTTGTTCTCCACTACAGGCTGAAGAGAAGAAGAAGAAGGCGGCCGAAAAGAAGAAGAAGGAGGAGGAGGAAAAGAAGAAGAAGGAGGCCGAAGAAAAGAAACGAAAGGAGGAGGAAGAAAAGAAGCGCAAGGAGGAGGAGGAGAAGAAGCGCAAGGAGGAGGAGGAGCGCAAGCGCAAGGAAGCGGAGGAGGCCGCCCGCAAGGCAGCGGAGGAAGAGGCCGCCCGTAAGGCGGCCGAAGAGGAAGCTGCCCGCAAGGCCGCCGAAGAGGAAGCCGCCCGCAAGGTTGCTGAGGAAGAAGCGCGCAAGGCGGCCGAGGAGGAGCAGAGCCGCATCACCGAGGCCCAGAAGGTGCGTGAGGATGAGCTGGCGCGGTTGAACGAGCTCGAGAAGCAGGCGATCGAGGAAAACAACGAGGAGCTGTTGAAGGAGATTGCCGAGCTGAAGGCGATCGCACAGTCGGACGAAGAGCTGCTGAAGCGTCAGGCGGCCAAGCTGGAGGAGACGGGCGCGCCGGTCGAAGGTGAGGCTGCCCCAGCGGAGGAAGCGGCTCCGGCCGCTGAAGCTGCCCCCGCCGAAGCAGCCCCGGCCGAAGAGACCCCCGCTGTCGCCGACGCTGCCCCCGCCGAGGAGAGCAAGACTGAGGAAAGTCCTGCTGCCGCTGCCGCCGAGTGAACGGGACACACCCCAGTCCTGGACACTGGTAACACCTAGCCACTAAGAACTAGGGCTTACTCTCTTCCGATTTATTCTTAGGGTACTAGGCTAGCATTTTAGCAGCACACACACACACACACGCGCTCACTCATTTCGAACAAAACAAGAAAACGCTATTTTCCTAATGTTTTGCAAAAAAAAAAAAAAGTTTAAAGCTGCCTGGTGTATGCAAAGAAAAATCCATTGGCGCTGTAGCAAAACCTAGATACGAACGAAAACGCTAACTTTTACTTTATCCCAACGAAACTTTCAAAATCCCCTTTCGTCAATCATTCAAAAAATCCGTTACTGGCTGCGTACTGCCGCAACCCGCTGCACGCGGCTGCGTACTTGCATTTTCGAAGCTCAAAGCCTTAGCAAAGCACGCTACTGCCAATTCTAGTTTCCGTTAGGTATGACACACCCAGTTGCTTATCGTGTAGCGTTGCGGTACGCCAGGTTGAAGGGAAAACACAGAATAGAAGCAAATCAACGAACAAATGTATCCGATCCGATTCGATTGATATAGCGCGTACGACACCACTCAAGTCTATATCAGGTAGAATTTGGAACTAAGCTCGGATGTTGTTTACGACGCACTTGTTTCTACTACTACTACTGCCGTTACAGGAGGAACCACTTTGACGATCGTGCCCAATTTGCCTGGAATCGTACGCATTGCTTAAGTAAAGGGTTTTTTTTGCATTTTCTTATCCCTTTACTACGTGAGATCTTGTTTGATTGTCTTTGCTTTCCTTTTCATCTTACTTTATTTTATTGCATTTTGTTGTGTTATGGCTTAAGCTTCACGCTACTGTCACAGCGTAGTGTTACACCGAGAGAAACGTGTTTCTGTTGCCGTTAGATGCTCTGAACTGTTTCTTTTCATGATGTTTTGTTTTGTTTTACTCGTTTTTGTTGGTTGTTAAGTTTACCGGAATCGATGACGATCGATAAGACAATAAATAAAACTGTGTAAATAAGATTAGAAAACTGTCTTGTACTTCACTTACTATTATATCAGCTATCTGCCTGCTACCTATCGGCCCACTCGTAGCTTTCAATGGCATTGCAGGCTATTGTGGCGCTGGTGGACCCAGCGTCTTCCGGTTATCATAGAATTAAGCTGAGTACTCACTGCACTATCTTACCGTTCAAGGTAGAGCACCGTCAGTCAATATAGCGAGGAAGGTATACCGCTCCCATCCAGACAATCAATTCAGTATCAATCAAACTTGTCGCTGCGAACAAACATATCAACATGATCCTCGTGCGATCAATTCTTCCGCTGCTGTTCGTCGGTATACTGGCCGCACCTTTCTCGCACGGTTTAGAGTGCTATAGCTGCAGCACCGACAACAATGATCTGGACTGTGATAATCTCGCGACGCTGGAAAAGGTTTCCTGCACGCCATTCAGCGCTACCAACAATCCGGTCCGAACGGTGTGTGGCTATAAACGGTTGGTTCCAAGCTCCGCTGAAACACCGGAACAAATATGGCGCGGGTGTGCCATTAGTGGAGAGTGTGCCCTACTCTCACGCCAGGGCAATGAAGCATTCAACTCCGTGTACCGGATGTCAGCTTGCGAAGAATGCGAAGAGGAGGATTGCAATGGGCCCATGAATGGTGGACCGATTGTACGCGCAGGACATCTTGCTTGGTGGACAGTGTCTCTCCTTGTGGCTGTTAACGTAGCGCTATCGTGATTGGGTTTAGTTCGAGATAAATAAAGCTATCTTTTATCAGCCCCAAGTCGATTAAATGTCTTCTGGTCCAACGTCCGATATCATCGGTGAGGTGCAGGACGATACTTTCGCGTCCGCCGGTATTGCTTGGCTTTCGAAATCGCTCATCGAAAGATGCCTTACCTGAGCTAGCTTTTCCTCCAGCAAATCGCAGGACTTTGTCAACAGTGGTTCCCATTTCGCTGGCGGAAGCCGAAACTCTTGCTGTGGTGGAAGCTTGTGTAGCGTAATATCCGGCCCTAGCAACAGCGAAACGTGATCGAACATATCAACCAGTGCGGTTGCTTCGTTTATCAACTTCGATACCGCACGGTGTTGCCTGTCGCTCCATGTCACTGTCTTTTGGTTAGGTGCTCGGGGCCTTCGTGGCGGTACGGGCGAGAGTCGCATGTTGGCTACCCGTGACCCAATCACCAGATCCTTAAACTCTGCCCACGGACGATCACCTTCTCCGATCGGTCGACGTGGGAGCTCGCGCGGAACGTAGCCTTCTGACTCGTCGTCGGAAAAGTCCAGATTTTGCCAGGCTGCGAACGTGGGCGTTTCTAGCAAGGTCGCGGTACGATGTGGAGATGGATCGCCTTCAACGGTTGCACTAATCAAATCGGGTGTGTTCGGTTCCTTGATGCTATCACTGCCACTCTGCGATGAGCATGGTTCTGGTGGACCGTTGGCAAAGCTTTCACCGAGCGGTTCCAGCGTGGTTGAGAGCAATCCCGATTCCGGCTTTCCCATGTCCATGTCTACATGACATTCTTCCGATGTAAGTTTGAAAGAGTTAGGAACCGCGTTACTCTGCAGCTCGTTTACGGCGATCGGTTCGAGGAACTTCCGAAACGAAATTCCACTCCGGGGAATGGCGGTCTGGGTACCGCTGTCACACGTTTCCACACCGTCCGTCATTTGCGCCACCGAGTGGGTAAGTATCACTGTAAATCGAAACAAAACACATCGATCAGTACGCCGCACCGTTCGTAGTCGAGTGCATCGATCGCCGTACGATTGCCAACTTCACGTATCACCAGATTGCCATCGGTCAGTATTTCCTCGTCCACCATCGGTATCAGATCGGTCTGCTCGTCCGTAGACACTTCCTTCATCAGCTTCGTGTGTACCGGATCAGTCTGCACAACTGCATTGACGCGACGCATACGCCTGAAACGAGGCAAACCTATCGTACAGGAAAAACGCCATGCCACACAAACGCAACGCTGCTCGGGAACGCAGCTTGGGGGACTATTTTTAGAATCCATCTTCATAAATAGAACTGCATCCCGTACAACCGAATTCCCCATTATCTAGCAGCGCACTCACTTGGAAGCCTCGAGCAGCCGTGCTTTTATGTCCGGTTTCGGTGGTGGTGGAACTACGACCGCCGTGAGACTAGCTGGGCGCCATGGTGGTCGTTCTTTGGCCATCGTGATTGCGGCCGTAGTCGGTTCGTCTCTCGGTGGTTTCTTTACCGCTTTCGCTACTCCAACGGATCTGCGTATGGTGGGAAACTATCGGTAAAACCATGTCCCCAAACCCTTGCATCAACTCTCGGCGAGATGCTTGATGTACCTGAGCGAGGTGTGTGAATTGGCGGCCGATATTACCAACGACTCATCACTGGCACTGTGCGTTTCATCGGACGATACTACGCTCGCGGGAGATTTACTCATCGTCGGACACGTTCTTTTACACTGTCTTGCAATTTTTCGACACCGTATGGCTTGGATTGTTTAATCGATTGCTGTAATTTTTCTGTCACACCTGGCGATTATGTACGCAACGCTCTACGGAGTGCGCCACGTTCATGCGTGCTGCCGAGCAGAAACAGCGCACCGATATTGACGCCACGTTCGTCGGATTAGAACTGTTTCAGAAGCGAACAACAATAGTCCATACTACCCATCGCGCGGGAAAAATCGTGCCAGTATTACACGCGGTCACGAGGCAAAGTTCGTGGGAAGTATTGATTTTTTGGTATTCCACCTTCGCTACTACACGAGCGGGTGGAACAAGCACGTGCTAAGTTGTGGTAGGTTCGCTATCTACAAGCAGCGCGAACGATAATTGATCGTTTAAATATCTTTCCAATTAATCGGATTTGCATCCAATTGCTTCCGCTGCCATACAAATGCAGATCATTGCCGTTCGTTGAGATTGAGTGCTTTTGAAATAAATAATCGCCTTTTTTTTATTCGTTCAGGGTCTTGACGATCAGTTTCTTCTCTGATTTTTACCATGGAATGGTAGAATATCCACCAAAAGCTCAAAAATATCCACCAAAAGCCATGGAATATCCACCAAAAGCAGCTGGTCACTTTCAAAATCCCAAAGGCCAGTGGGGAATGTCTCTCCTATCCATCTTTGCCATGATCACAACGAAAAGCTGTTGAATGGACGGAATTAGCTTATTTCGTCTTTCACCAGAGCTGAGCGAATGCTCAATTCAAATCCCTCGGCTATTTTGGCTATAGCTCCACCGCATCAATTTATAACGCTGCAATATTTTGTATAAATAATAAATAATAAATAAAAAAGACTATTACCGTTGGATTAATTGCCAAGAATATAGGGTCATCGAATGAAAAATTAGTTTAATCCTTCATTTTTAATGCATAATGCATTGCTTGATACGTTTTTACTTTAATGCTATAGATTTATTAGAGCCCCACCTGCACTAATTCGAATAGAATACAGCAAAATGCCGCAGCACATCCTTGTTGTAGTCGTCCAGTGTTGGCTTACCGACCACGTAGCCACACTGCGAGTACAGCTCCAACGGTGCCTTCCGGAACCACATATTACGATCCTTGCTGGAGCTCAAATCGAGCGTGTTCAGCTGATACACACTAAAGTGGAACGTTTTGCTGTCGGTTTGCACCGCCTGCACAGTGATTGGGTTGGGCAGCGCTTTCACGTCCTCGCCGTACAGTTGACGGGCACGGGCGGCGGCCGCAGCGAATGCTTTTACCATCGTTCGACCTTCGATTTGATCACGCGACACGGGTAGTTCCGTCGCGTTCTTTACATCGCTCGGCGAGCAGTGAATGAGAATGGTGTGCGGATGCGAGTGTTTGTAATTACGGCTGATAGCTGTAAAAATATAGGGCGAGAATTAACCTGTTTTCTTTCGTACAAACCCAACGATACGCGCTTGCGATCATCAACCAACTTACGATAATCGTTCCTCCAGTCGTAAATGTTTTGCACCGGTATCGACACGGTTTCCTTCAGAGGGAACAAGCTCGGTACCTCCTGATCCATCGGACGATAAACGGCCGTGTCGAGTGGTTTCAACGGATCGTGCGATATAATCATCGATTCCGCCTTCAAGTTCAGCAGAACTCTTTCGCCTTCTTTTACCAACGGGACTAAAAACCGAGCATTGAAAACTACTTTGCGATTCGCATTCACAGACCGCCCGGCGAAACGATCGCAGTGCGTTACGAACTTTGACAGTATCAGTTGGCTGAAAGTGAGAGAAACAGAATCATTAGCAAATAACCGTTCATTAATGTTTTCCCACCATTACAATACTCACTTCCTTCGGCCCTCGGATATGCCGTACGTGCGCGGTAGCTTGTAGGCCGGGCGATCCGGAACCTTCTGGATGGCCGTTTTAACCTGTTCCGTGTCGAAAACCAGGGCCGACAGTACGGCTTGCTGCATCGACCGATCAAGCGGAGTGGCTATCTTGGTTTGATCTAGCTTTTCCTCCATTTTCAACGGAAGATCATCAAACACAACCGTGTTGAGCAAACTCTGTGCCTGACGGACACCCTCCAGCAGGACATTTGTGTCGCCGTACACAAACGCTGGTTCCGCCTGCCAGAGGGGATGCGTTTCATCATATGCCACTGGCGGCGGTACCATACCGGGGATACGGAATTCCTCCCGCGGAAGATTTTCTTTAACAACCTCCGACGGATCCCTTGCGATGATTCCGCGAGCGACTAGTTCCTCCTCGGCGCCGGTACTGTTTGGTACACGTTTGCCCTGCTGCAGCCAGTGTTTCTTGAAGTAAAATCCTATGTGCTGCCGCAAAAGCGTGTTTGTTAGCCGCATTTTTAGTGGTTATTGTTTAACGAGGTAAAGTGTAGTTTGATAATAAACAGTGATTAAATAACAACCGGCCCTGCGGCACACCAAGAACACGATTTTCTATGTTTTTGACATTTCATCTTCGCTGTCCGATTCGTAAACACTGCCCGCATGTAATGCCGGGTTAGATCACCTCAAGCTGCATGGGATAATAAGGCAATTAATTTTGAGAGAGCCCTTATGTATAAAGTTTTTGGCAATAAAAATGCATATTATAGAACTGTTATGTTATAATAATCGCACACAAAGTCAAAGAAAACCACATCGTATAAAAATATTCCTATTATTTGCGGCTTATCTCAAACAGTTTGACATTTCCTATTTCCGTTCGCATAGACCACCGCCTAATCAAAACCGCCATGATTGGACCTGCCTTACACGATCGGTTCCAGGAATAGCTGTCAATTGTATCGTAGGCAATCGGTACCTTGGTCACAATCGCAGTTTTTTCGAGACGACGACGAAGCAATAACTGCGTGCTGGTCCTCACTTTTCGGTATGTTTCTTCCGTAGTGCAAATCCAATCCCCGGTGAAATCTTCTAAAACTCTTTACAACGCCTTGCGTTTCCTTCTCCCTTAACCGCGCCCAGTGTGGTGAACGATTGTGCGCAAAAAGAAGACGTACTAATTATTGTAATCTTCATTTCTGTGCAGTTTGCAGTAGTTTGCTATTACAACACCGCTGGCAAGATGGCTCTAAGCGATGCAGATGTTCAGAAACAGGTAAGCTAAACCTTAGAACCTATCGTGCGGATAGTGGCGGTATCGTTTGATCCTTTCCTTTGAAAATATGTTGGCAATAAGCTGCAAAAGTACGAAACTGCGAAAGCAAATTTTGCATTCTGCTTGCTCCGTCGTCTCTTCGTATGGGTCACGGGACCCGTCATGTGAAAAGTGTCAAACAGTGTGACCATGTGAAAGAGCACGAACGATGCACCTAATAAGCAGGCGGCGAGAGCGAGACAGCAAATGTTTACTACACAGTCCATTGAAATAAGTGAAAAAATATTTTCATGGCTAAAAACAGTCCTTTTGGGACGCATTTGTTGTAAAATCCTTTGCTTTGCCTTGATTAATTCCATGAACATGAATTCATTATTGCTTAATCCATCGCTCAGCTGGTTGCTGAAAGGTAGGCGGAGATGCAATATGTGTCACATGACCTCCTCCTACGGTGGTGAAGCACTGTCGATCTCTCCTCGCCATGTTTTATAATGTTTATTGATATAAATTTGTATAAAACTCAATTATTCTTCCAAAAATACGCTTTACTGTGAGGCTAAAGCATCATTTACCTAAAAGAGTCCATCATGTGCGGCGGGTCGGCATCTCGCTTGATGATGGACGTAACGTAACCCCCTATGCTGGTGTCATATGACGTGCTTAGAACCGAAGAGATATCGATGCAACCACCGATCATAGTGTTTTGTTGCTGTGGAAACAGAAAGATCGCCTCTTTAACCTGTTCCTTGTTCAACCCAATCTCGTGCCGTGTGATGCACCCTTTTCCAGATCAAGCACATGATGGCCTTCATCGAGCAGGAGGCCAACGAGAAGGCGGAAGAAATCGATGCGAAAGCCGAAGAAGAGTTTAACATCGAGAAGGGCCGTCTGGTGCAGCAGCAGCGTCTGAAGATCATGGAGTACTACGAAAAGAAGGAAAAGCAGGTCGAGCTGCAGAAGAAGATCCAATCTTCTAACATGCTGAACCAGGCCCGCCTGAAGGTGCTGAAGGTACGCGAAGACCATGTATCCAGCGTGCTCGAGGAGTGCCGTCGTCGTCTCGGCGAAGTAACGAAGGATTCGACCCGCTACGGGGAGATCCTGACTGCCCTCATCACTCAAGGATTGCTCCAGGTTAGATTGTGAGCAGGCGAAAAACGTAGTGAAAAAATGCTTTTCTGACATCCTTTTATATCTGTTCTGTCTGTGGCGGATTATGTTAGTTGATGGAAGCCCGTGTGCTTATCCGTGGCCGTCAAGTGGACGCTCAAGTCATCCAGAACATCCTGCCGGCGGCTGTCGAATCGTACAAGTCCAAGTGTGGGCGTGATGTGGTGGTCACTTTGGACACGGAGTCCTTCCTACCGGCCGACACGACTGGCGGTGTTGATCTACTGGCACAGTCGGGACGCATCAAGGTAATGCTGGTAATCTTCTGCCAAAACTGAAACCTTTTCGCTTACAATCCTTTCGCATCCCTCTTCTTTTCCAGGTGTCCAACACGCTTGAGTCGCGGCTGGAGCTGATTGCCCAGCAGTTGGTACCGGAGATCCGTAATGCGCTGTTCGGACGCAACATGAACCGCAAGTTCAACGATTAAGAAGAGCAATCCTGGTTGATATGGTGCTGCTGCATGCAAGCAGCAGATCCAATGCCACCATCACTTCAACGACAACAACAACACCGTCGGCCGATGGTGATGGAATGGTATACATCCAGAACGCACGTAAAATCCACCATCCATTCTTATACATATACATATAGATATCCTTGTTTCCGCATGCAAATAGCAGGTTCTATAAAGTTTACTTATACTACTGGATCGTAGAATGGTGTGGGTACATTTAAACACCGTACTCGGGGGGGCGTTAAGCTCACCGACCAAGAGCGTATGATCGAATGGGCCAATCTTGCTTGCGTTCCATCGCGTTTTGCGTGATGATCACCTTCCTTCCCTCTACATGAGGAAAACAACTTAATTATATTTGTTGAATCTTGTGCTTATATCTGGTGCTGAATGCCTTAGACATCTTGGCGATAGTCAGCTATCGTTCCGCCCATCTGGAACAAATGGAAGAATCATTTCGCGCGCCATTCGATCCCGAGGGAACACTGCCCAACTTGAATTCCCTTGCTTTTGGACGATAGGACAATTTCAAAGTTTATCGCAACCCTTCACACCATTTCAAATTTCAAACACACACACACACACACACACACAAGGATGCAGAAATGTAGGTTCTAGGTTTTAAACGGAAATGTTCGTTCACAAAGAAGAAACAAAAATTGTTGCTACATATTATAATTGTTTTAATTGATGTTTTGTTTATTTTCCCTTTTTTCGATTGTGCCCTGCATCGGCGGGCATCCGTATTTGCGTAGCACAGCTTGCAAAGTCCGTCAGATGTTAGCGGTATCTGATCTATCCTATGTATGTTGCAAATATTTTCTACCCGTTTACGAAACTATACTATTTTTCCATTGTAAGATTTTAAGTAAACCCAGCGTCTCTGCTCTAGCCGGTGCCGATGGCAGGTGCACTTTTGCTTCGTGCCGTTTCCTTCGTTGCAATAATTTGTCTAAGGACTACACCTACCCGGGAACAATGGGTCGAAACCATCCGGCCCAACGTGCTTGCTAAAGCGGAAACAATCGCTTTTTAAAATACATTCCTTTAGAAATGATCGCACACCTGAAAAGCGGCAGACAGAACCACGGTTGTTTGCAAGTTCGATTACAAAACCACCAGCCTTATAACACCCTTGGGAAGAAGTGGTTTCCTTTCGCTTTCTTTCGCTGCTACATACTAGAGTCAAATTTTGCGGTAGATAAAGATTACTCACTTGCTCGACGGGATTGTGTCTAACCGTGTGTAAAAGTAAATTTGTATGCGTTAAAGCTCACCACCCCTAGAACAAAAAGAAAACATCATCAATCAATACTTACATTCGTCCGTCCGATTCGATGCATTTACACTCGAATCCGTACCAACAGCATCTTGCTTCGCTAACATCAAATTTCGATTTGCTGCTAGTTCGAAGCAATGGTAAGGAAATCGGTGTGGTGTATGTCTCTGTACGATCGAATAAGGGGGAGTACGATGGGGCTGGGAGTCGAAACGTGTGTGTGTGTGTGTCTATCTGTACAATTAAGATCATAGTGAGTCGGTCTGTTGGTTGGAGAGAAAAATATATACGAGTGTTGTGTCTTCAGATTTGATCGTTGTTTTTCATTGATAAAATCGAACATTTTAGCAAACAACGTTTGTTCTTCGCATTAGCGTGTTGCCCTTACTTACTCCAACAACGGCCAGAACAGCATGGTTCGGTAGAAGGAGTTGGTACAAGCTAAAAGCGCACATCGTCATTCACCGTATCAGGGCTAGAGCATGGGACGTTATTAAGAAATAAAAACAAAATATATGTATATTGGAAAGAAGTAGACCTTAATATAATGGAACAAATAGGAGCAAACAAAAAATGAAGCAAAAAAAAACAGAAATAACAGAAAGTATATATATACACACACACACATAATTATAGGTATGAATAGATATTGTTGTAAACGGCGAGTAACGAAACTTAGTTAATGCGTAAACCGTTTAATCACTAGGAGAAACATGAACACAAGGCGAGGCTCGAACTTTCGTGCATTTTGCCGTAACATAACAGCAAACAACCGGCAAAATGAATAGCAAATCCCAAACAGATTATCAAAAGGGGGCTGGTAGCATGGAACAAAGGGCAGATATTCAATTCAACATGATTTACTGTGCAACATGATCATGGTAGAGAAGATCAGCATTATTCAAATAGAAACAACAACTTTAAAGATTATTTCACACACAGGCAGAACGTATCAGCAAAAGTCCCGGATAACAGCTTGTTTGAGGGAGAGAAACAAACTTTTCCACACGAACCGCAGGAGAGTGCTCTTGGTAGTGTTTAGGGGTTTGCCGAGGACAGCATCCTCTATCGTCTATCCAGTGTGTGCTAGCGTCGGTAAATGTCGAGTCCTTAAATTCTGCATTGGAAGTGAATTATGATGTGCATGTAAAACATTCGTGAATAAATACACAACACGCCACGGTATGGGATGTACAATCCAATGGTCAGAGCATTTGTTTTTTTTTTTAATATGAGAAAATTACAATTTAGTCGACCACCTCCTAACTCTCGGTTAGTGGAACTATACCGTAGTATATTTCGTGTATTGAAACAACCGAAAAACCTAGCATTTACCGCGGCAGATTGAACAGGCAATGCATAGAGCCTCATCATAAAAGAGACATCGTAGTCACCTCATCTGCAAAAAGACTTTGTAAGGGGCATTTTCGTGCAAGGCCCAAAAGTATACCAGAGTCATTCACGAAGATTGGCTGCATGTTTAAGGCGAAAAAAATAGGAATGCTTCTTTATTTCCCTACATTACAATTTAATACTATCAATCAATCGGCGCAGTTCTTGCACCTTGGCTTTGCTGCACACTTTCAGGGGCAAAGCATCAACATTACTAGCTCCCATCGGCAATGTTGTCGATCGGGTGTCATTGTCCATCGGTTTTAAAATGCTTGCAGATCCGTGTATTGCATCGCATCCGGTACGTTGCAAAATGTGTAACGCGTTTTGGGGTGATATCCCAGAACCAGGCATTAGTCGAAGGCGTTTGCCAGTAGCCTGAAATAGTGTAACAACACTGTAAAAACCCAGTGGTCGCTAGAAAATTACTTTAAGAATTACCTGTTCGATAGTCGTGGCTATAGTCTTCATGCGCATGATTGTTTCTACTCCTTGCTCAGCCGTCGGCTTTAAACCACTCGTAAGAACGGTCGAGTATCCTAGCTGCGCCACAAGCTTCAGATTCTCCTCCAGTTCCGTTTCATCCGTACAGTCGATTGCGCGGTGAAAGGTTAGTGGAAGCTTTTCCGCCGCTTTGGCTATTCGTTCGCAATGCTCCCGGTGTACCCGTCCGGATGGTTCCAGCGCACCAAACACGATCCCGTCGGCACCGTTTTCTTTCAGTGCTTGCAAATCCCATACCATTACATTCATTTCCTGCTCGGAGTAACAGAAATCACTGCCACTGCGGCACCGTATCATGCAAAACACAGGGACATTCTTTCGGTGGCCATACTCGTCCAGCGCACCGCACTGGGTTTGGTAGAGCTTGATTTGTCGCAGCAATCCGACCGTTGGTGTTAATCCTCCTTCACTGAGGGCGGCACACAGCTCTATCCTGTCGGCACCACCCTCGATCGCTGCCACGGCCGATTCGAACGTATCGACACAAATCTCGAGCAAAATGGGCATAATTTCTAGTTTAGTGGTGCAATCGGTTTACTGTTTATTTTATGCAAACTGTTTTGGAGGTGACAATTTGACTTTTGTTTATCTTTTCATGAAATATTTCAACAGATACAAACATTTTAGTATTTTACAATTATGGGTGTAGTAAATGTTTAAATATTTATTACTTTTAGGAAAACGATATTTTAAGAAAACAATGTAAAAGTATTAAAATAAAGAGTTCTTCAAAATGTCAGCACAATGGTGGAGGTTGCTTTGACCACGGTGCCATCTGTCATTTCACATCACAACACAAAACTATCAACAAAACAACATAAGCCCTCCCAGCTCATCCCCTCCCAAACCACCCATTCCCTTAAAACTATGTGCAATCTTTCTTTCTAAACACCACCAAACCGGCTTCGGTTCTGTTGAATTCCATTTCCCACGATACTTCGTCCGCAACCATTGCCGAAACGTCAGCAGTACAGCGCGCAGCAGCTCGCCCGATTAGTCCGTGCCTAAGGTGTGAATGTTTTGCCGTCCGTACAAACTCGGTGCTCGTCCACTCAGCATTGTTTTTCGGTGTTCGGTTAAAGTTTTTCTTTTTGTTGTGGTCTGTGATGTGGTGAATAAGCAGTTGAATGTGACATTAAAACCTCGTGAAAATCAGAGTGCTGCAGGTGGATCACCAGCATCCTGCCCACCAAGGTGACGCATCAAAGTGGAAGCTGTGTTTTCGGGAAGCTCTTTCGGGTGCTCTTTAGGTACGTATCTGGGATGGATCATTTCCACTTGTGCCCCCCAAATCGTAATGAGCGTTGCAGTTGAGCGAATGAGAAGAATGAAGCAGGAAAATGGGGTGAAAGTGTCCCCGACCTACTGGTAACATATTGCAGTTCCCCACGGGCAAACAGGTAGCAGAAGCTGCAATGCGCACTGCAATTTCTATTAATACACCGATGCTTTCCTACCTTCTTGGGGTAGGTGTGGGGACTCGTGGCATTATTTTAATGCTGAAGAGGACTTTTGCTTTCTGCTCTGATGATATTAAGTTACAGAGATCATCGTACCAGTATGGTTCAAATATTCCTACTGGTTCGATTCGATGCCGCCTGTACGACGTGTTCACGTCCTAACACCCAGGACCAGCTTAGTTTACATAAGATTTGTGAGTCTTTCATCTCGACGCCCAAAAGTGCTTACATCATATTCAAACGAGGCGCTTCCCCTTTCGACTCGAATTCCATCCTTATGTTGGAATGTTGAAGCTTTCGGAGGATGGGCCACCATAAAACAAGTTGGAGACACTGAGCTGAAACCATCAGCTTCTTTCCCAACTCGATCGAGGATGACACAATACTGTCTCGGGGAGAATTAATAAAACAACTGGACAACGCGCAGGAATAGATGCGATGTCCAAGTGTTTACTGTTATTAAGCAAAAGAGACGATCATCGATTATTGAACCGACGACGATTTTATGTTGTACGATAAATAATGCGGCTATTTTGCTGCCGCTGCAAACGCGCCATCGCGAACGAAATGCCTTTGTGGGTGATCACACACACAACGTGCTCGATCGATGGTTGGGCCGCGATAGTCGCATTTCTTTTATTCAAACAAGCAAACATCACCATGCTTATTTATGCGTAACGAGTCACCTTGACGTTCCTTTCCTTCGGTTCTGGTTTCTTCCGTCTCCACACACAAGCCACCGCGGGGCGACTTTGTGGGTCACACGACATTCCATTCGATCGGTAGGGTGATTTTAGGTCTTCTCCTTGCTTCTTACCTTGCTTTTTCGAAAGTTAACTATAGCTGCAAAAAGACAAATTTCTGTGACCGTACCCCACCTGTAAGAGTTCGAAATATAGTTGCAACACAACAGAACTCCGGGATGGACGTAAAATGCAAGATGTATGTAAATCTAATTAGTTTTTGCAAACTTAAAAGGTGGCTTGAAATAATGACTTACTTACTTATCAGGCGCTACAACCGCTTCACGGTCTTGGTCTGCTACTCAAGTCTTCGATACCGTTCAAAGTCTAACGCCGTCGTGTGCCATTCCATTATTCCGGCCTTTCACCTCATGTCATTGCTGGACCTACCACGCCTTATTGGGCCATGGAATGGGATGGCCAGAAAGGACTTTACGGGTTGGGTCGTCGTCCGGTGCCTTTCTCATGACATGACCAGCCCACCAGAGCCATCATGGCGACGGCGGTGAGATCGCCGTGCAGCTCGCGCGGAGCTAATCATTATAGTCTCTTCCTCTCGAACGCGCTAAAGAAAGATTGGTCAGTTTTGGACTTTTGTCTTGTCTCAGAGGTGTATGTGAGGATTGTAAATGTTCTATACAGACTACAGATCGACTTATTTAAACTTGGTCCCCGGAGTTTCCACCTCCGAGCCATGGATGGCTTTCTCCTGCGCCAGTTTGAAAAGTAGACTGGCAAGCCCATCTCCCTGGCCCAGGCCCAGGCCCTTGATGGTACTCAGAGCCCTGAGTAAGTTTGGACCAAAAACACCTATTCACCTTTTTGTCTGACGAGACGACAGTGGCAATTCTCCTTTCTATGGTTTGTTTTCTTTTAGAGTGCCGGACGTTTTTCATAATCACCCCACGAAATTGAGCATAATCAGTCGAACGGAACGCTAATTGCCAAAATGCCTGGTGTCCGTTTGTGCGGTATCGCATCGCAAAGCCCTACTATTTCGTGTTTCTTCGTGCAAAAGACAGACCACATGGCTGAGCTGCGATTGAACGGAGCGCGCGCGCAAACAGCGCGTGTAGATAAAATGGAATCATTCACCTTTGCAGAGAATCCCCACCACTATCCGCGTTCAGTTTCAGGTGTAATTTTTATCGCTGTTTTGGTTTTAATGCGTATGCTAGCATACCAAACCGCGGCGAAGGTGGAAAAACCGCGCGACTTCCAAGCTTTCTCCCGCGCGGAGCCTTTCGGACGCGGTTTGGCGCGTAGAGCGTGCGTATGTAGAGAGTAGGAAGAAAATTAGCTTCGGGGTGGTGTTTAGATGGGCCAAAAGATGGACGAATGGATAAGGCAACTTGCCGCATTTGTTTGGGGCACGTCGTGGTCTGTGGGGTTTTGGTGTTTTGCTGTTGTAGGCTACCGGTAAAAGGTGCGAAAAAGCCGGTGCAAATATAAATGCAAACTGATGTGGTCTGGTGGTGATCGGTGGTGGAATCGGTGGAACGGAAGGGTTTTCGAACCTTCCCAACTCGACCGTAACGGGGTTTCCAGAGTGATCGAGTGATCGCGGTTTTCGAAGTGATCGGATCTGGTTTGGAAGATAAAGAGACAATACACCAAGAGGGAAAGACAGAGACAGAGTCAGAGAGAAAGGTGATCGCCATTGTAATGCTGAGGATCATAGAGGATCCTATGCAAATTCTACACGATCCTCCAACAACTTCTCCATGACAATGTACTTGAAAATCAATATCATTTGAAGCAGGCTTTCTACATTTCTTTGTAGCCATCTTTAATTGAAATGCTTACATAAGGGCACTTATTTATTCGTCTTCCTTTGGGAACAACTTCGGCAGCTTTGGGACGAACTATTTCAAATTACTGATGCACTGTTTAAGGTTCCTTTCTTATTCATCATCGGCTAAAAGTTTCACCTGAAAGGACAGTACAGAGATATTTGTTCTTGATGGGCATCTGTGGCTACTAACCTTTCAGTGGTGGCACTTTATCCCTTGGAAAAGCTAATTATTATATCCCGACCCCAACCCCGGCGATTTTATCTATAATCAGTTACAATGCCGCATATTTACTCCCAAATTGTGAGGCTATTCTGGCGGAAAGTTGTTACATGGGAGGATAAATAATTGTTGTAAAAATGTATCTTAATTTGTCCATCTCATATCCATGAAAAATACAACCTGAGTTCTTTACTTTCCATTCAAGTGCCAGTGAACCTAAGTGTTATGGTCCAACCTGGCTCGGTAGATCTGCCACGGGAACTCACCGGTGACATGCAACGGTTACCGGATGATGTGTTAGTGCAATCTACAGAGAGGTCAGCGAACGAGCGTGAGCGTCCTAGTGAGAGATTGAGTAATCAGATTCGTCCTGAGTAATCAGATGTATGTGCTGCGTCCGTGCGTTTGATGTTTTATTGGCGTGAATTGTATACGTTTAAAAGTTCGATATTATAAATGTAAGTCTGTTTGAAAATGTATAAAACAAACATAAAACTAAGCCCCTAATTTAATCAGAAATGCTGCATATTTGTAAACCGTATGACCGGTATAGTACGAAATATCGATTTTAAATTTCAACAATTTTGTCTACTGCGAAAGCTGGTCCAAAATTCGAATCGGAAATCCCGGCGGTTTACCGGTTGACTCCTCCCCGCAATCAGTCAGAAAACAACCCACTGCAACAACAAAAAAACACTTCCTTTACACACGATGCTTTTCTTCATGCTTTCGTGTAACGAAACCATGCTTTACATGCCATTTTACAAGCATATTACACGGCATTTTCTATGGACAGATCATTGCTTCATTCAATCTAACCCGCAGTACCCTCCGTGAACGTTTCGCGGACGCTTTTAATTGCTCTTTCAATCGAAACGGAACCATCACTTCCTTCCTGCTTTAGTTCAGCGTTCATCGCGTGCTCGCGTTTTGATCTTTTGTGTGGTCAGTTTGCAGCAGTTGGTAGGGCTTCATAAACCATACTCGATTCAAGCAATATAGCAAAGCTGTAATAATCTGCTAATGTTATGATAAGTTTGCAGGCAACCCCAGTCATTAAATGCTGGGGGATTTTCAAATAGCTGAAGCTTGGATGTCCAAACCATCCCGTTTTAAATGAAAACTGCTGATCTGAAGCCGAATTGAATTGTTGATCGGCCGTTCGGCCCTCTCTCTCTCTCTCTCTCTCTCTCTCTCTCTCTCTCTCTCTCTCTGTATTCTATTCCAAATTTTCTTATTGTGCGTTTGCCTTACAATGAGCTGCCCAATGGTGGTCGGTCCGCAATTGTTGTTGCGTTCTGTGAAATGTTCCAATTAATGTTTACATCGCTTTTCATCAAAGTTATCTATTACAGTTTATCCATTTTCGTGCCTTCGTTCGTACACCTGAATGATGATCGTTTCCATCCGTTGATTCTCTTTCTTGCTTTTCTCTGTCCCAAGCAGCACTGTATTCATCATTTGTTCCTTGCTTCGTGCCAGCAATCATCTCGCTATCGAGACTTGGAGCTATCCAAGAACTTACCTTACTGCAGCAGGTTGGTCAGCGGGCCAGCCCCCGATCGCAGCATTCATTCATCGTTCGGAGCGCTTCTGGAGCGCGCCAATAGGCCACGTGTGCCTTTGGAGAGAATCGAAAGTAAACCCGGGAACGCTCGAGCTGTAGCTAGGCGCCTTCGGCGTCTGTAGTGTGTATTTTACCCCCAGGGCAATTTGAAGAACAGTAACCGCCTATCCACCCGTTCCTAATTCCTAACTCGATCTTGTCCGCGACACGACGACGACGACGACGACGCAAGAGCTGATAAATAAGTGGAAGAAACGGCGAGCGAAAGGTGAATGAATCGCGGTGGCGAGTGAAGCACGCGGCCGGACCGTCGTGGGACGCGTTTGGAAAGAGCGGGTGTCCGAAAAGATTTCTCCCGCGGTAAGTGGATGTGGTTGCGGTCCACACAGACGGGCGGTTCCAAAGATTACGTAGCGCCAAAGCGAGCCAGTGCCAACCTGTTTTCAATCGTATTCCACCATCATCGCGGGCGAACATGGTGCAGCAGCGTTAGCGGTTGGTTCGTGCGAAGAAGGACCCAGTCAGACAGTCTTGCCAAACGGTCAGGGAAAGAGCGGTGATAATTGATGAGATATAGTGTTTTGAGGTTGAAGTTTTGGTCGAGAGCCACAATAATACGCCTTTGTTCGATCGTCTTGTGATCGTTGCCACATCTGGAATTTGTGATTTTCTCAAATCAAAGCAACCGACAAGCATAGTGTAACCATGGTTTTGTGGAATGAGTGATCAGTTACAGCGAGGTGTGTAGTATTGAAAGCAAGACAACAGCAAAAGAACACATTTTCCTATTCTGTGAGTGCGATTATTTGGGACTGACAAGCAAGACAGCATGGAAACAAATTTGGTACGCGTGCTGGAGGGACAATATCTGGACGAGCTGACGAGCGAGCTGTGCGATTTTACGCTGGAAGAGCAGAATGCGGCCACCGAAGCGCAGGGCGTGAAGCCGTTGGCCTCCTCCGACTATGTACCGATCGTCGGCAAAACGGTCACGTACGTGGTGGCGTGTGTGATCGTGAACGACAGCAACGAGGTGCTGATGATGCAGGAAGCGAAAGAATCGTGCGCCGGCAAGTGGTACCTACCGGCTGGCCGCATGGAACCGGGCGAGACGATCGTCGAGGCGGGCGTACGAGAGGTGCTGGAAGAGACGGGCCTTAAGGTGGAAATTACTACACTACTAGCGGTGGAAACGGCCGGTGGATCGTGGTTCCGTTTCGTGCTCACCGGCAATGTAATCGGGGGTGAACTGAAAACCCCTTCCCAAGCGGACCAAGAATCCATTCAGGCGAAATGGTGTCAAAATCTAAACGAACTATCACTCCGTGCGAACGACATCCTGCCGGTGGTGGAGCTGGCCCGCAACTATCGCAAACGTGTGCCCAAAGATCCAAACTGGCACCGGGCGATATTGCCCGCGCGAAAAGCCCACTACAAAAACTATCTCCGGGTAGTGGTGGCGATCAAGAACAAAACCACCAACCAGGTGTACGTGTTGCTGAGCGAGAAGACAGCCTACCACTTTCCGACGGTTGAAATTCACCCGGGGCGCAGTATTCATTCCACGCTGAAGAAATTTATGATCGAACTGTTTGGAGCGGATCTGCCCCAGCACCGGCCACACGGTGTGCTGAGCGTCGAGCACCATACGAGCGGTGCCCAGGCAAACCCAACCGACGGGCTTTGCCTTACGGTGCTGGTCATCTGTCGACCATCGATCGAGTCGGTTTCACTGATCGGGAAATGCATTTGGCACGAGCTAAGCAAAGACCTGAGTGCGCGGCTGGCGATGGCAGTTGCCGGTAAAAATGCCACCTTCCAGCTGCACGTGGTACGATGAGCTGGGTGTCGGTTGTTGTTGCGTTGGCGCGATCTGTGGTGTACATTGCTTTTATTGTGCGGAAAACTATGGTACGGGATGCGAATGGGAAGGAATAATACTCTTCTTTGTAAGATTTATGTTTATCCCGCTTATCGCCGTGGAAGTTGTTATGCGAAAGGGATAAACAAGTATTTTAACTTTATGTTTAACGATATAAAAACCAAACACAACAACATACCATAAACGAAAGATTAAAATGGCAAGTTAAGTGACTACCAGCTAACCAGGTACATTTTTGAAAATTGTTGAATAAATATTTATTAAGTCAAAAAGGAAATATTCAGCGTTTTTTATGATTTTTTTAAAAGGAAAACTAAACTCATGAAACTTTTCATGTTTTCGGAATATTCAAAGTTGAAACTGACATTTGTAAAGAAATGGGAAACGGTCCCTTGATAGTCAAACGAGGGACATTCACGATGGTGCCCGGCATGTGTCTCGGAGAATAGTATTTTCATTTATTAGGATAATATTTTCTTTAATTGCTGTATTTATCTATAACTGTTCATTTCTTGGTATAAAAATCGAATTAAGATAAGAATTTCATATCTTAATTTGTCATTTAAAAAGAACAAATGAGCTCCCACCGTGCCGTTGACAGGTGGGCTTGTCATTAGCCAATCTTCCCCTCCGATTGCGTTCCCCTTCCGCGCCTAAAAACACCCAACCAGCTTTGACAGCTCACTGAAAATCACTCCGGCCCGTACGCGAAGCATTGCGGGGTGGCAGTTTTTAACTGCAATTCGATAAGAAATCCCTTTTCCAACACATAACCGGCTCAACTGCAATGTGCAAGGCAACTTACTACATCGTTATTTATTGTTAATGTCGATTCCGTGTCGCCTGGACTGGGTGTGATCATTACAATCCTTGCCTTGGCAGCCTCTCAGCCCGAAGCAAGCAGCATTGATTAGCAAGCAACAACAGGGAATAATAAAAAAAAACACACGCGACAACGTTCCACATTATCGGTTCGCAAAACTTTCTCCTGAAGTCGTCCGGTGTGTAGAGCTTACCGCTTAGCGCTTTCGGTGGAACGAGTCAGTGGAAGAGATCATGACACATATGCATCTGCGTGCAACCGGTAAATAGAATCCTTCACCTAATTAGGCGTTTTGCAACGGACAACATTTCCCCCCCCGAAGGGTAGTGACACATGTAGATATAGGTGAAGCGATTCTTCGTGAGTGACCTCAAAAGTGCATTAGCTAGTTGTGTAAGACGTACCGCCAGATTTTCGATCATCCTCGGTCAAGGAACGCGTGGTGTGTCCGCTCCGGAACCCGGAACATCGTTTTGTGAATAGTTATGAGCGTGCGAGGCAACAAACATCGAAGGAAGCTTGTGGCCCGGTTGTAAAACATCCCGAAACCAGTTATTATCGATCGCGGTAGCTAGAGGATCATTAGCATACTGACGGATTCCACGCAACAAACACACCAAAATGATGCAAAGGGTAATACTTTAATGCTGCATACTGCATCCCAGCAGGCAACGATGTCCAAGGATGCTAGATTAAAATGGATGCTAATGCCTGTTTTGTACTTACCTTTTTTTGCCCTTCTCGCAGAATTCAACGTTCGAAGACAAATGGCCCAGTATGCGGCCGGTTGTTTTAAGCCTGCTGAAGCAGGAACGTGTCACACCGTCAGAATGGCAAGAGCTGTTTTTTGCCGTACATCTCGTATGCCTTTGGGACGATAAGGGCCCGCTGAAGATACACGAGAGCCTGCAGCAAGATATCGTAGCGTACATCAAGCAGGCACAGTGCCGCGTACTGGCCCAACGCGAAGAGCAAGCCCTGCTGAAAGCGTACATCGTCGAGTGGCGCAAATTCTTCACGCAAAGCAATTACCTGCCGTTGCCGTTTGCGAAGCTGGAAAGCTGTCTGCAGAGTAAAGGCAGCAGCTCGTCGTCGGTTTCGTCGTCCGGGGCCGGTGCATCCTCCTCGTCGTCGTCTGCCGCGGCAACGGGCGGTGGTGCTGGTAGCAGCCATAACTCCGCAGCTTGTGCATCGGCCGGCACTAGCTCCGGCGGCGGCGGCAGCAGCAGCAGCAGTAGTTCCTCCAAGAAACCGATCCACGCCGAAGACTCGATCGTGCGCAAGCTGATGCTGGATTCGTGGAACCAGAGCATCTTCATGAACATTAAGCACCGGTTACAGGAGTCGGCGATGAAGCTGGTGCACGCGGAGCGGAACGGGGAAGCGTTTGATTCGCAGCTCGTGATCGGTGTGCGCGAAAGCTACGTCAATCTGTGCTCCAACACGGAGGATAAGCTGGAGATCTATAGGGAAAACTTTGAGGCGGCCTATCTGCATGCCACTTCTTCCTTTTACCGGCTCAAGGCAAGCGAGCAGCTGCAAACGAACGGTGTGAAAAGCTTCATGGAGTATGCGGATGCGAAGCTGCGCGAGGAGGAAGCCCGGGGCGAACGGTATCTCGAGCCGGGCAGCATCATTGCGCTCGGGCAGTGCTGCGTGACGGTGCTAATAGGTGACCATCTGCCCACGCTGCTGGCCGAGTGTGCCCCGCTGATCGAGGCACGGGAAACGCAGCGTTTGCAGCTAATGTTTCGCCTACTGGACCGGGTGGCCGGTGGTGTGGATCCGATGTTACGTGATCTGGAAAACCACATCGTACAGGCGGGGCTGGCCGACATGGTTGCGGCGGCCGATATCATTACGCAGGATTCGGAAAAGTACGTCGAACGGTTGCTGAAGCTGTTCCGTCGGTTTAGCGATCTGGTGAAGGAAGCGTTCAACGACGATCCGCGGTTTTTGACGGCCCGTGACAAAGCGTTCAAAACGGTCGTGAATGACATAACGCTGTTCAAGCTGGAGCTGCCCACCTCGAACACGGCGATGGCCCGCGGCATTAAGATATCGACGCCCGAGTCAAAGTGTCCCGAGCTGCTGGCTAACTACTGTGATATGCTGCTACGGCGGACACCGTTCAGTAAGCGGCTCACCACCGAAGAGATTGAATCTCGTCTCAAGGACGTACTGCTGGTGCTCAAGTATGTAAGCAATAAGGATGTCTTTATGCGGTACCATAAGGCTCACCTAACGCGCAGGTACGTATCTGGGGCACTGTGGTCTAAGGTGACGATTTTCCCATGATTTTCGAACCTAAATTTCGCTTATATTGTTTCATTTTTTTATGTTATTCTTAAAAGGCTGTTCCAGCAACATTCAGTCATTATTGGGGAAAATGTAGTGAAAAATTAAGCGATATTCTGTAAGACAATTATAGTAATGAAAATGGTATTTTTCTTCCTTGCTTTTTCCTTCTACAGGCTCATCCTCGATTCTAGCGCCGACAGCGAAAAGGAGGAAGATATGGTAGAATGGTTACGGGAAGTCGGTATGCCAGCGGACTACGTGAATAAATTGGCTCGAATGTTTCAAGATATTAAGGTAAGCAAGCCATCGGCTAGTGTCGGCACGGGTGGAAACATTCTAAACTTTTTTCGCTCGCTTTCTACAGGTTAGTGAAGACTTGAATACTCAGTTCCGCTCGCAAACGACGCGCCACGATGCAATCAACATAAAGATTTTGAATGCCGGTGCCTGGGCACGCGGTTCCGAGCGCGTGTCGGTCAGCTTACCGCTCGAGCTTGAAGACTACATTCCGGAGGTTGAGGAGTTCTACAAGAAGAAACATTCGGGCCGCAAACTCCAGTGGTACCATCACATGAGCAATGGCACCATCACGTTCGCCAACAACACGGGCCGGTTCGATCTGGACGTGACCACATTCCAGATGGCGGTACTGTTCGCGTGGAACCAGCGCCCTAACGAGCGCGTTTCGTACGAAAATCTACGCCTCGCCACCGAACTGCCCGATCCGGAGCTGCGCCGTACGCTCTGGTCGTTGGTGGCGTTCCCGAAGCTAAAGCGCCAGCTGCTGGTGTACGAACCGGCCATAAGCAATCCGAAGGATTTCACCGAAAACACTCTGTTCTGGGTGAATCAGGAGTTTGCAATCATCAAAAACGGTAAGCCGCAGCGTCGAGGTAAGGTGAATCTCGTGGGCCGGTTGCAGCTCAGCACCGAACGGTCCCAGCAGGAGGACAATCAGTCGATAGTGCAGCTGCGAATATTGCGCACCCAGGAAGCAATTATCAAGATCATGAAGATGCGCAAACGGTTAAGCAACGCCGCGCTACAGGTAAGGTCGCAACCAACGGTGTGTACCTGGTGGGATCTGGGTGAATAAACTCATTTTTCGTCTTGTTTTCCCTAGGCTGAGCTGGTTGATATACTTAAAAACATGTTCCTGCCATCGAAGAAAATGATCAAGGAGCAGCTGGAATGGTTGATAGAGCATAAATACATGCGGAGAGATGACGACGATATAAATACCTTCATTTACATGGCGTAGAGGGTCTTCAAACTGGGGTGTTTGGTAGATAAGGCAGAGGGGAGCGAAGAATGGCAATGATGGCAGCAATTTCATTTAAGGACGGATACATACACACATCCATACGTACAGGATCAAAGCTTATTCAACACAACACGGCCCCTTCACTACTGGGACTGATCGCGTTGCGCTGCAGCGACGCTTTTTACAAACGAAGACAATTTGTTGTTGATCTATTTCTTACCGAGGTGTACACTCTCACCCTACTGAGCGGAGGTGAGCAATGCGCACGCCGACCTCCGACCTGATGTGCGTGCTGAACGGATAGTAATAAAAAAAAAACTAGCATCGGGTTGTAATCATACGACAACGGTTCGCCTTTTATTGAATTAAACGGTGGTAATCCCCATCACCAACAACCCCTTTCCGCGTACCATACCGGGCATTTACAGGTAAAGGTTTGAGCTCGTTTTAAATTTCAGCTCGTAACGATCGGCACACGGTACGCCGAGCGCCTTTAACAACCGCAGTATCGGTTCCGAAGACACCGAATCCAGCATAACCGAGTCCAAATAGCAACCGTAAACGGCAGCGTCCTTCTTTCCGTTAAACTTCCGATAGCTAGCGACACCTGCCGCAACACCCGTGATTACGTTCGGTGCGTCAAGCAGACCGATGTCATCCGGCATGTTTCTGCCTGCGGTCAGTGTTTTGATGAAGCAAACCTTTTCCTGCTCGTGCTCGGTAAGTCCCTTGTACAGGACGGCCGGTTGAAGTGAAATGGTTGAAACGGTTTCCGCCGCATCCAACCAGCCGGACAACCGTTGTGTGACCCGACCGAACATATTCGGGTCCAGTTCTTCCGATACGCAAAGTAGCAGCTTTTCGGCGGGTAAGTGGAACACGCTTACGGTGCCGCATGATAGCTGACAAATCGGTTTGCACTGCCCATTTAGAAGCACTTTTCCGACGAAGCTGGCCACCTTTTGGCCCTCGATAATAACGAAATGGAACGGGTCTTGAAGCGTTCTTTGCATCTCCGCATCTCCGTTAGCTTCTTCCTGATCGCTGTACCAGATCCATTCCAAACTGAAAGGGTCGAAGGAGCGATGAGTTTCATTTCGAATGTGCTCCGTTACTAGCAGCAGGACGTACCTGGAAGGTGTTGCTTCCTCGTCGACCGCTTCCTCATCATAATCGTCCCAGAAGGCACGGGTCGATGGTTCCACTATTTCTCCAAAATTTAAACTCATGTTGTTGGGGGGACAAGAAGCCGCTTACTTTACACACAAACGCAAACGACCGGCAACGAGAATGACAAACAAAATCGCGAATGTCGACTTTTGTTGTGACAGCTGTCAGATGCGATTGTTTACGTTTGTGTGCGTCCAATCACTTTTTCGCCAAGCAAGTGCAATTATGCACTTTGTTTTGAACGTGCAATCAGTGGATAGGGAGTAGATATTCGAATTGTTAACCCCGTTTGTTCAATTCTTTAACACAAAGAGGAGGTGAACTGCAACTCGTAGCGCGTTTGGATTTCCGTGCTTCCATGCAATGGCCCGAATAATTCGACCAGAGCAAGCGATCCAGCTGCGATTTTTACTGGAGCAACCAGAAGAAGGTGACTGAACAAATGGGAGATCGAAACAGTCCGGAACGCTGTAACACATGACTATCGTTTTCTTTCAGTGCTGATAGAGTTTTGCAAGCTGGCCATCGAGTACATAAACTCTGGGATCAACGAGAAGAAATGCACGGTGGCTGCGAGTGCGTTGTGTAGTGTTTCTCGATTGCAACCAAAACGAGAGCTAACGCTGCTTTCCTTCTTGTCCTTTGCAGAGAAACTTTCATCCACGTACGATACCGTGCGCGGGGCTTTGGAAGCGCTGGTCGCCCTGCTAATCGACAGCACGAAAATAGCAATCTCCGAGCGTGAATTCTATGCCGCGGTCCAAACATCGCTGGAAGGTATCGACCAGAAGCAAAGCGAAATACTGTGGCAGTTCATAACGAGCAAGCGCAACCTGGTCGATAATGTGATGCGCGCATCCTGCCAGGATGAGGTGTATTTCCGAGATTTGGAGTGGCGCATCGAGGGACGCATAGCATCGCGCAGCCTTCGATCACAGGCAACACCGGTGATAAAGATGAAGTTTCACCTAGACACCGAGTGTGTGAGCGAGTATCGGGAAAAGTTACATTCCACGCCGGACACGGAAAAGCACACACGCAGGGAAGTGTTGGCGGAAACGGACCCCATCATGCTGCAGCACATGATTCAGGTGCTGGAGCAAGCGCTGCTGGAAGCACGAACAAGGCGCGTTCGGAACTACGTGAAACCAGCACAAAGTTAACTCGCAGGAATAAACATTTACACCGATGGTACGGCCCCAAATGTGCTACTTTATGTGACTGCTCCTCATGGTATTAACATTTAATCGTTTCCTCGTCGTAATATTTGTTGTACTTCTTCCACTGGTACCGCTGTTTGGGATCTCGCTTGCTTGTGGACGGGTTCAGATTAGGCATGAGGCCCGCTTTCTGTGCCATCGTCACCAGCGCACCCATGCGCCGTTGCTGTCGCTTACATAATCCTGTAATCCGGCGCGGCAACATGCATCCGTCGGAACGCACGTACTGGCTGAGGATGAGCACGTCGGTGTGCTTGATGTCCAGCCCGAGCGTGCACTGCGGACAAAACCGCTCGCCTTTCTGACGCGCCTCGAGCAGCTGCGGAATCACCGTATCTTGCCTCGGCGAAGGCACATACTCGCCTTTGATTACCAGCGTGTCGTTTGTCTTGACCTCTTTGACTGTACCGGAAAGAAGGTACGAATGTCAGAATTGCCGTCCAGTTATGAGGGTGCATTCAGACTTACTCTCTTTTAGATGGTTTGTGGACGAGACCGACAAATTTCGTACGATAGTTGTGGAAAGTTTAGTAAATGCCGAGTATTTGGACCACGCCGCAAGAGCCATCGTTGTTGACTGCGGAGTGTTTGTTTTCGGTTTTGCAATTCTTGTCACTGTCAAAATGTTTGTTTGTGTTTGAGGTTATGCGGTGAAAAATCACCAGCGAAATGATAGTCCGACAATCGTTGTAATAATTCTGGAGATATGCTATCGCAATAAATAATTAGATAATAAATACAACTGGAAAATAAAGTGAGTAAAACATGGGCCATAAAAAGGAAAATTCATTCGAAAAATAGTTTTCCCGTGTAGTCGCGCATTAAGTTCTGAAACGTCAAAAAAGCGCGCTCGCAGACATCAAGGTGCATAGAGAATAGGTTGGGAAATGTTGACTGTACAGAGCAGACTTCTGCAGGGTACAATTTATTCTGCAGCAAACATCTATCGCAGTCGGTCTTCGCATACCACCTATCGTTCTTCAGTAACTGCCTTTTTACAACGTGCTAGCGTAAAATATTTTAGAACAATGACCACCACCGCACCAGAAGCAGCAAAACGTTTCAAGGACGATCATCCGAGTGTGGCATCTAGCGGGGTGGTGAAAATCGGAACCCACGATGGCATTTTTCACTGCGACGAAGTGTTGGCTTGCTTCATGCTGCAGCAACTACCGCGGTACGCATCTGCTCAAATCATTCGAACTCGGGATTTGGCCAAGTTGGACGAATGTGATATAGTTGTGGACGTTGGGGCAACATTTGACCGGGACCGGCACCGGTACGATCATCATCAAGGAACGTTCAACGAAACATTTCGATCGCTTCGCCCGGAACTGAACGTTAAATGGGACATTCGGCTCAGTTCGGCCGGGCTCGTCTACACCTTCTTTGGCGAAGAAGTGATCAGCCAGATATTGAAGGATAAGCTTGGCCTGGAACCGACCGCCGAATGTTTACAGGCAGTGTACAAAAAGGTGTACGATGGATTGATCAGCGAAATCGACGCGATCGACAATGGTGTGCCGATGTTCGAGGGTGGCGAGCCGCGGTACAACATTTCCACGCATCTCAGTGGACGCGTCGGTGCGTTCAATTCGCGATGGGACGAACCTACTCCTGCGCCGGGCTGTTTGGAACGTTTCGAAAAGGCCAAAGCGTACGCGGGGCAGGAATTTATCGACAAGGTGACTTACTATGCGAGCAGTTGGTGGCCTGCTCGCGATATCGTATCGAAAGGGTTGGCCAATCGACTGGCGTTACACGAGTCGGGTGAAATCTTCGAACTGGAGAAACCGTGCCCCTGGAAGGATCATCTGTACCAGCTGGAACAGGAGCAAGATCTGGTCGGAAAACCGAAGTACGTCATATACCGCAACAAGGAAGACGACTGGCGAGTTATATGCGTCCCGGTGCAACCGTCCAGTTTTGTGTGTCGAAAATTTTTGGCCAAAGCATGGCTTGGAATTCGAGACAAGGATCTAGAGCGTGTCTCAGGGATTACTGGTGCAAACTTTTGCCATCAAACCGGGTTCATTGGTGGGAACAAAACGCGCGAAGGCGCACTGAAAATGGCAATAGCCAGCTTAACAGCATCGGACGAAGCGTGAGTAGAAGCGGGTGACTGTTGAAAATTTCTCATGAAAATACAAGGTAGAAAACGAAGTTTACGTGTTAGGTATGATCTATGTTCGCAATAACAAATCAGTTCCTACTCGTCGTCATCATCATTATCGTCTTTCCGATTTCTTGGTTTCCACTCGCTCGGCTCATTCTCGTCTCTTGGCTCGTAGCTGTGTAGCGGTAGCTTTTCCAGCCATTCCATCATCGAGTTGCTGCTCAGCTCCGTCTCGACAATAGTCGAGGCAATGTGGTGCTTAAAGAACTCTTGTATCGCCGGTTCCTCCTTCTCGAATTCCAGCGTTTCGTGGCACCCGTCCTCACCGTACCGCTTGTTGTACTTATCATAATGGATTCTGCTCAACACTAGCCCCAATCCCGGAGCGGTCGGGATGCCGTACCGTTCCTGGCCAAACGCCTTCTCGATGATCGCACTGTCCGTAAGCCCACGGACAACGGCTATGGTGAGCCCTACCATCTTACGTATCTGATGCAGCATAAAGCTTTGTCCTTTGATCTTAATCGTAGCGAACTCGGCCGTCGATCCTTCGGGCACAAATGGCGTTTCACATTCGAATGACATGATGAAACGCTTCACGGATGGGTCGAGAAATTCTTTACGGCTGGTAAAGTTGTGAAAGTTCTTTGTGCCAACGTACAGCGAAAGCACTTCGTTCACTCGCTTCAATCGATCGGCTGGTAGACGGTATGCGTTGATGTCCACTTTTTCTTCGTTCGCAGCAAATGCTATCGTGGGAAGCGTGTACGTGTAGGTACGGGCGTCACAGTTGGTCTTGGAGTTGAAACCTTTCGTCACGCGCTTGACTGCGTACACTCGGATGTCCTCCGGCAGTTCGGAATTCAGAGCCTCTACGTCCAGATTGTCGGCTGAAAATTGAGTGAAATAATAAAGGATATGAAAAAAACACTTCGAAACTTCCGCCGGACAGTCATGTCATCTTACGCAATTTGATCGACACCACCTGTACCGCTGCCGACACTCCTTTATCGGTACGTGCCGCACGCTGGAACTGAATCTGTTGCGGCTGCCGGAACCCTTCGTCGTTGATCCAGTTTTGCTTGAGCATCGCCCGCAACAGATCCTCTTCGATCGTTTTCGTTCCCGGATTGCGCTGCATGCCGAAGTAATTCACGCCGGAGTAACCGAGCAGGATGATGCTCTTGCGCCGTTTCACACGCGATGCCGGGTCGAAGTTTTTCACCGCTTCCGGATCTTCCGGTGGATCCTCCCACTTGCGCCTTTTGACCGCACCATTGTACCGTTGCTGCACTTCTTGCTTGGTCTTGCGCGTTTCCATTCGCTTTTGTGCTTCAAGCTTTTTGTTTGCTAATTTCACCTCTACGGCGGCTGCAAGTTCGATTGCAAATCGTTCCCGCACGGTATCGTCCAGTAGCCGGGAACGTTGCGGATGGGTACAAAAGTTGGGATGTACGATACGCGTAAATTGTACATAAACTACTGCAGCACGACGAAATATGGAAAACATTACAGGAAAAACAATGTGGCAGATGCGGGTGAATTCGGTGTCGGTTTTGTTGCTGTCGACCAAGGTGTAGAGATATGTATATGAATGAGCGCGTGTGCCGACGGCTGACAGCAGAAAGATTTTTATCGGGTATTATAAGTAAAATGGAGATGGATTTGTTGGTGAAATTTTTTTTCAGACAATTTCCAGCTTTCAAATTCAATAAAATTTTATTTCTCCCACAAATGGGCTACAAAAAAATCCTGGCCAGTGACTGTCACATTGACATTTATGGGGTTATTACACGAGGAATTTTTTGGTTGGTGATTTTCTGTCAAATAGGGCGTTTGACAGAAAAAAACCAGCTGTCCGTGTAATAACACAATATGCTGCACAGATTTTTATTGCCATCATCCGAATTATTTTACATTTGAATTGTCCGTTATTCTAAAATGGAATGAAATATTTATCATTAACACGTATCGTACCATGCCGGGCACCGACTGACGATGCCATTATGATAGGGATACTTTTTCGTGACCGACAGCACTTCGGTCAGACGAACGTTCGGTTAGAGATTTTTCGGTTCAAACTGGTCCCAAATCGCTCTCTTTGCATTAACAAAACATCGTCTTCAATATTCATCTTAAATCACACGAAATAAACTGGACAATAATATTCAATAAAAATTGCGAGGCAAAACAACGCTTCCAAAATGTAAACAATCCACACTTTGACAGAAAAAAACCAGCGCGATCGAAATCTGAATTGAGCATGTCGAATTCATTTTTTCAGACCGGCATTTATCTGTCAAACGTGTTTTGACAGAAAATCACCGATGAAAAATTCCTCGTCTAATAACCCCATTAATATGACCGTTGACGAAACGGCATTCCATGCACACCTTTGATACGCTCACCTTGACCGACGCCGAACAAGAAGAAAACATTGTGCTGTACGCAGGGGGTTCGTTTTGTTTACGTTTGTAACGAAATCTTCTGTTTTTCGTGAAACAAACTGTTGTGGTAGTGAATGTATGGTAGCAAAGGACATTTCTAAAATGGGATTAACTAGAGAAAAATTGATATCGCATGTAGCAAATACTTGAACAGTGTGGTGTACGCATAGAAAAAAAAGCAACCCCATCATCCAGTGCACAACCAATTTCGCGTTTCACATCCGCCCGAACAAGAAAAAAAGTGGTATCGGAAAGTGGTGCAAAGAAGAAGAACTGGAAGAAGATCGATCGCGGAGGCTGTGTGCTGGCTTCATAATTGACAGCTTTCTACACGATCAGCAAATCGGAGCGAAAGAAAAAAAACCCATCGACGCTGGTGCCAGTGAAAACTTTCTAGGCAAAATCGAACCAAATGCTAAGTTGATCCTTGGCTGCTGTGAGTGCAAATGTTGTTTCGCTGTTGCGAGCGCTCGTACGCAGCATCCGCGCTATGGAATTTGCACGGTGACGTTTGTTTTTGTTCCTGGTTAAATGGCACCACCGTGAGTGGAATGCGGACAGCAACAAAGCGTAGCAACGATTTATGTTCTATTCGTCCCAGGTCAGTCTGCAGCAACAGTTTGCTATGTGTATCTCTGGTGTAAAGAAGCTTAATGTAGTGAGTGAACAACGCAGCATAAACATTCGCGTTATAGAAACACTTAAACATTGATAGTTGATTGTGCAAGCATTAACCCCCTGCTACCCTTACCCATCATGCATGCGGCTGGTGTTAGTGGTGGCGGCGGTGGTGGTGGTGGTACCGGAGCAGCCCATCGTCGAAGAAAGAAACGATCAAACTATGGCAACCGCACGGTCGAAGTAAACCGTGGAACGAATGGTTTCGGTTTTACCATATCCGGACAGCAGCCCTGTATCTTGTCCTGCATCGTGGCAGGATCTCCGGCCGATCTAGCCGGATTGCGCGCGGGCGACTTTCTCATCTCCGTGAACGGATTGAACGTATCGAAACTACCTCACGAATCAGTGGTACAGCTGATCGGTACGACGCACGGTACGATTCGGATGGCCATCGCCGAAAACTACTACTCGGACAGCTCGGATGAGGACATACTGTTTCACGGTGCACAGCAGCAGCGCACCCGACCGAAGTATCCTCACAAGACGAAATTCTCGCGCGCAGCCACACAAGGCACCATGGTGGTGAACGGTGCCGGAATGGCCGGGTGCAGTTCCAACGGTGCTGCGGATCGTATCATGACACACGGTGCAACCAGTCCTATAAAACCGCTCATGCTGAGCGGAGAAAACGTGCAAGAAGAATTGTCAGTAAACGGTAACGTGTCTCCACAACCGGGTGCGGCGGCCACGGCGTACAACGTCATCCACAGTCCCAATGCCAGCAATAGTTGTGATATTTCTAACGTAAGTGCAATGGTACGCTCGGTACAGCTTGGAACAGGTCCATGCGACGATAGTACAGCGCTAGTACGGGCTGCCGGATCGGCGGGACAGTGCCCGAGCCAGGAAGGTTTGCTGGAGTATCAGGCCATCGTTGGCTACCTTGGAACGATCGAGATGCCGAAGCAGATAGCAACCAGTTCGAAGCTGCAAACTGTTCGTAGCTGTATCAGAAAGATGCGCCAGGAAAAACGAAATCCCACTACGGTGCTGATGACGATACTGCCCTCCTGTCTGAATCTGACCAACACGAGCAACAATTTGATCGCGAAGTACGCATCGGCACGGCTCAGCTATGTGAGCAGTAGCAGCGAAAGTGACAACAAGTACTTTGGGCTAGTAACGTCGGCCATTTACGCGGACGGACTGATGTGTGACAGCGCGGACGTACTAAGCCATCCACGCAAAGATGTGGTCATTTCGAACAGTTGCCATGTATTTGTGATCGATGGAAAGCTGGTAGATCATGAGGTGCACTTAGAGAAGGCGGCCCTCTTTCGGGTTGTTTGTACAAAGGACCCAATAACGAATTTGTGTCTCGAGTTCCCGTCCAATTCCGAGTACGTGGTCAATCTGATCCGCAGCATGTACAGCTTGAAATCCCCCATGAAAACGGACGGCGGTAGTACGGGAGGATACGGCAAACCGCCGGTAGCGAGAAACCTTAACTTGGACCAAGCACCAGGCGCACGCGGTTTTCCACGCAATCGGTCCGATCCGCGACTCAATCCACGAGCAGGAATGGATATCGATGCGCACGATATGCTGGCAGCCAATTCTCCCCAACCGAGCAATCACAGTGAAATTACAACAACATCGAGCAATTCCGATTCGGGCATCGGGTTTCACAACGATTGTCGTAACATCTCCGACCGGATTCTGTTGGTCGATTTCCCAGGCATGCTTGGTCCCCAACAGCAACGGTTGCTTCAGCAGCAGCAGATAGCGAACGTGCGGGCCCATTACAGAAAATCGCACCCATTTTTGCGTCCGGCCGGAATAATAAATGAAATCCCTCCAAAAATGGACCCAATCAGGAACATACGCAGCATGGGTGGCGCGGGATGCTCGCCAGACGGTGCGATCGCAGGTCCGTCCCGAGCAGGGTTGCAAATCGCGCACGGTAAATCAAAATCAGCCGACTATAGCTTTCCTTCGTCGTCTGCGAGCACCCCATTCGTCGATCGGTTAACGGTGCGTGCCAGGCCCGATCCTAAACCGTTTTCCTCCGATCGATCTCCTTCGAAGGAGAATGCTTTGAATTGTATGCAGGATGATGGCACACAGGAGCTTGCCGCCATAGTACAGGAATCGGACGTCGATCGGTGGACGTGCGGTAGAACGTTGGACGAGCAGGGTAACGTGGTGGAAGAGCGTGCCGTCGATGTACCACCGATGGAGGAGTTGTTCCTCGATCTGGAACGCTACAATAATGACAACGTGAAGAATAGCCTGCTGGTCGCCCGGTCCTGTGATGATATGATCCTCTCACTCGGCAAGAAACCGACACGCTCGCTAGCGGATGGCGAGGAAGATGCGCATGATCAGATGCTGCTGGACGCCGAAGCGTACGAACGGTTAAAAATAAAGCTATCGATCGATGATTTGACGCTAATTTCCTCCGAATCTTCTGGGCTGGCGCCTGGAGGAGTGCACGAGGAACGGCCCACCGCCACTAGCAGCGTCAACCAGCACGTGTTCCTACAGCCACTAAAACCGGTGAAACGTTCCAAGAAAGCTTGCACAACACACACCGCAAAGGCTTCGTCCGGCAAACTGGCAGCAATCCACGGTACACCGATGGGTACGGAAGACAGCACACCTTCTTCTGTCCATGGCCGCCGGAGCGGTGATAAGATGACAGCTTACAAACTCAGCCCGAAAGTGTTTGGTTTGCCGCGCCCCATCTCGGTTAGCTTCGAAAACATTTCCACACTTTCCGGCACTGTTGGAGAGGATGCGCGCGATAGCACTGGGGGTGTCGATAAGCTTGGTGTAGAGGAGATGTACTTCGATGGTGATGAAACCGTCCGTAGCAGTGCGAACAAAAGCTCACGTCGGACAGGCAGCGGGACTCCTGGTTCGGGGCGAAAAAGTCGGGCAGCGAAACGTTTGAGTGGCGGATTTTCTGCCATCTGGGGTAGCCTACAGGAGCTAAGAAGTGGAAGCTTCGGAAACCATGGTGGCAAGGAAGATCGTACGAAGCCGGATCATGGCCGTAGCTCAACGTTGGATGTGTGCAATGGTAGTGGTGCTGATGGTGGTGCGTTAGTGACAAAACAGAAAGAACGGGAAAGGAGGCTGAGCAGTACGAAGATCCTGGAGGCGACCTATAGCGAGCCAGATCTGCGATACGACGAGGTAAGTGATCGATTACTTTAGCTCCTGGTTTGATTGAGACTTGCACATTGAGACAGTTTTGTAGGTCGCATAATAATTATTTAACGGGTGAATACACGTAATGTTGATTCAGTTGCTTAGAAAAACCGACAAAATAAGCTGTTTGTAAGACGACTTCTGATAATGCTTGCTCCTCTTTTGGGTCGAAGAGACCTTTGAAGTCAATTCTTAATTTAAAAACAAAACCGTACCATTACTGTTATTGAATCGGGATCTTGGCCCGTTGGGCTGGGACTTGGGACAGGATAACTCCTCCTACCATACCTTACTAGCTTAGCTTATTAAAACCGTTTATCAATAGCTGCGGCCTAGACGTACCGTTCTTGTCCGTAGGCCCTTTCAGGCGGTTGTATCAAAATCATCACTCCATCTCAACTAAGGCCTACGGTCTATGACTTTATGTGCTAAGTTGTCCAGTGTCATTCTCATGATGTGACAAGCCCCCCGGATTATCTTATAAAATGAGTTCCTGCGATTTATCATTAGTATTCACATTAATCGTGTTGAATACTGAACGGGCCAAACATAACTGACCTCATTTCTGATACGACTTGGTCTTCAATATGATTTCTCAAGCCACACATGTCGTAGAACAAATAAAATTACCTTTATTGGTTTAATACTTGTCATGAGTGAATTTCTATAGCTCTATCCTAGGCAATGAAGTTTTAGACATTCCAATGGATTTTTTTTTGCAATGTGATTACGGATGTTTTATGAATTGTTTATATCTATTTCAATTCTTCCGAATAGCTCGGATCAGCTTTTTAGTTAATAGACGTTCTTAGAAAATCGAATGACGAAGATCTAGACGTGCACCTACATGACGTATGCAACGGCCGTTTCGTTTAGGAATGCGTTGGTGAGCGAATGGCTGCTCTCCTGAATGCCAGAACCGTTGTCGTCGTAGGCCACTCACAATCTTAAATTGAGAACAATCTTGTCGTGAGTAATCGCTTCCAGCATGGTACCACGGATAATATCGAGAGGATGGTGTGAGGAAAGCTAATGATGGGTACCATATCCACCCTTCACAGTACTGGCAACTTGCTCTGCTAGACTCGTGACAAATTGGTAGTGTCAGTAGTGAACCTTCTCCGGTAGATATTGCACATTTACGAGTTTCGTTGTGATCTTAGTTTTAGGTTGGTGGCCGTGAACTTTTTGAATAGTGCAATGAAGATGGAGTTAAGGGTCGAGTGCTTTTGATTTGATTGTCCCATGTTGTGTGCTTTTTCTATGTACGTTTTGGTAATTTGAACACCTATGGTCGCGCCTATGATTGCCCCAGCTTGATGAAGTCTCAATACTCGCAATGCTTTACCTATCATCGAGGGTACCGGCAACCGGCACCCAACCGTACTGGGTGAGCACCATTGTGAGCCCGAAACGAAAGGAAATTGAAATTGATTGAGTTAAAAGTTTAATTGATGCCAATTGAGAGCTATTAACCGGAAAGAGGTCCCACTTTGCCGCGCACACCCAGATGGCATCAAAGACCGATGCTCTTCCGTTTCGCCTTTTTGTTGGGCCTGGATCTTATCACAAGTGCTCGTCCATTATTTCCATGTTGATTCAAGAGACTGACTCGTGACTCGTTGCCGGATTGCACGTTCGGAGCACGCAACTCAATTGCTTCCTCCGAGCGTTGCAGTAATTAGCTGTTTGTATGTAATGATTGGAACTAGTTGAATAATCATTCGTGGTATTCACCGTTCTGGTGTGCTCGCCATAATGGTTTCTAACAGGTTAACGAATTCGTGTGGATTTTTGGTGTTAGATTGTATATAATATTATATAAAATTCTAGAACAGCTGTTTTCGAGATAATATTTCGTGTTGTAAAGTACCATCAAACTATCTTTGCTGACAAGCTTTCTATGAGCAGAGTAGTGTGGCACAGATCGTACCATTCTCGTTACTTAACGTGTCCGCCAAACACCATTGACGTCCGAGACTTTACTGAGGTTCCTTCTGTTTATCTGATAAGATGCGTCCAACTCGGTCACCAGACATACACAGCGAAAGTGATTCCACGAACACCGTGCCCTTCGATGATGGACTTACTACGCAAGCCACAAGACCAGCAAATATATCGCGCGCGTTAGTCGGCCTACGTTATCTGATGAACGATTGAGTCCGATTTTGTCATCGTGTCTTGACGTGTCGGAAGGGAAGGTTCTCTCGTACCGTTGTGTGCCGTTTGCTGTTGAATGTGACTATTTTCGATTGAACTGTGATAGGTGGAGGCAGCTCACCACTGCTTCTGCGCTGCGACAAATAAATCACGACTTGGTAGTGTAGTGAGTACTGGCACTGAGAGCTCCCAGGCATCGGTTGCTTTTGAAATTTGCTGAAGGTTTTGTTCGGAAAAGTTTGCTAGCTATTTTTACTGACAGCCATGACTGACAACGATGCGGTGTAAGTGCTCAATTTCGTGCAAGTGTCGTAGAAAGAAACCAGTCTACAAGTGTTTTGTGCAGTGGAGATCGGTCTGCTAAGTGTTCTGCTCCAGGGTTCTGTTTGCAACCACTTCCGAATGGGAATGGAATCAAGCCTGGAGTTGCACCAGAAGAAGCCGACCGGTGTTATGCAAATGATGCTGAACGGGCTCGTATGTGGGTACAGCTCAGCGGACCAGATAAAGACGGTAAGCACTGTTGCTGATGAACGATGGCGATCTTTATGTTATGGCGCCGGCGGAATGTTGTTAGAAAGCATTATGAGTTCCAAGATGGTAGCGCACCCGGTGTCTCTTAGTCACTCGTGCAATGGTATGTTACAATGCTTTTTGTATGATTCATACCGTCCTCAGTCGTTGCATTGGTGAGTGCATGTGTAGATGGAAGAAGCAATTTAAATTCTATTGGTGTTAGTAACGTTTGCGTGCACTTTTAGTGTCGTTTTGTTTTCTGGTACAACGAAGTGGGACTCAAGGGGCTGTCCTAAGTATACCGTCCTTTACCTGTTTGAAATTTGGAAATTAAATGTGTTGTATGAAAACTCAGAAATTTATTGCTAGCAGACAACACCTTGTTGAGGCGTGAAATGTTTCATGAGACTCGCCACAAGTAACACGATCATGTATCTTACGTATTAAAGTATGGCTAGCAAAACTAATCTTATCTGAACATCGTTCTCTCTCTTTCACTGGTAAGTCTCTAAGGCAAAGACGATATCATTTGAACGATATCGAAAGGAACTGAAATTGGCAAGAATTACTTGGCTGAATCTTCTTCCAACCAGTATCCTGTGTAAGTAAGCTATAGTTTGAAAAACACTTGCTGCACGAGTCTGACACGTGTTCATTAGCTATTAAACTTGTCTTTTTTATGGGTCAAAACCAAGAAAAAAAAAACACATGAAGGAAGGAGCACACAAACGGTGGAGGATCCTTTTTTCAAACTACTGTAGCCTGTCCTGTGTGTCCTGTGGTGTAACGAACCACTCTACCAAACATTTCTATCACCTGTTCTCTTTGATTCAGTTTAATTTATACTGCCCGCTTTTTGTTACTGTCTTCCAACGTCATCCGGTCGATAGGGCGACCCTTTCTCGGTTGTTGGTTAGGTTGGTTTCTTTGTGGTGGATGCATTCGAAGCACTTTGCTTCAGGTTGGCCGTTCGAGCACGTGTGCATGGTCTGGCAGGATTTCAAAATAACATCGTCGGAGGGTGAATAAAAGGACTAACGATACAAGGAAGTGCACTTCTTTGCTCTGGTAAGAGCGATGTGTATGTGTTTGACCCATTGTCAAGGCACATTTTTGCCTTCGTTTTATTTGACTTTAGGCTCTCTGGTACGCTGGCAGTGTTAGGGGACTATCGAATTCACTTTGGAGATATAATCTTAACATTTTCTTCCATTTAAATGCTAACGAATGTGGTGGCTATGGCGCGTGTGTGTGAGTTGATTGTTGTATCTTGCCTTAGTGGCATGTGTTTTCAATTTCCCGCGCATTTTGCCTGTTTAACCAATCCAGGGCATGTAGGCAATAATTTTAAGAAGGCATGGGGCGGTCCGGTTTCCGAGGCGACTGCGGCGCCAGTCTTCACACGGCAGGGCCGGGGTTCAAATCCCATCCAGACCGCCTCCCCGTACGTAAGGCTGACTACTTTACTACGGGTAAAATTAAGTCTCAGAAAGCCAGAAGCCAGAAGAAGAAGAAGAAGAAGGTGAAACAGCGGAAGCTTCTTTTCAAAAATTTTAAACTTACCTGAAATAGGTCTCAATGGACAAGTTATATTTCGAAGAAGTGTATAATAATTACCTGGTTTAATTCCATGCCCCAAATGCTAATCCTTTCGTTTGATGCTACCCTTTCGTTTAGGTAAACTAGAACAAAATCTTCAATGTTAGCTACAGGTCAATTTTTACCCGTTCTACAGGGATGAACAACCGTTTGGCGTGCAAAAAGTGCAAGTGCACATAATCGCATGCGCAAAAGGGCAGACGTTTTCCTTTCGGTTTGGTTAATGCAACGGCCAACGGAAACGATCGTAAACCTGTACAGGCTTACATTTGATCATGGCCAGTTACAAGAAGAAATCTAGGACCGCTCAACCGAGACATAGGGGGAATGAAACGGTCAGAAGTACAAGCAAGGAGGATGGAAAATAAAACCCGAACGCGCGACCATGGCAGTGAACATTTCATGTGCACTGAACCTTCTCTAGCGATCGTGAGCGTATACGTGCGTGTCCATAAAAGGCAGCTCCTTTCCCCGGGGCCAGTGCCGGATCACAGACGGGAGAAAAATAAGGCTTTATTTTAAATGCAATACTACGAAGAATGGTTCGGATCCACACGCGAAAGATTTTGGCAGGGTGGAAGCTCGTTTCTAGGGGACTCTTTCTCTCCTTTCGTCCAATTCCGTAACTAAAGGTGTAGTGCTGTTGTTCGTCCTTCGTCTCAGCTGTGCTGAGCGCATCCATGCGATTTCAGTCGACGGGACGGACGGTGCAGCTGGCAACTGGAGTTGTAAGCAGAAGACCGGCCGGATCGGGTCGGGCAATCCAAACGCGTCAATTTCGATTACTTTGCGCCGCTTCTTCCGCATGTGAGCACGTGAGGTTGTCCGTCATACGCAGCGAAACGTGTGAGTCAGTTCATCTTCGGTAGTACAGCGTGCATCAATCGATCGTGGTGGTGTTCGCGAGGATCGTGTATGATGACGGTTGGCGCGCTATTGCACGTTGATTAATAGTGTTTGTGTAGATATTTTAGTAGAAGTATTAAAGAAACCAGTGGTTTACCTACCAAGTGATGTTGTGTTAGTATCCTAAGAAGAAGGTCTGGACAAACCCAATGTCCGTTGCTAATTATGGGTCATTTAATGTGCGTGTCTGTGATTTATGTGATAACGTTGTGTTAGTATTGCTGATGAAAGAGAAAATATGTTATAGCTTTCTCTTCTTTCTGAAATGCGTTGCAGACGTATCGATTTGTGCTATGAATATGAAACGTTTTTGTTCGATTCCCTCAGTCATTACCGGATAAATTTGTGACGCCAAAAAGTCGGCCTCGGATGTGTAATAGTAAAACATCCTATACACAACCCCTAGCAAGTGATTCATTGTTGCAAGGTGTGAACGATGACGTCGTGCCGTGTGCTGTGGGGGCTATGGGCAACTTCCGCTGAAATGCGATGATCGATTTGTGTTTGTGTTTGTGTTCCGACAATCTTTTGAATGAGAGGAAGAGATGTGCCCAATAAAGAGATAGGCGTATCTTAGACAGATTATGAGTATGATAGGAACTCATCAGTGACGTTGCTCATGTTCCAAGCGGACACTGATGTTTATCTCAACATCGAAATTTATCAATCGTAAACACACATATATTTCGCAGTCCGATGACGTTGCTTTTCGTGCTGGAATTGAAGCAGGCGGATCTTTGGTGTGCAGAGCAGAGCGTTACTATAAATACTACCAGGACCACCCGCGTGGGGCTATATGTTCCACAGGTCAACGGTGTGTGGAATTGGTTGGCAAACCCCAACACCCCAAGGCAGAACACCTGAGCCGTTGTTTTGATTCTGGTGCGTCGATTTCTTGCCATCAGTCGGGTTCAAATTGTGGTCAAGGATGATATCACCTGTTCTGTGGACGTGTTAGTACGGTGGTTGATGTTTACAGCGTGTGTTGGCATTTGGCTAAAGCAGCCAATTCTGTTGGTGTTTGTTTATGTGGCGTAAAGTTCGCTAATGCATGAATCAAGCAGGAAATCCGGTTGCTTAATTGGTTAATATAGTTGTAATGCGTGCTTTTATGGGTTTGATCCCTGTTATGGGCAAATGTGTGACTAGTATGACAGATAGGGAATAATTTGCTTATCCTCTTTTACATAATTTCGTTAAAGCTTTTCCTTTGGATAGTTCACAACTATTCTATCAAGCCTTCCAGAAACCCTTTTGAAGTCTACGAATACGAGCTTCGAAGTCGTAATGGGTTCAGCACATGAGGGGCGTATTTTTGAATGTACTCGTTACTCGTGACAGTAGATAAGTGTCCGACGGTTTTTGGCTTTGTAGCATGAAGTGACTTAATGGTATTCCACACTCGTATTCCACCTCCATCCCCGAACCACCGCACCCACTCTACCCCGGAAGTGTAGTAGTACAAAATAGAGAGACGAAAAAAAGTGCGTGACTCCAGCAAAAAAAGCTCCATCCATTTCCAGTTTCACCTTTCTTCCGAATGTGTCTGTGGTTGTGTGTTTGTGTTGTGCTGTCCCACCCTTGCACGGTGCACTCGCGCGTACCCGGGTGTACGCGCAATCGATAATGATTGATAATTAAGCCGGGCGATGCGATCCGTCCGCGATTGTTGATGTTGTTGCGCGTCGTATATCGCGCACGCGCGCATGCGCACCGCATTCGTACATTCGATTTCGAGGTGTTCGAGGGTCTTCCCCACTCCACGTTTTGCCTGGCGGATGCGGCACGCGGGCTCCAAGAATTATGGGCGTGCGTGGGGAAGATTCATTTCGTCGATGCGCACGGCAATGCGGTTGCACATTTCCCACAGACAAGGTTTGGTACGTTCGTCGCGGTAAAACCTGTCCCTGACGCGGGCGGCTCCGGTTAGAACGTAGTGTGATGTTGACCGGGGCGGATCGTATCGATCCGAGGTTCGATCGTTTCGTGGGGGAACTGCAGAGAATGCAGATGTGAAAAGTGTGACAACGGCGAACGCAATAGCGAGAAGCGATTCGTATTTTTATTGACACATTGAGATGCACGTGATCGCGATGGAATATTGTGCTTATGTGTAGCTTATTTTTGCGGTAGGTGCGGCAGTAATGAGCTGGGCAACATTAGTTAAGCTGAGCTGATCGGTTTGATTTGGTGAAGCCGCTTTAGACATTGTGTATCAAGTGTTTTGTGGTTCGGCAAGGCTTCGGATCAGCAAACGTGGCCATGGCAGCAAACGTTAGTGAGTCGGAAACGCTGGTGAAAGACTCGCCGGTAGTCAAAGTGTCTGATGGTGGCGCGTCGAGTGCATCGGAGATAACGATCATCATGCGTACGGTAGTGTCAACTCCCGGTAACACCGTTGGCAGTGCAAAGAAGAAAAGTGAAATTGTCCAGCAAAACGTACCACCAAAGCGCGCCGAAACAGCAGATCGCGACACTCTTCGCCTTCCCGGCAATCGGATCGAGGTGACAACGAGCGTTAGAACCGTGTTCGAGTGCCCTGCGGCGACTGATGCGCGACCGGCCGGAGTGTCCGACGAAGCGACTGCTATCAGCAACTTGCTGCAACCGGTTTTGAGCAAGAATTTTATCGCCCTTCTAAAGAGTGCGAACGATTCGTCGTTTGAGAACGTGCTCGAGTTCAAGTCACTGCTTGCCTCCAGTGCTACCGGTGCTCCAGTTCCGTCCGGCAGGGAGCGGTGTCCTTCCTGTGAGCACTCGAAGCACGCCCTTAGTTCCGATTCCGATACAACGGCGAACGATCTCGACGCGTCCGTGCAGAAAAAGGTGAAAATTGAGGAGTTGCATTGCGGTCCGAATGGAAATGAGTGTCGGAGCGATAATTTTGCTCTCAGGCCGACATCGACTCCGATTAAGATACGCATCGTGGGGAGTGATGGTGTTCGAGAAGAAGATGGGAAAGATGGGTGTCGTGATGCAGACGAGGAAACGGAAAACTATTGCCTGAACTTGCTTACACCTCCGGCCGACGCATCGTTTATCGATTCTGACTTTGAATCGATGGAACAAGACCAGTACGATACGTGCAGTAGCAAGAGTTCGCCACGGCCGGACCATAAGCAGCAGGAACTAATCTCGCAACGGTTGATGCTGGAGGAACTGGCTCGCTCTGATGATGATGGAATTGTTTCGGTAAAGACAGCTAAATCCTCTTCGAGCCACGTTGTTCATAAAACGGAAGAAGAACACTGCACATTAGGCAAAGCCGGTGGACGAAAGTCATCTTCCTCGACGAAGGCATTCTTTGAGGAGGCGCTGCGGACTCCGCTCGCCATCCGGAAGCATTTTCAGCGACGACGCAATTCCGAACTCCCAAAGCAACCGTCGCACAGCAATCTGTTAAACTTTTTCACCGTCAAAAAGAAGAGTAACAGTCTAGAGGGAGGTCTCAAGAGCCCGCGAGCGAAGCGATCCCTTACAACGACCACAACCACTACCACGACAACAAGTGAGAACAGCTCGGAGAATGGAAGCCGCTGTACCTCACCGGCCCTTACTGAGGACAATCTGCGCCGGTTGTCAGTATCGTTCGTACGTCGCGAATCGGACTCCCTTAACCGAACGCTCGTGTGGGGTGAAAATTTTGACTACTCGTACGAATGTGAACCATCCCACTCGGACGTGGAGGAGGAAGGTGAGGAACCGGAAGAGACGAACGATGCTGATGGTGATGATGATGATGGTGATGCAAACCATTCGCCGCTCGTCGGTACCATCGGTAACGGCAGGACGACCGAGCGTCGCGTTAGCACGAAGCTGGTGCACTTTGAAATTTCCTCGCCCGATTCATCGTACGAGCTGCAGCCACCGATTGTACCGAGCTTCCGGATTGATCCGCCGCGGACTAGCTTCAATACCACCACTACCGGGCTGGCGGGGTTGATTATTGGTGCGGCTGCTTATGCGACTGCAACCACCACCGCGAGCTTTCTGAAGCGATCCTCCAGCGAGCCAGCTCACTGTAATAAGCTGCGGAGCCATAGCTGCACACCGCTCACGTCCGACATTGGTGAGTCGGACGAGGAGGAGCCGGGAATGGAGCGGCGGAACCGAGCGTTGGACGAAGATGTACCGATTATGTGTAAAGCTTTGGTACCGCAGCGTCCGTTCACCAGCGTTCATCAGGCGTCGGTTCGCAGTTTGGACAAAATTGGAGTAAGTTGTCGTCTTTGGTTACCTCCATTAAATTGCTGTTTATTTGGCCACTGTATGGAAAGCTGTGTGTAGATTACCTCCAGCTGTGGTCTACTAAACTGTAATAATAAACTTTATTTCCGAAAAGAAAATTGGTGGTTAACACACGTTCCCACAAGATAGGAAGGTGTCGGATTACACCGATAAGATATGGCAAAGATGCACGTAATTTGGATAAATGAGTCCAGTATGTACACAAACTTCATGGCGATGATCTACTTGCTTACTAAACTGTAACAATAAACGCTTCACGGGCTTGGTATGCTTCAGACAACTTATTCTGGCAACTCAATATCCCAGTATTTCAGGCGGAAGCATCAACACTATCATAGTCTGTCTATGTGGTTGGCCTAAAAGACTCAAGAGACTTGAGGGTTTGAACGTTTTTAAGAATGAATATACTTTTCTGTAAAACACCTCTTTCCTGGTCATATAATTTCGGTTAGGATTTCGTAAAGTTCCGACCCGTGCTATTGCGCCATCTGCTCCATCCTTTGGTGAGCTTGTGGTACATTAAAGAGCCTGAAAGAGCGTTTTATCATTCGTAATATTTTAAATTTAATTATTTAAATTCATCTCCGGGTGAGCCGACAACGGCGCCGGTCCTGCCGTATGAAGACCGGGGTTCAAATCCCATCCGGATCGTAGTGAGGACTGACTGAAACGGCAGGCATGGCTCAAGAGGTCGATAGGCCAAAAAAGAAGAAGAAGAAGAAGAATATTTAAAATGAGGTAGTTTCTTCTCTATCTGTTACCTGTCAACCAAGTGTCCTCGTCTAATATGTTATCGTATCCAACGTTAATTCTTCCCTAAATCTCCTAACCCTTTTTTCCATATCGTCAGCGATTAGTTCAAATTCAAAGAACTAGATTCGTTACCATGCATATTTTCACCGTGTTCCTTTTGTACATTGATTGCATCGTGTAGTTTGTAGCATTCGCTATGCAATTGTCTGCCGATTAAGTGCATGCCCATTCGAACATGCCCGTATGGGTGTATGGGTATGGGTTCACACAAAGAAAGAAGCAACCCACATCCGTGAAGGGTGGAGCTGCACATGCACAGATGATGTGTTCAATTATCAATTCGTTCGAACACGGTATGTCGGAGGATCGATAATGAGGGTGTTGGGTTGCGCGCAACTGGCGAATCCGTTTACGCACCCGACGCGCACACTGACGGGAGGGCTGGCACGTTTCTTCCCACGGAAATTAGTGTTTTGCATCGTGAGGTTGATCTAAGTCTTTCTACAAAGGTTAGGAGCTATTCAGGTTTCGAAATGCGGCAAGGTCGACGAATGCTCCCTGGCTACGATAACAGATGATGGGAAGTACAATTTTCGTGTGTTGGTTTATAATTTTCGATCGATTGGCTAATCATATCACGTGTAAGCCGGTGGAACGAGAGTCGCTGAAACGGTAACGGTGGTAGTTATCAGAATTAGGTGCGATAATGCATTGCAAGTTGGATTTTCGTGGTATTCTTAATGACTCTACGCGAAATGATTGTGCTGTCTATAAATGCGTGCTTAATGCTTCTGACGTCAGTTTAAATTGTTGCATGCAAAGCTTGGACCATTTTGGGAGCTCGAAAAATTTGGCAGCAATTTCGGACGTATGACTTCACAACATGTTGGGTTCTGCGAATGGCATATGTGGCATCGATACTTCAAACCTCGACACTAGATGGGTGGTCAGACAAGATGGTTAATGGAGTAGCAAGGACTGACTATTCAGTTATATGGTATCGATACGTGTAGTCATCGACATGACCCAGCAAGTCGTTAAGCCAATAGCCGTTAAGAAGAAGACGGGTGTTCAAACAATCTTAATTTAATGAATTCTTATTTTCAATTGTACTTTCATTGCTGATACGTGGATTTCGAATTTTGTTCGGTAGAAAGCTAAGATTAGGTTTTTGGTTCAGTGGCCGACTTGTTCAAATTCGTTTAAAATATAAACAAAAATTGACAGAAAACTAAAGATGATGCCTACAAGCCGTGGTGTTGTCTGTAGCAAACATTTTTCAGTCAACATGTTGTCTCCATAATCAATCTTTGTCATTCCTTATCAAATAAAATAACGATTAACTCTCAGATGTTGTGTTATTTGATGGTAGCAATGTAAACAAAGTCTTTAATCAACTAACAATTTAATGTTTGCTTACATTGATGCTAAAGAAAACAGGACCCCGTTTTGAATGTCCTGCTTCAACCATCCATCAGGAATCCATCCATTTTTGTTGTTGTAAAAATATCAACTGTTTACTTTGAGATAAGTCGAAATGACAATAAAATCATCATAGCCGAAAAACGGGCCAGTAATGTTTACCCCGTAAACGTATGATCATCTACATCGTCTGATGGTTTCGCTACACCGTGGCTGATTCTGTTATGGAACTTCAGCTCAGTAATGGGCAACAGTCGGACGTGTTGTCTCAGATCAAACAGGTAATGGAATGAAAACGTATTTCCCTTTCCATCTGTTTCTTTCACAAACCGATCATACGATAGAAGATAGCGTGTGTCTGTTCGGGTTACGGTACCATTTCTTAAAAATTACTGTCACGAGCTTTGGTTTGTTGAATGCAACCTCGAACCGCCAGAGCTCTACAACCACTTGAGACGTACGATGAAACCAGGAACGCATCAATTTGGTTATGGCCCAAGAACGGGCATCACTTGAAAGTCGGACGGCCAAAGGTAGAAGAACCCGTTATCGGTAGATACTTCTTCCCACGATTCCGAACGTAACAACCCGAAAAGGGACAAGCGCGAACCTCCCAATGCTCTAGGAGTCTAGGATCTCTAGATTCGTGAGAAATGATGGTTCTGTACACTGCAACATTGTTGCAGCTCTGTCTTCTGCAGCAGCAACGACTTGAGCATCACAAGCGAAGGTTCTTAAGCAAACCAGGATCGTTTCATGTTTTCCAGTGGCTCCTGGTGTGACACTTGATACGCAAAGCGGCAGAAGCTATTTCATAGAAGCTTAACTTTGCGTAAAGGATGCTTGCCTCTTCTTTTATTTGTGATTAACCGTAGTCGAAGAACCGATTACGGTGGGTTCGCGTGTCTCTTGCAAAAGGGGGAAGTAAACGAGCGGAAACTTTATCTAAGTTTCCTCTCAAGAGCAAACCAGCTACCGTTTGCTTAGCTTAAGTTGACCTCGGGTAGTGCAAACGTAGGGTAATGTTTATTCTTAGCAAACACAAACACACACACACACACTTACCCCTATCTTTGGTGTCTAGCCGACAACGACATCAGTGCTTGGTGGAGGTGCATGTCCCACCGCGTGAACGTGCCCGGATTTGTGTACCGTCCGCATGGTGTAGGGTTGTTTTATATCCACAAATGAGGAAGAAGCTCTCGGTAAGCTTCACGTCAACGGGTTGTATTTATTTCTTTTTGATTGGATCGCATAATGCATGAGTACGCATTTCATTGCCATGCTGGTAAAAAATGCATAATCTGAACACAGTCAGTCGGTACGAGTCGGCCAAAACGATGGCGGTCAGTAGTCTGTAGAAGGAGCAGGAGATGCACATGCATAACTTAATGGGTCTCGATGCTCGACGGACGATACTTTGTTGCTGAATCGAAGTGTTGTTTTTTTTGGATAGACTGCGAGAACACTTATTTGGTATCTTCGTAGCACAGCTATGGTAATCATTACGCGAGATGGTAAGATACAAGTGGCATCGGATCAAATGGAGATCGATGCATAATGGGAAGTTTGTCTATTTTTTTGTATTATACCTCGAGAACCAATCAGTTCTATTGTGTGTCTTGAAATCAAAAGTTTCAGAAAAAATCGGAAATTTCTCCCAATCAGCAGCATTCCAATACCCATTAACGCCTGAATGTCTGGGGTCGAAGCTTGCCGTGCTCTGAATCTACATCTCCCAGTACCGCGAGCTATTTTTAGCTCATACAACATAGCTACTAGCAGCTCCATTGTGTATCTTGGCAATTGCTACAAACATTTCCACCGTCTTTTTTCCCACCACGGTTCATGGTAATGCATGAATCGGCTCCATATCCGATAAGATCGTAATTAGACCTTGCCAGACGGTGTAGACGAATTCGCGCTACAATTAGTACATAGGTGGTACTTGTAGCAGGTGGGCCGCAGTTCATCATCCCGTTTGTAGGCACGTGACACAGATTCCGTTTCGCGGTAGAATAAAGTGTGACGACCAATGTTAACGTGCGTGTTGTTTCACGTTACACATGCTGGATGATATTCTTGCGGTTGTTGATTTATTGCAGGTGCTTCGACGCCTGTTTAGAGGCCTGCAGCTAGCACTGACAGACGTATGTTTGCAGTGAAAACCTTTGATCATTATCCTTGTTGCCGTATCCCCGTAGCGCTGGTATATATTCGGCCAACACGTTCGTAAGCACACTACCTTATCGGCTGGCATTGGTATGCACAGTTACTTGAACTTGACCAGCGCCAACTTTCCGCTTTCGGTTAGTGTGCCACGGCTCTAAATTCTAACGATCTCCATTTATCGCATTTCCCTCTGATCATATGTTGTTGCCCATGCTATACCATCTCTAAGGTTGCCGTCTCGCGCAATTTGAAAGGCATCTACCAAGCCAGCCAGTCGACGGTCGATTGTTTTCAACGTCCTATGCCAGTACATAGAATTTATGCTTCATTTATGATACATTTATCATGAGAAATAATGTTGCTCCGGTTTAGTTTTGTCCGCGTTCGAGGAATGTACGATGCAAAGGGGAAATAAATTATTCCCTCTTGGGTCTCTTTTCTTGGCTCCTTATCTGCAGTAGGCTTGCCTGATTGAGAGATGGTCTGTCGGATGCATCCACACTGCTGTAGAGTAGCTTCGGTTTGTTTGTCGGGTGAGTAGTGGTCGGGATGCCATGGCAGACACTGGTATGGTAGTGAAATTCCAACGCACAGGTTGTTGCTGTGATGCATGCGTCAACGGGACGTTCTAAGTCATTTGTAGGTACAGCGTTTATACCTGCTGTGGTCTAGGTGAAAATCCAGTACGATACGCAATTATGTGAACGGCAGATCGACATGGATAACGATGCACAGGGAGAAAAATCAACTTTGCACACTCACAATGTTGGATGAACTCTTGGGGTACTGTTGTTGCTGTTACCAGATATCCGTAGCACCGGTTTTTCGTACCGAAGGATGATTTGCGGTAGGAAGTAGAAGTACTTTAAACAGTACTAAGTTATTGCATCTTTAAAACATCCAGTAAGGTTGGTGTTTATAAGTCGACGATCAACCGGTACGGATCCGTAGCGGGAGTTAAAGGTCTTTGTCGAAGAGTTAACGGTGTTCGACGGATATCCGTTAGTGGCATGCTGGTGAGCCCAACACAGACCGAATGGGATCTCCAAAGCCAACCAATCATCGTCATTCCAGAGTGCGGTGAGATTTTCTATTCTCATTCAAGATACTTCCGACGATACCCCGTGCAGATGAAAATGCATACAAATGAAGGATGCACCAAACAGCAGATACAGCTCGATCGCTCCAACAGATTCCGCCAACCGTGTCGGAGCGGGATGTACAGTTGAAAGGCGAGCGTAATAAAAATAAGAATCGAAATCTGTCCATCCGGTATCACCGTTTCCTGTCGGGGAGCGGTTTACTTTTTTTTTCGAAAACTCGGTATGTAAACAACAAGCGATGTGATTTCATGTTTTGAACCGACGAACCCAAAAGACGCCGGTTCACGGATGCATCCGTTCGGTTTCAATTTGATTCAATTATCTTAATTTATGAAAATTAAATTGTGGCTTTGGGTATCATTGTCAGGTTTTTCGTTTTCAGGTCCGATTATGTGCTGCCGATTGACGCCAGACGTAACTGCTGGGCCTTTCGTCGTCGGGTTTTGCGAGCATATGCGCGTCACAATCGCTAAAGGTTTATCAGTGTGGGAAATGGGTCGGCGTAAATCGGGTAGATGCTTTTAGGCTGTTGCTGGTGTGTGTTAAGTAAGGAATTTATAAGCTCGTTTCGGTTGTTTTGCAAGGTTTTGTTGAGCAAATGTTGGGGAAGCTGCGTTGAAAGAAGTTTCGTTAATTAAGCAGTAAGATAAGAATGTTTTTTCTTGATATAGGCAAATTATGAAACAAGTTGCACTTGATTTTAAAATTGGCTAGTAAATTTGAGTTCAGCTTTAAAGGTTTGGGAGTTAAATTTTCAGTTAAGTTGAGTGTAAACGTTCTGAATTTAATGGGATCAACGAGAGATTGTTTACTGTGTACTTCTTATCAGAAGGAGGCGAGTACGAGACGAGAGCTAAACATCCTTCCTTTTGAGTTTGACACAGCTAAACACCGTGTGTAATGACTACGAATCATAAATTCACACAAAAAAACAATTAAAGAAAATTAACAAGGCATATATATCCTCCTTGTTATTTGCCATATCCCGGGCATACTCGGTTTATATTGTTTGTGTGTGTGATGTATTTTCTGGTTCTGTTGTTGTGGCTATGGCATCGATGGGTGTTGGTTTGATGATTTGGACAGTACAAACATGAATTTTTCTGCGTACAATGTTCTTCAAGTAGCCCAGCAAGAATAACACAGCCCATGATCGACCAAGTTAACATCGAACTCAAAAGCGATCGGCGAATTCCATCTCGAAACTCCAGGAGTGACTCCACTGTTTACGAGGCTGTACTTGCAGACCACTCCCAAACCCAACGCCAACTCAGGTAGGCCCGCTGTATCAAAGGTGGGCTGACTTGGAGCACACTGCTACAGACACACAAAATAATTGTTTTTTATAGAAATTTTGGTCGATTGGTCGATTTGGTGACCGTGGTAATAGCGGCCCCGGTCTTCACGTGGCAGAACGGGGGATCAAATCCCATCCAGATTGCTTCCTTGTGCGCTAGAATTTACTATCCTGCTACTTGTAAAATTAAGTTACGAAATGCCGGAAATGGCAGACAAAGACCTCTCGAGGTTGTAGAGCCAAATAAGAATGAGAAAGGATAAATGTATATAGTTATAAGTCCGCCAATAAGAATGCAACTCTCTCTTTTAATCTGACCTCTTCTGAAATGGCTTGCTAACCCGTGATGCGCAAAGAACAATAATTGCACTTAATTAATGCATGTTCCCCCAAACGTTGACGGGTAGCATTTTGTGGAAGAGAAATGTTCATCCAAAATAATAACACCCTTTTGCCAAAAATATGATTGCAGCCTAAAGCAACTGCAAGCAACTGGAATGATTGTGTGTGTCACATGACTTCCGTGTCGCATGTGTGTTCCAGTGTTTAGTTGCTCGCAATATTTCCAAAATTAATGTTATAATAATACAAGCAATCAATAACAAATTTGCGATTGTTGGGAGTGGTATGCTTTGCGGAAGCTAAACGATCATAAATCATCGAATACAGCGGCAGTTGGGAATCCGATGCTTGGCGGTACGCCAGCGTAATTACACGGTTGGCGAATGTGCGAATCGTTGCGTCGGGTTGGTTTAGTTTTTATTTTGCGCATATGAAATGCATCCCATTTTTTCCACCTCAAGGCATACCGCGTGACAATAATGACAAGGTTTAAATTTCCACGTTTCCACTGTCGGTGATATTCCTGTTGGTGTGTTGTACAACGAAACACAGTTGTACGCTTAACACCTCGGTCCGGGAAGTGTAAGAAGATATTGGTCACATTTTTGCCGCGCACGTGAATCTGCGAATGGCGCAGCATGGTAAAGCAAAAAAAAAGAGGGCACACTCTAATGTAGTTGAAGATCCCTCTTAGACGATTGCGCTTTTGACAACGATTTCCGCTCGGAAAAGAATACCTTTTTCCTTTTTCCGGCGATTGCTCCTGACAAGGAATGGTGCAGTTAACATTCCCATGCATACGGTTAAATGTACCACAGGAAAGGAACCTGAAGCAAGCACTAGCACACCGGGAGAGAACACTTTGAGCGTCCCGCGTTGCTCGTCGCTGCACTTCCGGTGTCGGGTACGAAGAGCAAGGTACGCCCCGGGGCCAGTGTTTGGCACATTACGTTCAACAATCAGTTGGGCCAACCATTCTAAATGCCATTCATTACCTCATTAACATATGTATGGCAATGAAAGGAAAAAAACGGATGATTTACATCTCCATCGAGTGTCTCTCTTAGTTTGGGCTTTTAGGGCTTGTTTTGTAACTCAAGTTCCCAAAGGAAGGTAACCGGTAGTGTGATTTGCTCGGCGTTGAAGTTTGTGTGCATTGTACCAGATCTTTTTTTCTCCATTTGCTGCATTTGGTTTGCTAGAAGTAAAAATAAACTCCAACGAAAGAATAGGTGGTATGGTTTAGTTGCGTTGAAGGGAAGTAACGTCTGGTTTGTGTGTGTGTGGCTTTGAGTCTGGTTGGAACGTAGCTTTCTCCTTGGCTTCGCCGTTTCCTTTGACGGTTCCGCTTTAATCTTGAAGTGTAAAACTTAGCTGGATGTGGATAATTGTTACACCCTGCTATTATTAGCTCATTTCGGCGTTGGACCGACCTCAGGGTTGTCGGCAAAATGACAAACGGACAGGGGATGAGCGAAGACTCGCTGTTTAGTGATTTCTGTGACTCGTGATTTCTGTTAATATCAGGTATACGCAGATGGGAGTTTCCTGTTAAGTTCAGGACGTACTTAAAAGGACGAAGTTAGGTGGATCTTACCTTCTATATTACATAGAAATATGCTAAAAACGTTGTTTAGAACTCCTCTCCAAAACCTCTGATGTATATAGAGCATAAACAGCTTTACGTTTTGATGGGTTGATAAATAAAAAAACCCTGCCCAAAAAAACCTGACGCACTCTGGCGGCACATCATTACTTTAGGCCACGGGTAAACGTTAGCGCAAAGCAAAATTAGAAAGTTGGTGAGAACACAACGGTCTTAGCTACTGCTTTACTTTAACCCTGCTCGAAATTCAAGCTACTGCCATGTGCGATCCACTGCTATCTTCAGAAGCGTTTCTTTGAGTGAATGGCGTTGAATGTGTATAAGGGCGAGAATAAAATAAAGCTGCTTCGTTTATCATACATTTTGGTACATGAAATATTTGCAGCAAAAAAAAACTCACACATCTTCATCCCCACTCTCTGACGTTGGTGAAATGTGAATTTCTCCATTGTGTCAACAAACACATTGCGGATTCACGTGAGATCGGCAAGCGGGTATACGACAAGTGTTGTATCAATTTACACCACATCGTGTGTGGCGTCGGCCACAAAACGTGGCCACGTGGGTAATCCATCCTCGATAGGTTTAGCGAAGTAAGGCTTTTCGTGTACACAAACTCTGTTCGCTTTGAAGGGATTTCGGAACTATTCTTACTATTTTTTGCGTACGCCTTCTATACGATATAAGAGTTAAAGACCGACTTAAACACAACTAAGCTAACTACTCTTATCCAATCTTGCAATGAACTAATTTTTTCCGTTTTTTACCTTTCTTCATTGTAGGTGAGTGCTCCAAATCTGCTAGAGGGTGTCCACGATGAAGATGTTACGGAAGATAGCAGTAGTGGAAAAGTAAGTGCGAAGGAATGATCTGTCCGCCTTCATCTACCATAAGCCTAGATTGAACAGCAACAACCGTTTTTTAGCCGTCGATCAAGTTTGGATGTGTTGGAATGTCGACGAATGGGTGTGTAGTCAATCGATGGTTTCGCGCCAATGTGTCACGGTTCAGGTCGGGTGAATTGTGTGGTGTGTCGATTTAATTGAGACCTCAGAGCGAAGGATGGTGTTCCGAGTAGGAGTAGAAACCTTAAGTCGCCTGCTGGATAGTGAAACCAAACGGGGTTCAACAGTTATTTCAGCTAGCAGAAGCTGAAGAGTTTGTTTACGGATTGTTACATTTTTACCGTACTGCGAAAATGTGATGTCGTTAGCGTAGGTGAGGCCTCCCCATAACCAGACACTCTATGCTATGCTTCGGTTCTTTAGGCTTCACCTAATTGTACCATAGATATGTGCGCGTGTCTGTGTCGAGAATGTTGTGTGTCCAAAGAAATTGTAGCGCTTTAAGGCCGTGTATCAATCATCTCCACGTTCTCGTTTCCCATGGTGGAAGCGGGAAAATGGTTGGGCTTGTTTTCGATCTATGCGTGGCCGATCCCACGGACCGGTATCCGTTAGCGAGTAGAAGTCGAATCATTAAACTGCCAAATTGGCTTATTAACGTTAATATGGTTTGCCGAAGCACACGGCTGTGTTGTGCTGTGGTAAGGTTCAGACTTCGGTTTTGGGCCAAACCGTCCGCCCAACCGTCCGGAGAGAGATCTGTGTGTCGGTTCAAAGTACCAGATCGCTGCTTGTAGTAGAAGGAAAAGCTTGATTGCATTGGAATGACCATATTAGCTACGGTCAACATCGGTTCTGCCATTTACAGGCTGTTTACAAGCCTGTCCTGTTTGGGGTTGTTCGTTTAAGCTTGGGAGCTAGCGCTCTAGCAGAGGGGCTTGTCTTGTATCGTTTTTCAGAAGGGTGTTCTACTGAATGGTTGACCAATCGAGGGAGACTTTCCACCGGAAAACGATGGCAGCACAATTGTCTCGTATGGTTTTGTCTGGTAGCTACAGTTTTGCTGAGTGGAGCTGTTGTACAGAGACCCAGGGTATGCTTTGTAGGTCGTTTGAAATGTGTCCTCTAGGCGCTTATTTGCACGGAATGTCTACGTTTGCAAATTTTATTTACACAACTGTGTCGAGCTCAGCTGTCACAGTTGTAACTAAGAGTCTACTAGGGCGAGGGCCTCTGTGCAAAGTTTGGTTCTTCGAAGACCTTCTACATATGCTTGTAGTTTTGCCCTTAGATTATGATTCACAGGGCTTTCTAGCAATCTCAGTAGACTATCAATGTGCTTCTACGTCATCTTCTGACGGTTGCGGTAATGTTGCTCATCAAACCCGTGCCATATGTGGAAACCGGGAGAAGATGCTTCACAATAAGAGAAACTGTGAGCAACATATACGCAATGCTCGCGATCATCAAGATCGAGCCCACGTCAAAGCGCGAGCGATCTCACGCATCATCCCGCGACAGAGAGTCGAGAAATCTCGTCTCACGCTCTTTGGCCACTGTGAATTTCCACACAAATTTCACTGGGACCACTGCAGTAACTGAGGGCAACAGAGAGCGCCACAGAGAGCTCTGAAATAGGGGCCATCCATAAGGGTTTACCATGGAGTGCTCTCTAATGCGCCACCGCTGGAAACGGAATCTCGCTGCAGCTGAGCGAGACGCAACTCAAAGCGTCAGCCTTTGAAGCAACACTACACTGAAGAGAGAGGAACACCCCTTGAATGGTGCAAGAGATCGCCCGCCGGATGATGGTGGCTTTACGGACTTGAGAATGTGCGCGGATTTAGTTTCTATTAGACGGCGAACGAGGCCGACAGCAAACAGTGCTAACGTCCGGCTACCATCGATGCGTCCAGTTTTCGAGGGAGTTCGTGAGTGTGTGTGTGTCTGTTTGTGAAAAGTTTCTTCAAAGCTTTCCTTCGAATAGCTTAAAAACCCGCATAGCGTTTTGTTGGGGTCGGTCAGTTGAGATAGAAATTAAAATGAAATACCCGCATTTGCTACAGTTGTCGTAGCACCAGTTTTACCAGCAACAACGTAGATCGTGAAGTGTTTTTACAAAGTGAAGTTAATACACATACCGTGTGCCAGCAGTGTAGCGGGGCATCACGGATAGGGGCGCGAGTCCCTCATGTTTTGAGAAAGTGGATACAAGTACACAATTAGCGTGTGGTCACTTTCCTGCTGCGCGCCCTCCCTTAGCTCAAGAAGGATATCCACTTCCGTCAGTTTGGCCCTTTCCCATTAGCAAACACCCTTAAAACGGCCCTGTATTAGTTGCATGCTTTCTTGAACACTAAAAAAACGGTTGACGTGGTTGTGGAAGTGTTTGTGCACGTTTAAAAAAAGAAATATTCATGCTACGTGCATTTCCTGAAATGCAAACTAATGCTTCAAATCCGTACGCATATTTCGGTGTTTCCGTAAGGGTGGTCCGTGCTTACAGTGCATATAAAAGAGACAGGGGGTTGCACCAGTAAAGTACACGCGAGGCTACCCTGCTGAATAATTTCAACGCCATAAGGGAAGTTATTCGCTCTCGCGCACTCTCTCAAAACAAAAGCCACCCCCTACTGCGCGATGGCGACCGTCGTCGTCGATTCAATTTCCTTTAATTGACGATTCAAACAATCAAAATACTATCCACTGCTGGACACTGTGTAGGACCCGCTGGAACGGATCACTCGCTAGTGATCTTTCGTAGCAAACGCATCGGTCAGTGCATTTTTACGGGTTCGTGTGTTTGCAAGGTGTCCGTGAGGTGTAACTCAAGTGTGTCCGGGTCTAGTTTGCTTAAGCTGCTCCCTGTATTTTTTGGAAAGCTTCGCTCCTTGAGTTTCGGTGTGCATTTTTGTGCGGCAAAGGGTGTGAAGTTTTTGGAAAGGTGTGCATTATAGCTAGCTGGATTATCCATTGTGCGTTCCCGAGTTATTACGGTGGAAAAGTTCACAGTCGAGAAGAAAGTGAAGCGTTCATTCAATTGTTTGTGTTTGAGTTGGGAAGTTATGGAGGGAAACCGGGGAGAGAGAGAGAGCGAGAGATAGAGTGGCCACTGAATGAAAATGGTTTTCTTCCGAGTGATCGTAGCCAGTTCAAGTGTTGTGTCTGTGGAACAGCTGTGGAAGCGTGATTGCAGCATCATCCCCAAGTGAATGCAATGTCAGAGACATCTTGGCAGATCAAAATCATGAATCGTCGCATGATCGATGTATGTCGGTGTCTGGGTGTGTGCGTGATCTCATCTAGTGCTATTACTAAACTCGGCCAGCCAGCCAACCTCACCGAAGCATTAGTGCGCGCTGTACCGTCGTACACTTTCCCAAGCGTTGCCAAATATGTTAGCGTGCGCAATAACGCCACACAACGGCTGATGCTTTACTAACGAGAAAAGGATGATGAAAGTGATTTATGGAATTGTTTATCTTTACCAGCGCGATGAGCTGCAACATTTGTTTTGGACGTGTTTCGCACGCGATCCTTCACTCACAATTGTTGCGTGTCGGCGATATTAGCATTGCTGCTCAGCAGTGTACTTGTATGTGAATGTGCGAATTTAATTGATGCTGTTGTGGTGGTGCTTTGAAGCGATGTTTGCTTCGGTTTCGTTCCCATAGGGCGTAGAAAATTGAGGATGAGGGCTTTTGTGCATCCGTTAGGGGAGCGCACACTTGGAGGATAATAGATCATACGGTCCGACGTAAAATTACCAACTCTGAAACAAAACTGAAATTGCATTCCTCCTCTGGGTGAAAGGAAGTCATCCGGCCTTCCTTGGGCTCGTTCAGAAACGAAACGGAACACACAGAACCGGAGAAAGGAGGGAATATTGGGAAATTAAAAACATGATGGAAAAGCGGCTTCGTCGGATCAAGCCTTGCGATCGCTTCTGCTGTTGCCGTCTTCTTGTTGCGCTCCGGTGGGAGCGGCCGGCACGCTTAAGTTTGGGGATGGCAGCATGGTTTAATGGTTTACCGATGATCAAGCAGGTTGCACGGCATCCAACCGACTCCAATCCGGTCGAATCCACGGTGAAAGAGGAAGAAAAACAAAACAAACCCTTGCGCGGCTTCTTCCCACCGCCGGGAACACCTGGGCAAATCGTGCGCGCGTACGTATGCCTCCGCGTACAACAGCAAAGCACTGCGAAAGGGAACCCGGGGCTGGTATACGGCAAGGGTAAACAACTTTCTAGAGATGGAATAATTATGATTGAATGCATAAACCTCCGTGGTTAGGGGGATGATCGTCAGGCAAACCAGTGGCTTTCGTCAAACGTTCGGAACGCGCTTGTTTGGTGATCGTGGGATTATTTGCACCAAGACTACCACAGAGAGAGAGACCTGACACGGGATGCGGCAAAGATAAAACCGGGCTTCAAAAGAGCTTACCGTGTTGAAGGTGGTGGCGATTGCTAAGCAATCTTAATTTCCGATCATGAGTTAGCTTTCTTAAATGTGCTCAACCGTGTGGATAAACTGAATGGAGAAAGATTCTTGCTATGCTTTCGGACTTCGGTCTTTCGCATATTAAAACGCACGTGAGTTTATTTTTGGACGTTTTTTTTTTTTTAAGATATGCACATTAACTTTATCTTTTGCTACTGTGCAAGTTGCAACCTTAAATTGGTGTAATAAATCGATGGTATTGAGTTGCTTTTATCCACTTTTATAAAAAAAACAGCTGAGCAGATGCAAATGAATGTAGCATATTTGCTGGGAGTGCTCAAGGAGGATTCTTCTTATTCATTTGGTAGTCTTAGCCTGCTGTAGAAGTCTGCTCACGGTAGAGATCCGTTGTTTGCCATTCCAATATTCCGGCCTATCGACGGACGCATGCATACCATCATTCAATCTCAATTCAAGGCCTAGCTCGCCTCGACTGTCCATGTCTAAAAAGATTTTGAAGAGCTAGGTCGTTCGGTGCCAATCTCATGACATGACAAACCCACCGGAGCCTAACGAGAATAGTGATGTGATGTTAAATTAATTGAGTATCTTCAATGTTCAATGCTGCATGTTAAGATATCCATATAGTTTTTTTTTTCATTTAATCAATCTACATTGAAGAATTGATTCAAAATTACAAATCTATCAGCTTTATTCTTTGCTGATCGTTTTTTTAATTGGATTCGATATAGGTTACATCTTTAGCTTAGCCACGTCAAGGTTACCACACAATGTTTTACTCGACCCATTTTGACTTAAGCTCCCTGGCGTTCTTTGTACTAACGTATTACTGCTAATCACATTGGAACAAAATATTATCCTCATGCACATCCCTCGTCCAGCTCCAGCGAAAAACCGTTGCAAAGATTAATTGTGTACCACAACAAAAGCAACGACCTGTTCGTTTGCAACAGTGTATCCTCTGTAAGACTGTCCGCAAATTGCTGTACCAAACGAGCGGAAGTCACATTATTTGTGTGAAATCTCTCGAGCGTGAAGTCCAACGAAACAAAAAAATAAAACCCCAGACGACAGAACCTCCACAGTAAATTTCTCCTGAGAACCATATCTTTAATGGCTGTATTTCTTTTTTTTCGTTTCAAACTACAAGGTTCCAAACAAGAGCCTCCGAGCAACGGCAACTAAAGCACTAAAAGAGTAGCGTGGAGTGCAGTTGCATCATTTTATAGCGAAACCGCACACCGTAGTGTTCAGGAGGTGGTGAATACTGAGGTCTGCTGGTGTGCGATGGTCACCGATGCGTTTAGCCGAGTGGACTTGCATTATTATATTTCCGGCCCAAGGTTAAGATACGGTCGGTGGCGTCGGAGGTTTTTGCACGTCACAGTACAATAGGTTATCCACGTTGTGCAGACCGACTCAATTGAGTTTTCTCGTTTGAATAGTTTAGGGTCGCTCTGGCACAGTTTGAATCATAAGGGTTCGTTTGAAGCTCGATTTTGTAACGTATGCTTAAAATAATGCCACAGAACCCCCTCCCAATTCACTCGGACCTTTTGCTGGCAACTGCTCCCAAGACTATCTACTCCGGGCGGGCGGTAATATACAGACGGTCATCCTTAATCTCCCGATGTACATAGGTCAAATTAGCGTTTGAAGTTGTCTTACGCCGAACCAACTTCAGAACAACTGAACTTGAAAACCATTCCCCCCCCGAAAGACGCTCACATGCGACGGTAGCATTCGTTTAAAGATTGCGTGTTTGAAACCCACCAGGATCGGTGGTTTGCATGTTCGACGGTATACGATCGAGATCGGAAACGATATATCTTTCACGCGAGCTCATAGTTTTCGTAGCGGCATCGGTAAAATGACACCTTTTAGCGAAACCCGCTGAAGATCCCCTGAGATCAAGTGACCTGTCCATCACCATCATCATCATCGTGGTCGTCGTGGTGCGCTCGGTTGCGCATTACTCGCCGCGTTGTCTAATCAGCACTATCAGCGTCGTCATCTATTGCGTTGCGCACACCGGGACATAGGAGAAAAAGTGGCGAAACACGCAAATTTATGTGCAACATCCATCCCTTCCTAGGGCACGTCGTCGTTGCTCACTTTCGTCCCATTTGGGTACGTGCTGTTGGGAACGTATTCTCTGTGTGATGAGGCAGGTTCTCTGTCTCGATGCAGATTAGACTTGGCCGTCACCGGCCGATTCGTCGTCGGTTGGGTGATTTAATTATTTCGTACTCTTCTTACCTAACTGACGTGCGGCGGTTACTGTGTAATGTAGAAAGTCACACCGCAAATGGTCAATGTTTAATTGCGTAATTAATGCTATTAGAATACATTATCCTCTCTTTTGGCGCAATTCCAACACGGCTTGTCAGTGTGGATTAGCATTTGGACGTACACCGGTGTGTCGTCTGGTCTGGTATGAAGTTAGTGTAGTGCTGATGTTTTACAAAATGCATGTTCTTGTGCCGACACACTGAGCTTTGAGCAATGAGTGTGTTTGGGTGGACGCCGTCTCATGCGGTTAATTAAGTTGAGCGCTAGGAATGGATAGACATGGTCCGGAGTGTGTAAACGTTGTAGAAGAATGCAATATATTATAGTGGGAGTTTCTGTTGGTCCCTTCCGTTTCCGTAGGTTGTGTATAATGAAAGTCAGCCGATTGGTCCTTCATTTGCTTAGTACCGCGTGTAAAACCTACACAAATCATCCCTTATTATTTTGATCGATTATTTGTGATGCAATATGGCTTGTCCTCAACAAAATCTACCTGATTTGCATAAAAAACAGTTGATTTAATTTTATATAAGTAGTGCTGACTGGTGGAGAATTGAATTCTTGACATGAAATACAATTCTGGAAAGGAGCACCATAACGGCGATCGCTTTGTAGTGATGGCTGTTATGATGTCTTCAATCCTAATCGCACATAAAAAGTGAATACAAACAAACCATCGATTTGATGAATGTGTAGTGTACAAGTGTACAAGATTAGACATGCACTGCTTCTCTTATCACCTTGCCATTCCAGTAAATATTCTTGACCGAAGAGATAATGCATTATCTGATTAGTTTACTGGGCACGAGAGTGCGTTGAGTTTTACCAGACTTCATTGAAACTTGCCTACCTTCCATTGGTGGTGAAGTGATTTCTCAACAATATATTCACTTTTGAGCCTTAAAAATATACTTCTCAGCTACACACTACACATACGGAACAATTCAAAGAGATGCGCCCTTTGCTACTGCAACCTTTTTGCCATGCACTGCTGAGGGATGATTATGATCTGCCGGTAACACCGGTGTCACCGGCGCAGTCACCAGTAATTGGTCCACTTTTCCAATTACCTCCGGGCTGAAGGGTTTCGCATATTTTCGCTCTGTTTGTCGTAAAAAGCTATGTTCTTTGTCCGTGTCGCTTGCACCGTTTGAGTATCGTACAGCAGCCGCCGAGCTTCGCTTTCCGATGGTTGTTGATCTGCTCGTTTGTGTAAGTTGGTAGGCAGAGATGCTTAATGTTGTTTCCCTGAGAAAGCAAAACGGAGCAAAACAAAAAACAAAAAAGGAACAGTGAAGAAAAACGGTCGACGTCGGACGGGGGGTATCATCGAGGTCCAATGGCAATTGTTTCGCATCGGAAAACTGATTTGTAACGACCGCTTCCCTGTGGGAGCGACGACCACTTTCCTTTCCGGCTGACGGTGGTACCGGCAGTTTGTCAGGTGGGACGACGTTTTCCATCAACAAATCGGAGCTTAAATTAGCTGCCCGACGGCAGGGTGCCTCATGAAAGAAGTCATTTGCTGCGGTTGACCAATTGTACGGCCGTGGTGGTCCACTTGTTCACTGGGCCGCGTCAGGAAGACAGTTTAGGGCCATTGTTTAGGATTGCCAGGATTTCTGGCTAAAACATAACGTTTTCCAGTGTCGTTTGCCAGCGAGCGAGGAGAAGAAAATAATATGTTTACCAAAAATACAACAGAAAAAAAAACCTAACGGCCTTTTTCCTTCCGGGGTATTTGTGTTTTGCTGTTCGGTTTGAAGACGTTGAAACTTGAACATTGGCAATAAAACCCGACTACCGTTTCCGAAGTTGGCTGGAGTGGCGTTTGGTTTTCTGTTTTGCCTATATCTTCGTGTGGAATGTTTTATGGTTTGTTAACCTGTTAAGACGAGTTACTGGGCTGTGCATTTAGCGTAATGGAAATATAGAAATCCGTATAGATGGTTCAATTTACGTGATGCAATATACTGACAGTTGCTTAGGGTTATTGAATGGATTCGTGTCTAACCATCAAATAATGAAAAAAAAAATGCGTTTAAATAACGACGATCGATCGTTAAATAAATGTTTGTTGAATTTTCGTCAATTTTTTAATGGCTTAATAGGAGCGAAAGACCACCGAGCTCGCGATGCATCGCTGTGGCAATTTCCATCGCAATTATTTTTGCTGATAATGCCCATCACTTTCAGCAAGTATAAAATGAACGATCGTGACAATTTTGTACGTGGAAGAATCTGGAACGTGTCCGTTCTACAGGCCAAACAACTGTTGTACCGCGGTGTGTTTTGTCATCTTTAGGATGAGGTGATGTTATGCGATGACAGACGATCGCAACCCGAGCCTGTCCGATGCAGATAAACGGAAAGTTCTTGAAGGTTCCTTTCGGGCTGCAATTGTAAAGTGAGGCAAAAATGACGTGACTGGTGTGTTTTGAGATGTGGGGACTTCCTCTCTTTGTTTGGGGTTTAAAATACATTTCAAATGCATCTCATGTACAAATGGGTGTATCGGTGAGAAAGTAGCATTCAGACCGGGTCAGCATAATTAGACGCAAACGACTTGCTGCAACAATGCAATGGATGGAAACTGGGCTGAATTGTTGGTGCATTCGTTGGAGATAGTCACTTTTTCTTTTCACCTAAATTTTAGAAACACTTCACTCCCAATATTCCCATCGCGTATCGTGCTTGTGCTGCAGTAAGCTGGAAGGCCCCATAGCTGTGGGTTTTAGTTGGTATACGCACACGTTAGAAATTCTCATAAATGAACGAGAGAACGTACGATGTGGTTCACGCACCGTAGAAAACGGGGCTGTGATCTTGATCTTGTTCACTCAACGACCTCTCCGTAGCAGTTTGTGTTCCAATTTGGTAGATAAAAATGGGAAAAGTTATGAAGCTCGGGAAACACATCACGAAAAAGCTTAAGATAAAGCTGGTCGAAACGAAATGAAGATCTTGGCTATCCAGGGCGCATGATGCATCCCACGTAATGCAGTCGAGCAGAGGGATTTATGCATGTGCGTCACACATATGTTAACGAAGATACAGCACAAACAAAAAGCAAGTTGACGACCGACAGGCCACAAGTTGCTGTGTCCGCCGTGTATAGGGGCAGTGTTCTGTGCATCAGCAACATATTTACATTCAGCGACAACTGCATTCCACGAATTGATGTGCCTGCTGTTTAGAGTTTTGTTTTGTGCTGTGCTTCTTTCGTGCAGTTTTGCAAAGCAAACCCCTTGCTTCAATCAGCGACACTTCGGGTGTGTCCGTTGGCGTCTTCACCAAGCGAAAGAAGGAGACATGGGGATGAGTCCAGTGGCAAATACAAATGCAATCTAAGCTTGGCAAAACAATCGTGTTGATTCAGTTGGAGCTGAGTGGACAAATTGGTTTTATTAACTTCTTGTGGTTTTATACGAGTTGTAAACGAACGGGTGCATATTTCGAATGAATTTAAATGGATGACGGAAATGCGTTTGAGAACTGTTGGGCTGCCAACCGTAATGGCCACCGAATGGTATTAAGTCATCTTGTTTTTTGATCTGCAGATGGGAAATGTTTAGGCAATGCTTATGAGTATTATTCTACACACACCCACGTGTCAATGGAATTGAATGGATCAGAAGCCAGCTCTAAAAATAATATCCCAAATACTCTTCTTGTGCATTTTACGATGTGCAATGCCATGTGCTTATTGCAAACACGTGCTGCACTTACTCGAATTGTGGTGCATAAGATTGCGCTGAAATTCTAATTGCTGATCTTGCCTCTATTTCTTCACGCTCAACACCCAAAGGGCAGGCCCATTTGTCGTGTAAGTGGCTGACGCAGTTAAATGCAGTTGGTCCCGTCTGCATGGCATCTGTTTTTCTTTTCTACTTCCGGTAATGCTCACAGTCCAGTGTGGAAGAGCACTAGAAAACATAAAAGAATTGCTGGACAGCGTTTCGTGCTGCTTATTTTACCACAACCGCACGATGCGTCTGCTTGTCTGTGATGTTTGGCTAAAAAAGTCCTTGTTTTAATACACTTACCCCTCAAAAAAAAATCACATTGTAAAACAACCTTAACAGTATTTGCGCTATTAGTCATCGTCGGTTAAATGGTTGACAAATAAAACACGCAAATCTTGGGCGCACAGCACTGCGCACAATCTATTTCGATGGCTTGAATTTGTTGGACAAGAATTAACATTCATCAATGTTTTTTTGTAGAGATCTGAAGCCTCGAAGCAGCAACGCGGAACGCCATTCATTGAAACTTTACGGCCTGTTTTTCTTTGTAAGCTCCCAGCTTAGTGTTCCGGTGTTACAACTATGCTCGAAAGGAAACGTGACTTACGGTACTGTTGATGGTTTGGGTTGCTGTGATCACACCGAGGGTTTACCATCGTGCTCCGCATGGTTGTCATCAGCGAATGAGCCGCTTGAAGATAACAAGAAGAAAACTTCATCCCACGAGTTTGAGCTTCCGGTTTATGTTCACGATGTTTGTGTTGGATTTCTTGTGGTTAATGATCGACGGCTTTTTGTTGCCCAAAATACCACGAAGGAAATCATTAGAAGTATATAAGGCATTACAAGTGGAGTTAAAAGTGGAGATTTTGACTTCATTTTTATTACGAAATACTCTTGGAAAATGAAGAAAAATCTAATACGGGACGCAGTATGGGATACTTCAAAGTCAAAATAATTCTGATAACGCATATGAAGTGCAGTTTGCAGACGATCGTGCCCTGGGAGACATCAAGGCTCTGCTGATCGCTTCCACGATTGCACTGATGATCGACGTCAAAATATTATACATTTTTCTGACTGATCGTACGGTTGTCCCTGCAAAAGAACGTCATGTGTTAGAAATTGACGTCAGGAGATAGAAATGGTTGCGCGCTTCGGTATGATCATTCCAATCGGAACCGCAATCAATAACAATCAAAACTGCCATTGAATCGCACCACGATGAAGATTACGGCGAGGATTTATCTTGTGTAAATCAAAACATCTCTTTATTTGAAGATTACATGTGCATTTTGCTTAGATGCCTCACACTGATAGCGAGAGGTTGTTTTGATGCTCTTCACAAACCCGTCATGCATCGTTGATGGTTATGGTGTTTTAAAACATTCAATTTCCCTGTCGTGTCAGACCTCCCAACGAGGTTTGACGAGGTCGCAACGTGTCATTAAGTATAGACATTACGTCTAGCAACTGTCACTTCCCCCTGGTTCGTGGAGGTTTTCCGTTTCGCCACAACGGAAGAACCTACGTTTTCGAAAATCATCTTCTCCGACGGCCAATGGGGAAAGATAATTTGTGACCTCCCATGGTTTTAGTAGCGTTTGATGCGCTCCGGTTGGTCGAGATTCGATTGGCTTTTCGTCAAATATTTAAAACATCGATTAACAATAAGTTTCAATAGCTTACGACAGACACACTGACTGTGTGCGCTGCGGGAAGGCCAACAGCAGCAGCCATGGCTACGTCGCAGTCGATGGGCCGTTTAGTTGTTGGAAGATAAATTGAGCATTTTTATTCACACGCCTGCCGAGCAGCTATTGATATTTCGTGTAATATCAGTTCCACATGGCGATTGACGATCGTCGTTTTGATGTGCGTTAAGAGCGAAAAGAATGTGTCTGCACCGCTTCACCACACAACGGGCATCGTATTATGTTGAATTTAATGCTACTTAAAAGCCTCTTTTTAATAAAAAAATTATATTAAAACACGAACCACAGAAATCAGGAAGGAAGTGAAGGCACGGACGAAGCAGTGCAGTTGAAAGTAAAATAAAATATATGTCAACGGTTTAAATCGTGGCGAGGCACAAACCAATTTAACCTTACTTTCCAATCCGTCCCGATGATCCGCGCACGGCCGCGCAGTTATCTTGGATGACAATTGGTATCAGTTACTGCGCCATAATTTAGCACGTGTGGTGTCGAAAATTTAGCTCCGTTAACGACCCGGACCCGAAAACGTGTCAATCAATCTGCCAGAAATAATTTAATTTGATATAAAGCGTAAAATGTAATGTGGCTCGTAGGAAGACGGTTCATGCTCCTTCTTGTACGCTGTTCCCTTTCACCGGTTGCGTGGGGCAAAAGAAACAATTTAAAGCAGAAATTCAATCAGTTTAACCTTCTTAACATGGTTCAAGAAATGTTTGAAAATAATAAAAAACCTTGAACGTTCGCATTGCAGTGTACGGTGATAGCTAAGAGTTACGTGTAACGGAATACCAACATCTGCGGGATCAAAGAAATCCCAAGTCTGACGAACGTTTGATGCACGTGCTGTAATGTTCACGGAAGTGGGGGCCGAGAAAATATTGCTCCTTGGCCGCTTCACCGCTCTCTTGCACCGAGACACCAGCTCAGTGAGGTGAATGTACAAACATTATAGTGAGGAGGCGTTAGCAAATGCGCCGCTGCAACTGGACCGCAATAATAACAGCAATCACAGTGCCAACAGCAAAGAGAGGGCTCGCGACGGTAACTCTCGTCCACTGGCAACAGCGTTCCAGCGCAGCGGCAGCACGCTACGCCGGAACGTTGAGCGGAAACGATTTTTTGCCACACCGTCGAGTGCCACCGTGGTCCCATCGATCGTGGCGGTTCCGGTCGATACAGATACAGCACCGCAAGACGTCGACAAAAACAATCCTAGCGGCGAGAAGCAAACCGACGACAGTGAGCAACGTGCAAACATGCTGCTCACTTCACACGACCATGTCGGTTTCAAGATGATGGGATTCATCAAGGAGGACGAAATATATGCCAGTAGCATCGGTAACGGTGAGACTGAGGCTGACCAACGTGGTTCAACCGTTGTTGGCAGTGTCGGTCGTGGACGTCAAACGATCGTACCGGAGATCAATGTGATCGCACCTCCGACGGCTGAACCCGAACAAGATGTAAGATGGCGGTCACATTGCAAGATGAATGGGAACATTTTCGGGAATGGAATTATCATTGTATAGTCTTTAAATGTTACTAAAGAAGTGCTATTGAGTTGTTTTGCACCTGTGTTTCATGTTTGGTTTTGCTCTATGCTTACTTCTTCCGCAGGGCAAACAGATAAATCACAACGCATCTCCGTTCCGACGCTGGGGCCAATCCTCGCTGCGATCCCGCTCGACAGAGCATCGCACACCGACCAATGGTTCATCCCGACGCCCGTCATCATTGGCCGCTTCCGAGAGCGATGTGTACACTAAATCCATCGACGATGACTACAGCTCGACCAAAAGTGGCTACAATCCGTACATCGGTGGCGTCGATACCTTATCGACTGAGTCTGCTGCTGGTGTGGTTGCGACAGGAGGTAGCACGCTGGGAACTGCAGGAAGTGGTGGTAGCACTGCGCCATCCACCGGCCCAACCGGAGTCGCATCATGGGGAACATCCTTCGAGAAGCTGCTGGAAGATGCTGGAGGTCTGCATACTTTCTCGGTAAGAAAATGGATGGAAAAATACATCACATTTGATCGCCAAGTAGTGACGATCGCTCTTTACTTTCTCTTCTGCAGGAATTTCTCAAGAAAGAGTTCTCGGCTGAAAACATCTACTTCTGGACGGCATGCGAACGGTACCGGCAGCTCACCGAGCGCGAAGAACGAGCACGCGAAGCACAGGCAATATTCGCCCGGCACCTGGAGTCTGGCTGCAGTGAGCCGGTCAATGTGGACTCAATCGCACGTAACATTGCGCTGGAAAATCTGCCGCAGGCCGAACCGACTCTGTTCGCCGCGGCTCAGAAGCAAATTTTCAACCTGATGAAGTTTGACAGCTACCAGCGCTTCATCAAGTCCGACATGTATCGGGTGTGCCAGGAGGCGGAAGCGAAGGGTCAGGTTTTACCGTACCCGGGCGAACAGTTGGATCCGATGCTGCGCACTAGTTCCACGATGGCCACTGCCAACGGTGCGAATGCTGCCGGTGTAACGAAACTAAAGAAATCGCTAAGCAATGCTGAGGATCGCCGAAGGAAGTCGCTGTTGCCGTGGCATCGGAAGACACGCTGCAAGTCAAAGGATCGCGGCGATTCGGATGCGTCCAAGAAGGATAGCGGGAAGGGTACAGGTTCTGGTGGGACGGGAGGTGGCGAGAAATCCTCCTCCGGCATGGCAACGTCGGGCGGGGGTAGTAGTAGCAACACGTTGAAGCTGCTGTCAACGAACTCCACTAGCGATATACACAGTTCGCGAAGCTCGCTTGCAAGGTACGTAGAGTGATTGTTTCACAGTTGTGTGTAGTTTTCCTAATATCCACCCGTTAACATTGTCCCCTACCACAGTTTTGATGCGGCAATCGGTGGCAAATCGTACGATCCGGATGACTCGCGCAACACGCTCTGTCGGGTGATCCTTTCGAACGGTGCCACAACCGTTGTGCAGACGCGATCGAACGAAACGATTAAGGAACTGGTAGAGCGGTTGCTAGAGAAGCGCGGCATTGTGTACAACGCGTACGAAGCATTTCTGGCCAGCGGTACGAAACCACTCGATCTAGACGGACCGTCGGTGAGTTTGGCCGGGAAGGAGGTGAACATAGATCAGCGCGTCGTCTTCAAGTTGAGTCTTCCGAATCGGAAAATGATATCGGTCAAGAGCAAAGCGACGAAACCGCTCGCAGACGTACTGCGACCCATCCTGTACAAGTACAATTACGAGCTGGACCAGATGAAGGTGGTAGTACAGTCGACCGTGGACGTTTTTCTCGATATGACACAGCCCGTAACCACGGTGGATGGTTTGTGTTTGCATATACGCAGCGCGAACGAACCTACCGGCGGACCGGTTCATCCCGAGCTGGGTCGTCCGCTGGCAGGAGCTCGGCCCGTCATAAACACCGCCACACATCAGCAAATTGTGCATCACTTTCAGCAGCAACAGCAGCAACTGCTGAACAGTCAACCCGCAGCACTCGGTACCAATCAGCCGCAACCGCCTCACCCCTTTGTAATCCCGTCCTCCAACCCCCCTTCCTATGCGGTGGCAACCAACACAAAGAGTCAACAACTATTCGGAAGTGGCACAGCCGCCTCCGCCACGTGCAATACCAACATGAGCCAAAATCAAACACGTGCCAAGGAACAGACGGAATCGGTGAAGGACGAGCAAACGGGACCAGCCAGACCGGGTCAGCAGGAGCTAAACACACTGGACGAAATAACGAACAAAGTGTTTAACGAGCTGATGAACGGTAAAACGGCCAGCAATGGAGCGGTTGGGAAGGGACCGCCGGATGTGGATTGCACGTCCGACACTTCATCCACCCGACGCGACCGATTCCGTCGTCGCGGTTCCAATGCGGCACCGTCGGAAAGTGGCCGGGGTGCGAAAAGTAAAAAGTGTTCCACCGGTGGTTCGGAGGACGGTGGCGAGAGTGTGAACAATCTGGGCATCAAGAAGCCGATCATTGCCAAATTGAAGGCGGGCGTAAAGTTGCAGATACCAACGCGATCACAGAACGATGGTATGTTACAAGCGCTAAATGTATCAGAAGAATTTTTATTCATTTGCTCTTCATATACCCACAGAACTGCTGGAAGGACTGAAGCGAGCCCAGCGAAGCCGCCTGGAAGATCAACGCGGCACGGAAATCAATTTCGAATTGCCAGACTTTCTCAAGGACAAGGAAAACTTTTCGTCCGCTTCGACGGCCTCACTGGGCAACGCTAGCACGGTGGCGGCTGCTGCAGCACCGTCGACGGCAGGTCCGTCTAAGCTGACGCGCAGCAAACCGGCCCGACGCTCGGAGGCTACCACACCGACCAGCGAGTTTGTGGGCGGTTCGCTGCAGCAGATCAACAAACCCCAACCTGCACCACGGCTATCGATTACCGGGCAGGGCGGACGACAGAATCCTTCCGGTCCAGGGTCACCGGTCCATGCGGCGGTCAGCGACAGTCATCTGAATCTGTCGACGCAGTGCAACGCATCGCCGCTACCACAGGACGATCCATTTCACGTTCACGGCGGTGGCGGCGGATCGCAATCCGAAACTAGCTATGCTGGTAAGTAATGCGTGTGGGGTACGCCGTGTTGTCGCCATAGAAAGCAAACTGTGTAAAATGATGCTTCACTCTCTCTCTCTCTCTCTCTCTCTCTCTCTTACTAATCTACTACTGCAAAACGACGATCCACTAACATTTCCTCTATTTTTCCATTAATTCTCTTCTGTGTCTGTGAACGTGTGCAACTCGTCGCGTGATCTGCGCCACCAAACAACATTGGTACACACCTGTACAGGGAGCATATCGAGTGTAGTTGAAGTTGCTCTCGGCTAAGGGTTGTCCTGGTTGGCCCGTAACAATGTACAATTTACTGTGCGTATTGAAGTCAAAAAGCTACGTTTCTGTCGTGTGTGTCGTGTTCCATTCGCAAAATCCATTAGTTCCTGTACTGTAGTTCGTTCCCTAGTGTTGCCTGTTGCTATGCGAGTCCATTATTCCATTCCATTCTGTAGGGCGATCGAACCGAAATCTGATGTTCGATCAAAGAAGTTCCGCATAGAGAATTCGATACTAAATTGTCCATAAAAAATCCAGCCATGATGTTCCTTTACGATTATACATATATTTGAGTTTTATTACAGTAGTTCTTCGTTTGCACACTTTTTTGGAACTAATCTACTCATGAGATTTTCGCATCAGTATAATTATTCTCTTTGTTCACGGTTTTGCCTCCACTATTCTAGCGTATGCATTTAAAGAAACGGCACTCTATTCTTATGGCACCTTTTATTCCGTAAGCGACAGTAAGCGAAAGACCTCATGGCCATTTTTTCAACTGTCTCCTGGCTTCCGAATGAAGAAGTTTGCTAAATAATTTGCGCTAGGGCTCAGGAAAGATACGTTGATCTTCAGAACAACATTTCGAACTTTTGAAGATCTAATGTTTTTATTTAACTTTTAAATGAACTTCAAATGATAATTACAAAATTAGACTAGAACAGATTATGAGGTCAGTAGATAAATTTCTCCTTTCTCCTGGAGAAACATCCGACGTCAAGCAACCTCCTTGTTGAAGGAAGCCTCATTGACGTCCTCGTTAAGACGGGTAGTATCCTGCTAATTAAAGATCATTCATTCGATCTAACGATCCTGAGAATCACTCTCTTAAGCATTTTGCAATCGTTGTTGTGAAGTTAGCTATTTTCAACATTTGACGAACACCAGTTAGCTGGGTTATTGCATACAAAGCTAGAAAAATCAATCCTTCTTTTGAATGCATACGTTAGCTGTTTTGTTATTTGTGTTTCTAATATTAAAATAATCATTTTATGAAATTAATACACAATTAACAAGTTTCAGTGTTGTTTAATACTTATAGATTCGTAACTGTTTGGTGTTAAAGTAGATATAATTTGTTCAATTGCATGGTTTTGCTTGTTGTTCGGATTTAATTGCAAATATCTTGTCTATAGTTTAGATGGATAAAGTCTTCGTGTGGTTCCATTACTTCACCGGTACATTCTTATCCCATTTCCACTGCATCGGACACTAAACGTCGTACTCTGCATATCCTTCCAGACACTACCCTAGTCTTCACCCATGCCAGACCCTACAACGGTCAACCATCGGTGGCCGCAACACCCCGCAGCACCATCTCATCCAACTCCGTATCGCACCACCACGGACCGGGGGATCATTCCAGCGATTCTAGCACCGCTGCCGACGGTGACCTGACCACCCTCGGCTGCTGTGAGCATCATCCGCACGAGCTATCGCCCGACAGTTCCCCACCGAACCATGCCAACCATTTACATCCAATGCACTACCATACGGCGGGAGCGTCTGGCACGCCAAATAGCGGAAGTGGGGCGATCACTTCCACCACCAATCCCTATCCATTGGTACACTATCCGTCCCACAATCACCATCATCACCATGTGCATCCGCATCATCATCCACACGGACAGCATTACCACCATCATCACCATAATCATAGTGCCGGGACGCGGTACCAAACGGCGACCCCGGTAGCCAATGGGCTGGATGGGCAAACGGGCGCGAGTACGGCAGACAGTCAAAAGGGGCCACCACCGTTACCCCCGAAGCCGAAGATACTACCGATGAAACCCTCCAACTGGGGTCATCCCGTGGCTGCCTCGTACGCACCGGGACCACCCGGAACGAGTGGTAATGATGTTGTGCCCGGCAGCCTCACCAACGGAACCACCACCGCCGCAGGAAACAGTCCCAATCCCTCCAGCACGTTAAGCAATCATCACGGTGGCGTTGGTACATCACCGGTGGCAGTAGGAAGCAATGGTATTACTGGAAGTTCAACCGCGGCGCACAGTGATGGTTCGGCGGGTGGTGGCGGAGCAATCGGGCGGGAAGGAAACCGACGGACGAGCGGTGGTGGTACCGCGGACAGTGGCAGTAGTAGTGGGACGATTCACTCCGCATCTTCCGCGTCGGCGATCAGTGTGGCCGTTGCACAAGCTCGTAACGTATATTTCGATCAAGGGAATAGCAGTTTTGTGTAGGTTTTAAAAAGGGGCGGATTTTTTAGGGGTTGTGTTTTTGTTTTTGCATCAGTTTGCGCGAGAGAAATTAATTTATTCAAAATTTGAAATGGGTTAGAATTTTAGCGCAAATCTGGGATTACGATTCGACTGAATCGGCGTGATATGATGTGGTGTGTGATGTTAACGGTTTGCCACGGAAGTATATGATTCCTTTCTTTCTTTCTTTTGGTTGTAAATAGTCACCGACGCAAGGTCCTTTGGGCTAGACAGGAATTTAGCATACGGTTATTAATAAATTATTAAATTTTGTAGAAAAGTGTATTTTATTGATAGAAAGGTTTTCGTTCGTTCAAACTTAGACACATGGGCTGGCGTGGACTCGTTTCATACTACTACCTCCGTCGCTGTAGCCACGATTTCTTTATCCGAAAATGGAATCTTAGCAGATCTTCTCTGCATCATCAAGCTCGTCGCCATCTTTGCTGCCTGGCTAGTAGAGCATTCGGTCAGAGCCTCCTATGACGGTCAAAATTTCGATCATATCCCAATGTTATTGTCCACAAACCCAAGGAGTAGCAAAATTCGCTTGAAAATTGTGCAACAGTTTATTGTAACCCTCGATAGTCGCTAACCGGTTCGTAGGGAAATCGTTCATGGATCTCGCTTAGCCCTGAAATCTGCGCCCAAGTCCTTACTTACTTATCAGGCGCTACAACCGCTTTGCGGTCTTGGCCTGCTGCAACAATCCTTGATACCGCTCCCGGTTTAGCACCAGTTCTGGTGTTGCCCCGACGTGGTGGGAGTGTGGAATTGGCACAGCTTATTATTTTTGTTTTTAGAGCGTTCCACCGTTCGCTCGTAGTTTCATGCTCGTTTTCTGGTAGTAGAGCCTCTCCTAAAGCGGGTTTGAATGCCTGTTGGACGTAACTGTCCTTTAGGGAGGCCGTGTTGAGCCGTGCCTGCGTGTTAACTTCGCCCCCATTGGCGCGGGGACGGGCGATTCTGCAACGAATCACTAAGCCAACCAAACAGTGATCGGAATCGATGTTGGCCCCTCGATACGTTCTGACGTTCAACAAGCTCGACTGTCTTCGGCGGCTAATCAACACGTGGTCTATCTGATTGGAAGTGGAACTTGGAAACTTGGAACTTCCCACAAACAGATTGTTTGCAGCTGCAAACTGGACCTATCTACTACCATTGTCGCTACTGTGCTCATGTAGACTGTGACTTCCAATGTATTGGCGGGACATTGGCTCCCTACCGACTTTTGCATTGAAGTCCCCCAGGATGATTTTAACATCGTGGCTGGGACACTGATCAATGATTTTTGTGAGGCGGCCGTAGAACAGGTCCTTCTCCTCTTCATCCTTGTCTTCGGTCTTCGGATGAGGCTGATGTTGAAGAATCTGCCTCGCATGCGCAGGGTGCATAGCCTATCATTGATAACCTTGAAGCCGATGATTTCGGATTCTAGCTGCGAACCGACAGCGAAACCCGTTCCGAGCATATGGTGGCGGTCGTGGCAGCTGAAGTAAATGTCGTAGTGGTTACTGCCACCCCTGTCATGCACACCATTCCATAACCAACGGATCTCCTGTAGAGCTACGAGGACCATGTTCAGTATGGCTAGGGCGTCATCAAGTTACTTCAAGGCTCCGGCTCTGTAGAGAGTGCGTACGTTCCATGAGCCCATAAGAATATTATTTTTTGGACGGTGCGGGGGTCTGTTATCGAGAAGTCCGGGTATCGCATAATTGTATCTGCTTTCTGTAGTCGGTAGGTTACTTGAAGCAGGGTGACGTGCCCTGTGCTCAAGCCCCCAGGTACCTCTGGAGGGGCTCGTGGCAGTTCGGTTTAACGTTTGGTTACCCCCGCGACGTTAAGGCAGACCAGTTGCACCAAGTCCACAGAAGTTTATTCGGGACAGGAGCTTGTAGACATAATTTCGAACAATGATTTTGTACTGCAAGGGTCTCTACAATTGGTCGATGTCGTGTCGGAGTGTCACTTATGGCCTTCGTCTCCGGATCGCAGGAGTTCCTCGTTTCAATCATGCTGGCTGCTGTGTTAGCTGATATCTAAACGATATGCTAGGCCCATTTCACAAGTCCTTTCTTTCATCGAAGCGGTTGCATTGAAGACAGGCAAAATAGATCAGCGGGACTAGAAAAGGACTTCGAAAGTTAACAACTAAAATCTATGCTTTGGCTCCGATACAAAAGCCTCATTGGCCGGTAAATTATTTCAGAAACCATGTTGTTCGTCTAACAAGCTGTTGCGTTACATATTTCGTTTATTATCATGATGACTAATAATGCGTTCTTTTGAACGGTTACAAACTAATCCCCTTTTCATGCAGTTGCTGCCGCCGATCCACTTTTAGACGATTCGTCTGCCGGAACGACTTCCTTCGACTCTGCTTCCGCGTTCACTGCCGCCGGCGGTTCATCGTCCACGCGATACGTAATAAATGCGGGCGCCTTCGGTGGCATCCAGTCGGGAATAATCTTTTCGTGCAGCCTCCACACACCGTACTCGTTCGCGAGATGCTTCTCAAACACGACGTACTCGAGACAATCCTTGGGCACCGTTTCGCTGCCATGCATTAGCCGACCGAACCGATCGTAGATGGCCAACGTTTGCTGGCTGTGAAAGCGCACCGTCACCTGGGCAAAGATGTTCTCCTTCGTGATGACTTCGGTGCACCGTGCATGAACGACCCGGGGCGGTTCGAGAGACTTCAGAAACGCCCACCGAATCGTCTTGTCGCTGACATTGTGCATCAGCTCCGGGTAGGCCCGCTCCGTAACGATCTCCCGCAGCTTGTACTTATTCTTCTCGCACAACGTTTTGTGCGCATCGATGTAGATATCCTGCGCCAGGGTGGCAAACTCGGGCGGTTCGAAGTCTTCGTCGTAGTTCCGGATCTTGCGGATCGCCATCATCGATTTAGTTTTCTTCTCTAGCTGTTCAATTTTTTGCTTAGCCCCTTCGCGCGAAATTGCCGACATACGGCCGTCGCCTTCTGGCGGTACGTACGGCTCGAAGACACCGCCGGTACAGCTGATGTAGAATGGGCGCTCCAGCCAGGGCCGGGGCGGCACAATGCCACGCTCCTTCATGCGCGTCTTGATCTGTTCCTGCGACAGTTCGTCCGGCTTTTCGTTCATGTTCGGTATGTCGATCTTGATGAACTTGGCTTTACGCAATCGTTTCCACTTGGGATCCCAGTGCTTCGTACGCCGGTGCCGCACTTGCTGCTGACTGAGGGCTGTTGCATTCTGCAGGCAGGGGGCTAGGAAGCCAGCCGATGGTAGCTAAAACGAGACGAGGGGGTTTAATATTCTGCGAACTCTTGCGCTGTACTGTATGGTATTTACTTGGAGAAATTTAATCGCCGAACGGCTAGCTGCGACGAAGGATGCCATGTTTTTATCGCACCAATATCAACACCTCTGCCAAAACGAAAGTGATGATGACAGAACGAATCAGGCATACCCAAACAGCAACAGGGCTGTTGTCACTCAAACGTCTGCAAACGTAACTTGAGCAGGATTCGTGTTATAAGACGTTTGTAAGACGCTTGCATGTTTTAATAAATAACTCATATGCTTATTTTTAAGCAACATTTCTGGCTGTAAAATTCGGCACTATCAGTCGCCACCATTATCCCTCAAAACGCAGCGTAGCATAGCATAAAAAACGAACTAAACAACAAACTTCAAAGAAATTGAATCTGTTTCGCAATTTTGATTTAAAAGGCGCGTAAATGCTAAACATTTTGCTGTTCATACAATAATGCAAGTGCGCGAGTATTTACGAAAAGAATTTTTAGTGTTTTAATAATTTTTCAATTATGAATCCGTCAACCGTCACTTTGATTTAACAACCAATTCGAGCAATCATTTGATGTCGACGAACCCTGTCCTCTGCTCGAATGAAACGTCTGACGGTCCGAAAACTGCCCGAGTAGGCAACTTCCGTGTGCACAGTGAATAACACTTTTCTTTCTCCATCGTCAGCGCGTGTGGTGTGATCGTTGTGTTCAGTCAAGTGCTCCGCGAACTATCTAATAAATTTGTAAGTAAAGTCCCCTCTCCTAGGTAATTGCCCTCGCGCTCGGGCAAAAGGATGTTAAGCATTGGATAGGAAATTGGTTAGAATATGTGTTAGGCTTTCAAGGTTGAGTACGTCACTCCCGATGGTGGTAAAAGGGTTTTTTTTTCTCTACACAAAAATTTGTCCCTGAAGTTGATGTTCGCTTCGGAAGGGCATGCTAGCTGAATTCATCTTGAATCAGCGCTTAATGCGTAAATTCGATTTGGAAAAGAGAAATTTGTAGTTCAACGCATTGATAATTGTTTTTGGTGCGAGAAGGAAAGTTGCGAAAATGCTAAAATGATATCGCTTGGTGCGATGGGTGAGGGTTTAAAGATGGCCACTGTGAGGAATGCGAAATGGCGTTTCACAGAGCAAGCAAGCAGCAGCAGCAACAGCAGTTGCTTTGTGTAGTAAAGAAAAATATTCCACCGCCTACTATACTGCAAGCTGCCGATACTCGCAGTGGGTAACAAAACTATTTTTTCGATTAAGCGTTTTTTTTTCCAGCTAGTTTTGCTTTCGGGCAAAAGCATGAGGTGGACGAAAAATTGCCCCAACCCCTGGGCTAGCGCCTAGCGCGCGCTGGTGGCTGTCGTTGGGTTGGTGCGGCGAGTGGATGGTAAATCCTAACCTAGCTTTCCGTGCCGATGTGTCATGTTGGATGTGCTGCTGAAGTACATAAACTAGCATAGAGAGGGGACATTTCTTCGTCGTCATCATCATCATCGATCTTGCGGGAAAGTCGGTATCGCTTTGTGACGATGAGAATGAAATCGTGTATTGTGTCTGGAACTTAACCTTTAAAACGACGTTTTGAGAGCAATGACGTCTTGGAAGGGGTTGGTTGAGATTTTCATATCAGTTGCGCTGCGGGTATTTAATGGCTTAGTTTAAAAGAGCTTATTACTTGGATGAAATCGATGTGTCACAGAGTCATGATGGTGTGCACGTGTGTGCCGCTCTTATCATTCTCTTAAATGAAATATGCACGCCTGCTATGAGTAATGGGTGTGCAAGGGACAGCTTCAAGCAGCGGGGTAGCAGAAAAAGCTAGACGGGTTGAGATCGTTCTTGTATTCGAACCGGTTATTGGCGGTTGAGGTAGTAGCGCATAAGTTCAAGATCGGGAAATCCTCCTACGTTGAACCTTCAGCCACCACAACTTCTGGTTGTTAGCCATGTGTACCTGTGTTGCGTTGTACTTGTGTGCGTTTCATGGCATGCTAAAATATGCACATGTTACAAAGGGCTACTGCAAATTTAGCTTGTGCGAATCGCTGCTACACAAAGAATAGTTTCCATGGATACAGAGCATATAAATATTTGCTATGATTCTATCATGTGCACGACGAGAGAACAATGTTTCATTGTGTTTTGTTTTTCTTTTCTTTTTCTTTTTTTGGTAGAAGTAAGTGTCTTCATTATCATCACACACCCGCTCACCAATTCACCATCGCGCACAGCACCGCCTCAAGCCGACAAAAGCAATAGAGATAATAACCCCGCGTGTGCATTGGGAGACAAAAGAAATTCACAATTGCAATATTGTAACCAACAAAGCAAACAGCTCAGAGATCTAGTAGTGAGGCAGAGAGAGAGAGCAAGGGAGAGAAAAAGAAGTGGTCAAGAAAAAAGAAGAATATAGAGGAAACCACAGGGCAGCAGAGACACGACAGACATTTGTTGTGTTTGTAGACTGGAACCTAGTGGTAGCAGGCCGAGCGCGCGAGTGACAGTTTTAAATTTTCGTTTTAATTTATCTTTATCTAAACCATTTAACACACCATCCCCATTTGTGATTGGATAGATCTCGGATCCCGGCGACTTCATTTTTGCGGAAAACCAGTAACTAAGTAAGCTTTATTTTATTTCTTTTGTTTTATTTTTATGTTTAGCTAGTCTTAACTGGGCGTATTTCGTTCGTACTTTGGTGAAGTGTAAAATCTTGTGCTACAAATCTTCTTTCAATTGATTGCTTTCAACGCTGTCGCAGGATCCATCCATCAGGCAGCGTGCGCAATCATAGCTTGTTTTGGATCGATTGGTTTCGATCGATTTGAATAGACGTATGGTGTGTGTGCAGTGCATATGTTGGATACTATTTTTTTACTTCTTAGGCCAGGAATATAGATAAGATAGTGCTGTCTTATGTTGAAATTATTTTGCTTTTCTCGTAAAGGAGAGATGAACACAGTGAGAGGGTGGTGAAGGGCGTAGAAATGTTTTGTACAGTTTTTTTATCATTGTTTTTGATTGGCGACTGCCCCAACGTTGTATAGTTACTACACGTGTGTGGACTGTTTCGCTCCTTGCGTTGACGTGTGTGTATCATCTCTCACCTTCGTATTGCCCTTTTTCAGATCAGTTAACGAACACGTATTTGCACACGACGACCAAAAAAGCAAGAGCCACGTCGTCGTCGTCGCCTTCGTCCTCGTCGTCAGGGGAACAGAGAAATTGAAAGTTTGATTTTCGTGGTTGAAGAAAACACGGGTAAGATACTTTTGTCGAACAAGCGCAGATTCGTAACGACCACGAGTTGTGTGAATCGATTACCCCTGTTTAATGTGTCTCGCTGTGCGGGATGGCACATCCCACCCCCCCGTGCTATTGGTTGTGCATTGTTCGCGAGTGTCTTAGCAGCCTGCGACACCCACCTCCACACCACTTGTTTTTGTTTACGTTTGAAATTATTTTGGTTTGTTACTTACACCATCCATATGCACCTGTTTTTCGTTACATTGTCCATTTGGAATATTGATCTACGAAATGTGTTTCTTGTTTTGTTAGTTTTTTTTGTTTGTATGCAATGCCACTGTTGCAGCAGCAGTCCCGAGATTACTCAGAGTGTATATATTTGTCTCTGTTTGAACGAGGAAAACTTTACAAGGACAACATCAACAACGCTCATGGCCTCCTGCTGCTCGGCTCTGACCATCGGGTCGGTGGGGGTTATATTTAGGTCATGGGAAATGGACGGCGGCGAATACGTGTCATTTTTAAAGTAATCCTTTCGTGGGGGTTCATTTTGTACAGCGTGTTTTAATGCAGATTTTTCATATGTTATTATGCAAAACATACTTTTCATAACGTAGCAATATTGTGTGAAATTTGCTGTTTTTTCAAATGAGTTTCAAGGGAGAGCAAAAGAGAATTACAATTATAATTTAACATAGACACACTATGGATTATTAGTGAGGAAACAATATTTAAAATCTATACTTAGCATAATTTGTTATACTTTTAAAACCTTTTGTATCAATTTTTTCTCATCGCATTTTATCTTATCTTCTTATTTCGTTTTGCAGTAATTTGTTGTATGAGTCAGAAAGCCGAAAGACCAGTACTATCAGGTCAACGCATTAAGACCAGGAAAAGGGGTAAGTTTTGAAGAAACACTAAATAATAACACCTTTCCCTTTCTCGTTGGATATGCTACTGAAATCCATCCATACAATACTAATAGGTCGGGAAGAAATTGTATGCTTCACCTATTGAGCAGCTATGGTAGAGAGAATATATGATTTGCTCGTTTGCAAACGTACTCGTATCCTATTTCGAGTGTGTTGTTGGAATCCATTTCCACGGATGTAGTGAATCAAACAAATAGGAAAACAAATCTAGAAAACAGTCTCATGTTAATGTGATATTCTATAAACCGCTTTGCATCGAATTTGTGTTACAAAACTGCTAATAGCTCAGGAAAGCTTCCAATTTTTACCTCAACTCGTCATTGCTCAAGAATAAAATCTACGTAGCAATGCAATTTACAATACCCCACAAGACATTATCATCCTAAACATGTGAATACGCACCAATTAGAACCTGCTGATGATAGATCCATCAGTAGGAGTCGGATAGGTGCTAGAGGATAATCCATCTTGTTATCGGCTAAATATCTAATCTGATCATCTTCTTCGGATTCAAATGCCCGATACCATGAACATTTATCAACATTTTATTGATGTGTCAACATTATTGATGAAATCCCAACCAGACCGTCCGCCTCCACCCGCAGGACTGACTATCCAGCGGTGGATAAAATCAAATCAAGGAAAACCAGAAATGGCAGGACAGTAGAAGAATTACTGTTGTTTGCCATGAAATCGGTTACCAGATACGCACATTAGCTAGTAGAACCAGATATTAACGCTCAAACCATGTTAAATTTGGTGGGAAATCGTGTGCAAGAAAGTAGTCAGAGAATGTGCTTCAGTAAATGACTTTGAAACTCTGAAGCATTTACTTGCCTTTGTGTGATCTGCGACAAATAGGACAAAATTAGTTACGCGATAAAAGCTGGAACAATATATGAAGCGGGATGATACTTGTCGTGTGTAATGTCCGGTCCTGCGTATGGATGTGTTATGGAAAGTGTCGTGTAAAAGAACACAGTCCCCTGCCAGAAGCATGATGCTTTTACTCATCTGTTTGTGGTTAAAAAATATAATACGACTGTGATAGTAATATTGGCTTCGGCATTCGCTATGTTACGCATAGTCGGGTTTTCCCAGTACTTGTCGTAACACGCCGCCTGGCTACAGACCCATCAAATTTTGAAAGCTTCCATATTCCGCCTTCTGCAGCGACAGTTCGATAAGCAAGCGGTTCATTAGTTTAAAGCGTTGTGCAACAATTTTAGTACACAGTCTCCAGCCAGAAACATGATGGTGTACTCATCTGTTTGTGGATAAACAATATAATTCGGCTGTAATATTAATATTGGCTTCGGCATTCGCTATGTTACGCATAGTCGGGGTTTCCCAATACTTGTCGTAACACGCCGCCTGGCTACATCATAAGCAAAATTGTGTTTACGACATGCTAAAAAATGTCAACCAATACTAATTTGATTTATCTCCTTTGAATCACTTTTACTTGCAGATGAAAGAGAGAAGAATGACCCCACGGGATTCCGTGACGCGGTCATTGCAGGTCTCGAAGCAGCTGAAGATCTAGAGCAAATTTACAAGTACCTTGACAGCGCTGGTAATAAACTCGACTATCGTCGCTACGGTGAAGTTTTATTCGATATCTTAATTGCTGGTGGATTACTCGGTAAGTAGCCAGCGGGTGACATGATGAATCATAATTTAAACTGACCGTGGCCATTGTGTTTTCTTCTTTTTGCAGTTCCCGGAGGATCTATCTCGCAGGATGGCGAGAAACCACGTACCGATCGCTGTATATTCGCAGCATCGGAAGACATGGAATCGATGCGGAACCATGAGCAGGTAGGCAACGGACCGTTCCGTTCGTTTGAGCACTATTTTGAGTGGCGGCACACTTCATTTAATTATAACTTAATGTCGGTGAGCTTTTGGCTCACATCCCCAGCAGCATTACGTTGGTAGATAGGTGTGCCAAATCAATAGTGGAATCCATTTGCTTGAGAAACGTTCTTTTCTTTCCTGTAAGACGTATTCCTTTCTAGTTTTCCTACATTTTTGTCTACACACAGTTTACGCACACTACAAACTTTGACACACACATTGATAATATTTTTCCCCGTCTTTCTTTTTGTCTTTGTTTTCCACACGCTGTTCAACTAGATCTTTATACGGCTTATGCGTCGATACAAGTATCTCGAGAAAATGTTTGAGGAGGAAATGAAGAAAATTTTGATCTTCATCAAGGGTTTTACACCACTCGAACGGATCAAGCTCGCTCGCATGACGGCTCTGTGGATGGGTAAGTTTCTTGTCAGATGCATTTCCTGGTTAAAGAAGTGGGGTCTACTTTTAACAGCGAGGGGTAATGGACACACGTTTCTCGCTTGTGTGGCACCAAGGATCAAATGACTGGAGGCGCGTGCGAATCGATCACGCCGAAGGTGGTGCTTTAATGTACAAAACAGTGCCTAGATTGAATTATAACAAAAAATAGTTCATTTTGCTTACGCTATTAGCACAGTCCTAACAAGTTCGATGACTTTTGGCGTCAATGAGAACTATTACATTATCCACGCAAAAGGTCCACCGACGCGACAACATATGTATATGTGACGAATAAAACGGTTGCTCTACTTCCTTTCTCCCGCACAGCCAATGGTTCCATTCCGCCGCAAGTGCTGAACGTGCTGAACAACGAACATCTGACGAAGGACGGGCTAGCGCTGGAGTTTCTGCTGGAGGTGTTCATCACCTTCAAGCAGGAGAAGGGCGGCAATGCGCCGTTGGTGGCGGCTCTGCGCAAGGGCGGTCTCGACACCCGTCTGATGGATTTTCTGCCCATGAACAAGCGCAGCGAGGACTACCTCAAGACGGTGCTTGTCGAGAAGGATCTGGCCGAAATTTTCAAGCTCCACATGGCTCAGGCGAGTCAGGAAGCGAAACGGGAACTGACGCAGGTAGGTGGAAAGGTGACACCGGCGGCTGTAGTTTGTAAGGCATTATTTACTGAACAGATTCGCACCAATTAGAACCTGCTGATGATCGATCCATTTGGAGGAGTCGGATAGGTGCTAGAGAATAATCCATCTTGCTATCGGCTAATCATGTATCGGACACTTTGCGTCGGATAGAAACGCCCGATACCATGAACATTTCATATTATCAACATTTTGTTGATGTAACTGTTATTGAAGCTATCCCGAGACCGTGAGATTGTGAATCCAGCTATGGGTAAAATCAGGCCAAGGCAAGGCAGAAATGACAGGACACAGGGGACCTTTCGAGGAGGTTGTGTTGTAGTGAGATCGGTTACCAGATCGCACATTAGCTAGTAGAACCAGATATTAACGCTCTAACCATGTTAAATTTGGTGGGAAATCGTGTGCAAGAAAGTAGTCAGAGAATGTGCTTCAGTAAATGACTTCGAAACTCTGAAGCATTTACTTGCCTTTGTGTGATCTGCGACAGTTAAAAAGACAGGCAGTTAGATTTTAAGCAGGTATGATAAGTTTGCCAGCATAATTTTCTTTTAAATAGATTTGAGGTGATGCTTGTTCAACCCTCCCAAGCTATCCGTAAGCGACCCGGAATCGTAAGCGACGTTCGGGTTGTATTCCTAAGTTTCAGCGAGTTCTGATCGACCCACGTATTAGACTGAACTGATCGAACTTACGGGATGCCCCGGACCCCCGGACTCGTTGCACCCCGTTGGTCGGACTAGACTCCGGGTCGATCCATGAAAAGAGTCGTATGAGCCATCACTAATCCTCGCTCTAAAACGAGACGATCAGGACGGGCTGGTTAATATAATATAGTGGTCTAATACTATTTTGATACTTTATTATATATTACCTTAAAGTAACCATCTTTCTCGATTGTGTTCCTTCTTTTCACAGCTGCTAGTTGATGATATTAACGATAACAAGACAATTAAGGATATTATCGCCGACGCGAAGGAAATGTCGACGAAATCAAACATTCCCGAGCATGAAGTAGTTGGTCTCGTAAGTATCCGACGAATAAGTCAAAATTTTTTGTTTACTGCCGTGTTTATTCTTTTGTTTCCCTTTATGTGTTGTGTGTGTGTGGCACCAAGACAAATCCACTGTTGGCGGATTCTCCAAACCGCGCCTGGTGGTTCCAACCGGTTAGCCAGAGTAATGTCCTTCAAGAGTGTTAACTGTGGGATATTTTCCATTGCGTGGTGAAGGAGCATATCTCAAACACATTTAAAAGGAGGAACATTAGCTTAACGCGCTTAAGCAAAGCAAATATCCTTTCCCGCGCTCGTTTGTTTTTCCCAGAGTTCTTTTTAATGACGGATTTTTTCATTTTACCTTTCTTCCCACCACCAACCCATCTCACGACAACGCACCGACGCAGATTTGGTCCACCGTTATGTCGCTAGCCGAATGGAACAAGAAGGAGGAGCTGGTCGCGGAGCAGGCACTGAAACATTTGCGCACCTACACGCCGCTGTTCGAAGCGTTCACCACCACGGACCGATCGGAGATGGTACTGCTGCTGAAGGTGCAAGAGTTTTGCTACGAAAACATGAACTTTATGAAAGCTTTTTCGAAGATCGTTTTGCTTTTCTACAAAAGTAAGCATCCTCCGCCTCACACAAACACATACACACACCCTTTCTGTTATTAATTCGAACTTCCTCTTTTTGCAGCCGAAGTCATCACGGAAGATTCGATCCTGAAGTGGTACAAGGAAGGCCATTCTAACAAGGGAAAAATGCACTTCCTGGAACAGATGAAAAAATTCATTGAGTGGTTGCAAAACGCTGAGGAAGGTATGTGTTTTTGTTGTGTGCTGCAAGCATTAGCAAGGGCGCTTGATGACGAATTGATCACTAATTCTTACCCTCCCCCGTTTCTTTCCTATAATTTGCAGAAAGTGAATCGGAGGAAGACTAAATCGTAATCATCCTGTTTCTCGTCTCGTGTGTGTGGATACTCTTCTTCCGCGTAACAACAGCGCACCCCCGGTCAACAGCAGAAAAAGCCACAACCACCACACCACCATCCATCTCAACACTGCTGCGCTGCTGGGTCGCGTCTTTCTATTATAAACCACACACCACCTATTCTATTCAATCGTGCGCGCGCTGCTACTACAAACAGCACAACATATTCTCATTTTACCCGTTACTTTTATTAGAACAATGGAATATAGAACGAAGAAAGGGTGAGAATCCCTTATCCCCCCGCAGTGTGTGTGTGTGTGGAAACACTCGAGAGAACGGATGATAAATATAAAAACAATACAATGGTTGAAAGGGACATTTTACTCACTGAGTTGTTGTAACGCGGTTTGCAGTGGAGGCGCTGCTCTGTCCTGCTGTCCGTTTTATTTTTGTGCGTTTTCCCCCCCATTCGTGGAAAGTCGGTGGAATTTTCAACTGTAGAAAGAATTTGTATTTGTATCCATTATCCCCGTGTTGGTGTCCATTGTATTAGTGTGGTGGTTGGTAGGGGATGGTCCAGTCATGTGATTTATCCGGAAAGCAACCAGGATTAAAGAGTTTTTATTGGTTCTCCGGTCAGGTCAAAGAAGAGGTCTAAAACAGCGCCGGCTAAAATGTGCTTAGTTCATCTGAGTCACAATGATCTTCTGAACAACGAATAAGCGGAAGCTGTAGATTTTTCCCAGATTCCAAATCCAGACGTTAGTTGCGTTTCGTCTATGAAACGCGAAATATCTGTAGGACCTGAAGAAAGGGAAAGGTCTCACATCGATCTGTCATCATCTAGAAGGAGGACCGTTGACCATGACCTCATTATCACACTACGTATTGGGTTTCAAGTTAGCATAAAGTCCATCATCCCCCCAAACTACCGTCAGCCGGACATAAAGGAAACAGAGTAATGTAAAATCAATCCAAAAGGCAGGTGAAAGAACGTTTGAAAATTTGATGATGAGATCCGGTTTTTCTTCTCCCCAATTGGCCGAACGGAACGTTATGGGAAGAAGCAACATACAAGTGACCATTGATTTTCCGGAGTCTTCCAAAACCGCACCTTAATCCCGTACTGCAGAAAGGGGGAGGAAACAAGAAGGGTAGAAAGCGCGGGAAAGATGTGAAAATGACCGTTAAAACAACGCTTTACCTACCTCTCTCTCTCGTTGATAAACATGATACAACGACGGCACGGAAACGGATTCGAAGCAGTAGAGAAGGATCATTAGAGATTGTAAAGCGAACGAAACAGCTGATGAAGAACACCGAACAGTGGAATAATAGCGCAAAGATGGAATAAACAGAAGATTGAACATCATGGCGGCTTTTTTTTGTCTTTTCGAAGGAAAGATTGTTGCGAAAGTGCGTTAAGGAGGTGTTTTCCTGGAGGATTATGTGTAACAGCACTCAAGCACACCTCAAGAGGTCTCTGATCTTACTAAGAACTGAGAACAACATGGACGTTGAGATCGATGCGAAAGGCTGAGCCGAAGCAGGGGCTGTACATAGACAGCTCGCTGTCATGTCATGAGAATGATACCTAGGACGACCCGCTTTTTTTAGTTGAGTCCACATAGAAAAGAGGAGAGACCCGCATTGAGCTGGAGGGAGTACCGGCCTATACTCTGCTATCTTTGAGAGCCATATTCCTGCCAAGACCTAATCACAAGATTCACTGGGCATCCGTACAAGGCATGCGATAGCTCTCCATCTGATTTATAGTATCGATCGACTAACATCGTGAAGCCGCCAATCAATCAATAGGAAGATCGTGAGAAATTGATGCATGCGAGTTTTTAAGGGTGAAAAGTTGCAGATGGGAGTGAAAGTCTGTCAATGCGGTTTAGGGATCAGGAGGCCATCCATCATTATTGTTTGCCTCAACGGCTCTGAACTGAACACTGAACTGTATGGTGGTGGCATGAGCCACACCTCAAGTGACCACAAGAGCCCTTGACCACAAGTGACTCTTGAGAGCGGAGCATATAGATGAGCCCGTTGGAGATACAACACCCAGCAAATGCATCATCATTTTCCTGGAGACAGTAGAAGTCGGGGATACAGATCTATCCTTATGTCATCATCGGTCATCACTTAACATAATCGGTTAGGCGGTAGAAGAGAGCTGATATAAAGAACTCAAGACGCTATCCTGAGGAGTCTTTGGATAGAACCTGCTAGCTAAGCGGATGCCCTGTAACAAAAGTTGTCTACCAAAACATATTCGCTCGACCCCTGCCAAGACAAGAATGATAATGGATGCACGGGTAGACAATATGAAGGATGGAAAAATGGGGGTAACGGTCTATGAAGACCGTACGAAGACAGATACCGGATACCGAGATACCTAGCCCAGTTAGGCAAGAGTAGTCTTCGGCAGCCTCTCTCAAAGACGGGAAACATCCAGGCTGGTCTCCAAAGCGACCAGCGATTCTCTTACTCTCACTCACTCTCTCTCTGGTAAAGGATCTTGGTGTGTGTGTGTGCGGTAAAGGATCTTGGTGTGTGTGTGCGAGCCGCATATCAATTGAGTCTCATCACCTGCATGGCGTCTGAGGTCCGTCATCCACAGTGCTTGTCGGCGTCGTATTCGATGCTGGGTCCGTCTTATCCTGGCCTACGGCAATGTCATTTGGTCTCCAGCAGGTGTCAGCTCTATGGATAGTTTGGAGAGAGGGTACAAGCGAAAGTTGATGACCTCAGTGCGGTGTCAGTTGCTGAGCCTTGGCGAGAGGGGACGCAGAGTCTACAAAAAGACAATCAAAGTGATGCGCGAACAAGTCATCAATGGCCAAGGGGTATAGCATTTGGAACAGTTGCCTATGACCATATCTGGCATAACGCCAGAAGGATTTAGGTTTGGAATAGAGGTGTGGGACCTGGCAATCAGCACGTTATGAGTGAAGAAGTTGAACTGATTCAAGGGAAGAACAGTTCGCCTGACTCTATCGTATTGCATCTCCTGAGCCTGCCGAAAATTGGGATCCAATTGCACAACACCGACGATGCGTTTATTTAGTTCATTTTGCTTAAAAAATAATAAATTAATCTAAACCGGAAATGTAAACCCCTGCCGGAAGGAATGATCTGCCCGCTTCGCCTTTCTCCAATTCTGTTCATTCCGCTGTCGTCATCGTCTCATCATCTCATCTGCGGCTTCTGTACCACTCACAGCTCCGTCAGTTTCCGACACAGTACGTTGGTGTCGCCTTAAGTTTAGCGTCGCTTTTTATGCCTTTTTGTTTATGTAGTTTGCCAGGTGGTGCCAGGGGAGTGGAGCTTTCCCGGGGAGGATAAAAAAATACAAACACACACACACACACAAATGCAGTACTGGGACAAATAGCTTATCACAAATCAAAACCTGAAGGTAGGTTGCCTGCCGCGCCGGTGGACTGGACAGGGCGTGTGCGCGGCGGCATCATGTGTGGTGGTGGTCCGTTGGTTCGTTGTCATAGTTCATAAAGTTGGTGTCGGGAACAGGTATAACGGTGTTCTAAGGCAAGGAGGTTTTGACGATGGTGCCGAGGGTCGAAGCAGGTCTCTTCGACCACTCGCCATCGTCGATACATATTCTACAGAATCGTTCCGAACGAGGTTTTACTACGCTAAGGTACCACGATAATTGACCGCTGGTGTTTCACCCAACGAAGAAGGACGGAAAGGATGAAGGGGAGATGGGGAACTTTTGGGGGGGGGGGGGGGGGGGGGGAGATACTCCGTTACGACTGGCTGATTGTGTTGCGGAAGGAAGGATTGAGCATCACAATTTCCTCCTCACTGTCGTCATCCGTATCAGTGATCGGTTCTCGCTCGTCGTCGTAGTATGGCTGCAGTTCTGCTGGGAGGAAAGATGGAAAAGTCGATTGAGTTCTGCGCAAAAAAAGGGTCGATTCGTTCGCTTAATGGGTGACTCACTTTTCGTGGACGCACGGAACAGTTCCGTCTCTTCGTCGTCGTCGAAGAGCTTCCGGTTCGGTTCGCCCTTCTGCGGCAGAAGCGAAAAGTTGTAGTAGTAGCGCGAGTCGCGACGGCGCGCCTGAATGTACATGAAGCACATGATACCAGCGACGATGATGCCGACCGAAACGCATCCCGCCAGTATGACGAAGACTAACCGCGGAAGCCCTAGCACACGCTCGTCGCGTGCCAGATGGAACACGATACCAGTGGCACCGCCCAGCGGACCTTGTCTAATTTGTCTGCAAAACGAACATAGAAACAGCGCGTTACGATGAATGTACTGCCGAGGAGGAGAGTGCTGTGATCGGATTAAGATTAAAATTTAAGAGAATAACAGAAGAGGAGCTTAGGGGACCATAATTGCATGAAGTAAGGTTTAGAGTCTCCTTTTCAACCTGGCGCTAGAGAGAGCCATCCGCGACTCGGAGGTGGAAACTTCGGGGACCATCTTCTATAAGTCAATCCAGATCCTGGCATACGCTGATGACATAGACATCATTGATTTGAGGCTCTCCTATGTAGCAGAAGCTTATCAAAGGATCGAGCAAGCATCCAAAATGATGGTGGCACCACCAGCGGCCCTGCTAACAAACACTGATTTACGCAGAGGTGATGTACAGATAGGTGACCACACCTTCGAAGTCGTCCAAAACTTCACCTATCTGGGGTCAAAAGTCACCACCGACAGCAACATTGATGTTGAGTTACGCGCACGGGTGCTGGCTGCCAACCGGTCATACTACAGCCTGAGGAAACTTCTCCACTCTAAATACCTGTTGCGACGGACGAAGCTGTGACTGTACAGAACTTTGATAGTCCCAGTACTCACATACGCCTCTGAGACTTGGACCCTGTCCAAAAATGACGAAGCCCTCTTAGCCGCGTTCGAGAGGAAGATGCTCAGAAGGATTTTTGGCCCCGTGGAAGGACAATGGAGGAGTAGCTACCAATGACGAGCTCTACGAGCTGTACGGCGATCTTACCAACGTGCAGCGAATTAGACTCGCCAGGCTCCGGTCCCCATTACCTCCCTGTACGTAAGACTGACTACTTTACTACAGGTAAAATTAAGTCACAGAAAGCCAGAAATGGCAGGCCGAGATCTTTCGAGGTTGAAGTGCCCAGGAAGAAGAAGGCTCCGGTGGGCTGATCATGTCATGAGAATGACACCGGACGACCCAGCCCGTAAAGTCCTTTTAGGCCGTCCACACGGACAGAGGAGGCGTGGTAGGCCCAAATTGAGATGGAGTGATGGCGTTGTTGCGTCTGCCAGAACGGCCGGGATAATGGATTGGCAGACGTTTAGATTAAAGATACGTATGAAAAATCATATACCAGTGTCTCAAAGGTTACGTCCAAAGGTATCATAAAGTCATTAGAGAGCAATGTGATCGTTGGATGCTACGGAGCTTCTTCTTACGAGAAAGACCAAGAGTCAACGAAGTCTGTCGAATCTGGTAAGCGTCAGAACGTCTTCATACGACAGAACCGGGGTTCAACTCCCATCCGGACGGTTCCTCCGTGATGAGGTAAGACTATCCAACTACGTAGGTAGAACTAGAATATGTGGCCGTTTCTGGACCATGGTCAAGTTGAACTAGAGACTCTGGCTAGGATGAAGTGAGAGATGGTAAAATAGAACTCTGGTTTGTCCAGCTTGAAATGATTGCGGAAGCGTTCGCAAGCGTTTGCGGTAACACTTGGTAAATATTTAAAAAATGTCCGGTAAATCTAGTAAGCCAGAAATGGCAGGCATGACCTGTAAGCGTTCGGATCACCCCTTTATAGACAGCAAACCAAATAAGGTCTCATCATAACATCTTGATGGTGCGATGTACTGATGGATTGGTCGGAATCGATTGTGAAGAGTAGATCCGAAACTGAATTCTAAATCCCCGATCCGGAATCGGATTCAATGTCAATCGGAGCGCCCATCACTAGCGCGATGCCTTGCCGCAATTATTATTTCGAAATTCGGTACTTACTTCACGCCCTGCTCGTACCCCGACGGCTCAGCATGCACCATAATATCCTTCGTGTCGGACAGAGATTCAAACTGGAACTTTCCCAACGGCCCCGTACGCCCGTCGGCAAGCACCTTCTGGGTGTTTGCGTCGGTTACGTACACTTTGGCGTTGGGCAGTGGATGATTAGCGTCATCCAGCACGATTCCTGCAATATGCCATCGTTATCCGATTATTACATTATTCGGATACGCTCACCCCCACCCCCCCCCCACCCCCCTCTTACCACTAACGACAGCATTCACTTCAACGCCACCATCCTGCGGAAACACTTTCATCGTTTTAGACGGTTCCAGCACACCAAAATCCCGATGCTTCTCGGGTGTCAGCAGGGTTTGCGGTAGCACCGGAACGGGTGGTGCCACGATACTTTCCCGCGGCCGTGCCGCTTCCTGCATTACAATATCGCCCAGATCCAGTATCTGGTTGTCGCTCAGCGTTACCGGCATGATGCGCGACGTGTAGTTGTAGCAGCTGATTTCGATCTCCATCGAACCGGACGGTAGGATGATGCGGAAGTGGGCAAGGTTGGGCGTTACCTTGTAGATCAGATTGTTACCGTGCACGCGAAGGATCGCTTTGCGCAGCGGGGCGCCGTGCGCGTTCTTCACGAACCCGCGGATTCCGGTATCGATCAGCCGCAGGAAGTTGGTCATACGCTCCAGGTTCTGGCGCCATACGCTGGCGATGGCCGTTTCGGCCGGCATCTTGCAGCAACCGAGCTGCAGCGTAAACAGCGGCACCTCGTACAGCTTGTGGATCGCATTCGTGACACGCTGCGTCGCCTCGACCTGATGCAGCTGACCGGCGTCGACCGTACAGTGGTCGGAGTTGGCCGATTGCCGGTACTTGTGGCCTTTGATTTTTTCCGCAAACCGTGAGTAGACGGCAACCTTATCGTCTGTGTTCGGAAAGCTGTGGGAAAGGGGGCAAAATATGATCAGCGCTTTGTTGCAACCACACTGCCACTTACACTTACAATACATCGTGTCCGCCGGCAGAGAACGTTAGCGCTAGATCGTACTCTTCGTCCTTCAGCATGCGCAGGAACATGTCCTTCTGATTGTCAGTTTCCGCGTTCAGCAACTTGTCTGCCAGCTCGTCCGAATGCAGTGTAGGATTGCACACGGATCCATTCGCCCGAAACTGTTGCACGATCTCGTCGAAATCATTCTTTACCGGGACAAAGTGGAGGACAGCATTTTGCAGCAATTTGATCAGCAAAGGCTCCTTGATGACGTAGCCGGCGAGGACGTGCCGTGCCAGATTGATGACCATCTCCCGCCCAATGGCGGTCGTTTGGAACAGCGACGATATGATCAGGATGTGCAGTTTCGTCTCTTCCGGCTCTCCAATCTGCGGAATTGGGGGAAGTGAATTAATTTGCATTCCCATCGTTTCGATTTCATCCGACTTAACCTCTACACACTTACACTGTCGGTCACCTTCACCGACGGGTACGCCATCGACACCTCATTGCCACCAAACTCTAGCGAAACGGACGTGTAGTACTTGTTCTCGAATTCGGCCATGATCGATTTCAGTTCCGCGTCCGAGTGGTAGCGCGTTTTGATGACGTTTTCCAGCGTCCGATAGTCGTACGCGGACGACCAATGTTGGGGATCGTCACGCATCAGCTGAAAGTCGACGATCACCGCCCGATCTGCCTCGGGCGGGATGCGCACCTCGAGCGATTGCGGTTCGTAGCCCTCGGCCTCGGCCGTCACATTGTACAGACCCGGCAACAGCAGCCGATAGTAATCGCCATTCGCCGTCGTGTACGTGACGTGTTCGATCTGGTTCACCTTAACGCTGGCACGCCCGATCGGATGGCCGATCGTGCTACGGACGTATCCGGTAATGCCGTGCTGCGCCTGCTCCACGTACTGCAGCAACGCTTCGCGGTTTTGTTTCCAAAAGTCGGGCAGCTGGGAAGCGGGCGGGAACTTGTCGCAACCTACCTCGAGCGTTAGCTCGTATGCTCCACCAACGACGTACGACCAGTCCTGCATACCGCCGGTCACACTGTACCAAGCGGCACCATTCGTGATGCCGTCGGGGAACGTTTCACGCAGGTAGGTTCGGCATGGATGTCCAAGGTGCATCGTGGTATGTGACTGTGGTTGGGACGAATCCAAAAATCCATTTTCGGTTAAACGGGTTAGAAAACTAGCTGACAATCGTGCCTTCCACCGATTAGTTAGACCACTTACATTAGCGTACACATGCGCCAGATACTGGAACAGCTCGTTCTCCTCCGTGGGGTTCTTGACCGTGCGCGGATCGCCGTACCCGCTGGAGTAGGCGAAATCCTTCGGCGAATCATCGAACGGATAGTTGGCTACCAGTGCACCACCGTGCAGGTTGGCCGACAGTACGAACGGCGTCGCCAGGGACCAGTTCATAACGGCCAACGTTTCCGGTTCCTGGCGCGTGTTGTAGTGATTGCGCCCAAACTGGTCCGGAAAGTTGCGGTTCAGGTCAACGTTGTTCGCGTTCGAGCGGCCGCGCAAGCTTTCCTTATCGTTCGCATCGGCCAGCTCGTACCCGTCCGGATTCATGCTGAACAGCAGATGCAACCGCGTCCCATTTACCAGCCGCGTAATGCGCTGCGTGCGGTTAAAGTTTTCACACAAATACTTCGCAAACAGTAGCAACAGTTCCCGACCGACCACCTCGTTACCGTGCATGTTGGCGATGTACTTCACCTCCGGCTTGCCTGGCACGTGCTTGCCGGGGTTGGCGGTTACTTCCATCACCCACAGATCACGGCCCTGTACGGACTTGCCGATCGAGTAGAGCTGCGTGATGGATGGGTAGTTCGTGGCGAGATCCTGAATGTAGCTGGAAGTAGTTGGAGAGGGGTCGAGAAAGGTAAGCTACGCACAGGCGAAGGTGATCGGCGAAAGAATGGTGGCCTACCGAACCATGCTGGTGTAGTTGTGATGTACAAAGGCGGGCGTTTTGGCAAATCCGTACTCGTCAAACGTTTCCCGTACTACTCGCACCTGTTCCGATTTGGAGGGGGCTGTAAGGGATAATTTGAGAGCGAATTAGCATTGCACAAAGGATTGGGAACATATTTTTAGAATGATTCAGGTTTTTTTTTTAATATCTACACTACGGTTGGTTAGTTGTTAAATGTTTGTTTAAAAATTAATAGTTAGCATAGCATTTGTTAATAGAATCACTATATTTTTACTTAACATTATGATGCTGATGCTGTGAGATATCACTTGAGTGTTTCGACGATTCCATAGTACAAGGACGAACACGACACGTGGACACACACGAACACAGACACATACCTTTAATATGATACATTCTACAACATATTATACAATTTACCACCCGTCGCTGGATCAATTGCATTTGCTATGGTACGTACGTTTTTATCTTTATTCTTCACTTTCTTTCTCTCTCTCTCTCTCGCTCTCTCTCTTTCGCACTGCTGGCCTTTCCGTCTTTTTTTTCTATACACACCAACAAGAAGATTTTAGTGTTTAAGAACCTGAAGGTAGAATATTTGTCCGATTCATTCGGGGGAGGTGGTTGTGTATTAGTGTTTGAATGTGTGTGTGTAAATGTAAATGTCTCTTGAATTACAATGTTACACAACACTGTGGCTAAACATTTATACATCGTGTGTGTGCCTCTGGATCCTTTTTGGTGGTCAACATTATACTCTCTCTCACGAAATGTACATCAAGTTAGGGTTCAAGGATAAGTGTTGTTTTTCTCTTTCCATTTGTGTGTGTGAAACATTAATTTACCCGAGGGATATTACATGCATCACCACTCTTACAGCGGTGTCTGATAGATCTCACCCAGAAAGGACCGCTGAATATTGAACCAAAAGCAAAAGAAAATGAAAATATTATTGGGGTTAATATTATAAATCAGCAGAAAAAAAATTTAAAAAAGCATTTTCATATAAAAAGGATAAAAAAACCAATCGAACAACTGAATTGTATTTAAAGTGGTTGGGCAAATTGGAAAGTCAAACCTTCTGTGCGACAGGTGCATGCAAAACCCTTGAATGGAAACATTGTTTTATACTTAACCTAAAGCTTTTAACAAACGATTGTTGCTTTTCTACCCATAACCAATCCCCTACATACTGTTTACAGAAGCCTTAATATATTTGTGTGTAAGTGTTAGATTGCAATTAGATTGCAGTTAGTTAGTTGAGGAGCTCGATTCCCAATCCCACACAAACAAAACCCCTTTGGTTAGTGTATTCGAGACGTTAGGTTGGCGAGAATTGATTAGGGTAACGTGTTAAAGATATTGTTGATAATTGTTTTCTCTTGTGAACGATTCTTCGAATGTATGTGGCAGCATTAAGGAAAAAAGGAAAGTCATTTGCTTGTTTGCACCAGACCACCATGCCTTTTCCACTGTTACTTATGTTAAACTACGGGTACGATTCGTTAGAAAAGATGTTTCGTTCCGTTTGGGGTGCACTAGTGGCTGTCTTTTACCATTCGAATATGAAAGTGTTTTATACATATTTCGTAGTGATGCTCTTGTAGGTCAATGCATTGTTCTTTGATGCTCATTTAAACCCATAAATAGAATATAAAATCATGCTCGAAGCGGCGCGGGCATAGAAATCAAAGGAAGGATTCTAAACTCCTCTCCCAGAGCGCGTGCTGTTATTAAGAAGGAAGTGCCTGCCTACGGAAGTGTGTACCATTCGCAATCGCACCGGTGGCATACTGAATGAAGCAAGCACTGAGAAGGACACACCGCAAGTGAGGGGGCGGCCGTGGCTGAAGATAGAAGCTTTAGATACCTTCCTGTGTGTCGTAGCTCTTCAGGCTGAAGTTCACCTGCAGCGGCTGGTCAGCTTTCACCTGTACGGTGACGGGTTCGCTCGGGTAATAGCTGCCGATTGAAATACGTAACGCTTTATTATGTTTTCCCCCCTTAGTTTGATCCACACAGCAACTTACCCAACAGCTTCCACCCGTACGTTGTACTGGCCCGGTACCAACAGGCGCCAGTATTCGCCCCTCTCGCTGGTGCGTACATTCCGATCGATTCCACTCACGATCACGTCCGCGTCCTTGATCGGGTAACCGGCACTGTCCGTGACGAGACCCTAAAACGGAAAAGGCAATACCCATCGGTAAGCGGTAATCCTTCGGAGGAAAGCCTGCCGAGCGACCGTTACCTTCACACCGACGTGAACCAGCTTCAAGTACTCGATCAGGCTGCGCTTGTTCTTGTGCCACTCGTTCGGTAGCTCTCTGGCGTACGGAAACTTGCAGCAGCTCAGCTCGAGCGTCACCTCGAAACAGTTGCTGTACACGTAGTTGAAATCCTGCATGCCACCGCTCAGCTCGTACCAGTACGCACCGTTGGTGATGCCGCTCTGGAATGTTTCATTACAATCACGTCCCTGGCGCATTACCGGATGATTTTCCGCGTACGTTAGGGCAGCGTATTTGAAGAACTTGTTGTCCGGGGTACGGCTTTCCTCGCAACAGTCATGATGATGGCTAGAAAAGGGGCGGGAAAAATAAAGGAACATTATTTACATATTCGCTACGGTTCAACACACTGAGGTCGGTGCCGGCAATCTTACATCGAATTGTCGTACGGATAGCTGGCAACGACGGCACCACCGTGCAGGTTCGCCGACAGGACGAACGGATTGTTCAGGATCCAGTTCATAACGGCGACCGTTTCCGGCTGGCGACGTCTCATGCGCTGATGGCGCGTACGCTCATCATCGAAGCGGTCGGGAAAATCTCGATTCAGATCGACGTTTGCTGCATTGTAGCGTCCCACGTAATCTGGTGGCGATTCACAGACACCTTCCTGGAAAAAAAAACGAGGGAACGAGAACCAGAGATCAATACAATGTTTTACAAAACGCTTATGGTTGGTTTGGTGCTCATTATCGCGTTTACGTCACAACATGAGTTCAACACAGCTTGGGCGCGTGATTTGCGTTGACAAGTGAAGAGGGCCTGAGTGTAAAGGTAGCGAGAAAATGTTCACCAACCCACGCGAAATTGATTCCTGCTCATCCCACCCACAGTACAGGGGAGCTGTAATCATATTTCCAACAGTTTACAATCTGGAGAGCAAACAAGGAGCAGTAACGTTTCCTGCCACCATTCCTGCCACCATTGCCGTTGAAAGATTTTTTTAATGCTTTATCGCTATTTAACTACGCCAGCACTTGTTCAGTTCAATTATAGAAGTAGTTTCGGTCAATAACTTCCAATCTGATAGGACATGGCGCGACCTTCAAGTCAGCCGAAAAAGGGCACTATTTTTTTTAAACCAATGATTCATACAATCCATTTCGAGATGTATTAAGCGTGCAACAGAATTTATTGGATAACCTGCTATTGGAAAACTCTATACCTGCTGTTCTTTATCCGAGATGGAGAAGCAACCTTTCGTCCAGGACCCTGAGAGAGCTAAAAATATATTTGAACATATATTTTTCAAAAAATTGGCCGGGAATGTTTGGTCCGGGAAAAGGTGGCGCCCATTATGTGGATTTTTTTCTTGGAAGACGAATTGAAGCAAAATTTATCTGCAGAGTGTATTTTATTCTGGGAAGCGTGACAAGATGACGCCTGTCAGTAGGATATTCATGACACAATTTGTTATTCTGAAGAGAAATTATGTATAACCAGAAGAAGCATTTACGATCTAATTACACAGTACCGAACACCCGTGCTAACCTGCCCACATACCAATTCAACCCGGTGAGGAAGCTTTTCCATAATATTAATTGCTGTGTTAGGTCTTTGTCCTTACCCACAAAGCTAGCGGAAATCGCCACTGGAGCTGGGTGTCAATATTAATGCAAAAAAAAAAACAGCTGCCTAGCGTTGTTGTCTATCACAGCATTAAATCGATTTTGGTTCTTTGACGACACCTGCTTATTATTACAGCGTGGCCGCGACAGTTTGCACAACATGTTATCGGTTCAATTTATCAGACAGGCCAGTGTCCGGAAAAAGTGCCAGTGCAAATAACACTGTAGCAGGCAGTTCGACACTGTAACGTTTTAGAGATATACAATTAATCATCATCAGCGACAGTCGAGCGCATTGCTATGTGCAGCAGCTTCGTTTTGGTACCAACGAATGGCAAAGGTGTACCGAATTAATCGATTACTTCCGGTCCGCTTTACTAATTGTTGTCCAGTTTATGTTGCACACTAAGTGCGGTGCAGTACACATCCTAAACAACGATGCTCTTGCTTTAGGGTTATTGTACAGTACAGGATTGAGTGGGGTCTAGCATAGCAATGACCCCGATAGGGACCATCCGGTGCCCTATGTGACGGTTCAAAGGTGCTAATTAAATGTCCCGTTTGCTCCCGTTTCTTACCATCCGTCGACGGGACGGGCGATCTGTGAAGTGGCAATGCAATCTCCAAGCAGCAGCTGGACGTGGACGCACCAGAGTGGGAAGTAATTGAATCAGACAACCGATAAGATGTGTCATTTTTCCGGGTAATTGGATGTGGGATTCGATCGTTTAAGCAAGACTTGCAAGAGAATCGTCAGGACCGTACGTCATCATCATAAAGAATGGAGCTTATGAAATGTCCTTAGAGATTACCTTACACCATTACACCCCGATGGCCTTACATTGTGGTGCTCAAGCTCAAGCTGCCGGAGATGGAGCAGGACGAGGTATACCGAGAAAAAAATGCGCCCTACTGCCATACAAACATCAACTGCATTACAATGAACGTTTGCGTAGTGAATAACGATCGTCTAAAGTCGCGCGCACAGCACGCCGGGACGTGGCTGTTGCAGTGCATGGCAATGGCATTGATGACCTTAAGATGATACTATAGTTTGTGGCCGGTGTTTGGGGGAGCAGCATTTTCATTCGCATCACTATTTATGAAGTGCAACTTCTTCTTCGAGCGAATGTCGTTGGTGCGAAATTGAACTTACAGTTAAGTTAATAATATGTAAAATTAAGGATGCTTCATAAAAGCATCTAAATGAGGGAAAACCACGTGCAATTAATGGAATAAAATCAAACAACCATTAAATCAGCGCATTAATGAAAACTGCTACCCTAATTGGCATGACACTTAGGAAAATTGTAGACTTTCCGTCTAATTGTCTAGTGATATGTCCAGAGCACTTTCACAAAGGCGAGTTTTCAAACAAATTAATGCAACGCTGTTAATGTGGTTCTGTTTGCTGGACCGGAACAATCGAGCCCTCTCTCCGGTCGTGTGACTTAGCAATCGTTCTAAACAGTTGTCCAGCAACACACACGTTTAGAATGTGGACGATACTAAATTGTGTCACCTGTGCTAACTACCATCTCACGCTCTAATGCGTCGCCGATGGTTTCTGTTCCTCCATTTTCACGGATGCTTGCAAAGTGAAAACTGTTTTTCACATGCCCGACGGGGCCATATGCTAGCGCGCGTAGGGGAAACAATAGCTGGCAACAATTTTATCCCAGAACTTTTCATCCCACACACACGGTGGATGGCAGTAGTGGGATAGCGCTGTTTGCTAGAGTGCATATCAATCGCAATTGTGAGACGAATTTTCCGCATTCCAACAGTTTGATTAGCATAATTTAGAGAGAATTTCCAAATGGCTCGCCCGGCATTCGGGAGGCGGGACGAACAAGAGCGAGCGAGTGAAAGTTGTGACCCAGAACCACGACGTCCCGCCATCAATCAACCGGAGCGGAAATCTGCGTATGACGGAGTTCCGGAAACGGTGCGATTGCCGATTAAAGGCACCTCCATGTTTAAGCGTGTGACGGTACAGCGTACTGCGATCAAACGAAGGTAGGCGGGTGATGGTCGTGATATAACAGCAAGGGACGTGAGTTCGTAGTGGCACCGGTTTGAGCCATTGCTATCGTACTCTAGTAGCAGAATTGCGTTCACGGGGCAGTGCCGGGATGCTGGTGAAAGGCATTTATTTTGTGTCACTATGACAAGACAACGCTACTTGACTAAGTGAGGTGTGGCACAGTGTGCTGTAAAATAAGATTTGTGGTTTTAAAACTGTTTCTAGCTTAGATTTTCGTGGTAGTTATCGTAGTAGAAACACTGTTTGTCCTACTACGATGATTTTAATTTCCTGCATTGCTGCGTCTAGCGGCCAAACTGGAATTTCCGCGTGAGAAGTTACTGCCTTGCCGAAAGCTGAATTGCTGCAGATTGTAAGATTCGTATCTCCGGCATAGGAGCATCTTGCTCACTTGAGGCTATTGACAAAACCCATTTCTGGTCCATTTGTTACAATTCCTTTGGCTGTTAATTCGCAAACGTCATCGCAGCACTCCTGTACCACATTTGAATGCCACTTTGTGCTCTTTGCCTATGACGTCACAAAGCTTCCCAGCTGGCACTAACGACTATGCGGGTGATGAATAAAGGTTTCTCCCACCCACACCCACACACACATTCCCATGCACGGCATTAAACCTGCAATATGTTACACCGATTCGGAATATTCTGCTTACCTTGGACCGCTCATACCCGTCCGGATTCATTGTTGGCATCAGGTAGATGGCTGTTTCGTTTACCAGCGAGCTTACTTCCGGATCCCGACCGTAATTCGCCAACAGATACTGCGCCAGGTACAGCAGCAGCTCCCGGCCTACCGTTTCGTCACCGTGCATATTGCCGACGTACTTGAACATGGGCATCAGCAATGGTCGCGGACGGTTCACGTTCGGGCGTATCTCGACCACGGTCAGCGGACGGCCCTCCAGTGACTGGCCAATCGTGTGCACCTTGGCCAGATCCGGGTAGTCCTTCTGCAGGTGGGCCAACACATCGAGCAGCTCGTTGTTGCCACGGTAATGAGGCTGCTGCAGGAAACTTTCATCCACATCGTGGGAACCACCGACCGGATTCACATTCTGCACCGTATAGCCGTACACCGTAAGCACCGAGAGGCAACAGTTTATGGCAATTGCTGACACCAGCAGGTATAATTTCACGTCCCCCATTGTACTGGCGCCCCTTGCTGCGCGCAAGGAAATGACCTCGACCGCCGAGAAAGGCAAGCAGCTGTTTTCCACTGAACGCACTCTCACGTATTTCACCCTTTTTCCTCAATCTAAATGCAAGCACCCACACACACACGCGCACGTTCGCCTGCACCCGGAGCGACTGTTTCAGCAAAACGTTTCACCCGCTGCGAGGAAAAGCGATGTAGTCTAAACTGTCTCCACGGAGACGCCACACACACGCAATTTGGCGTCGAGTGAACGCATTCGATAAGCAGGGCCCAAATTGTTAAGCTTATCGTGATCGAACGACTGTTGTTGAAAAAAATTTGTGCGCTGTGGCACCACCACGAACCATTATGACAGTGGGGCAGAAAATAGAGGAAAAGTTGTGTTGACAATCAGCTGTCATTGTTCGCCCCATTTTGACGAGAATGTGCGTGTCCAGTGTGCAGTATGACCGATTTGCTAGCCGATAGTCCCTTGGTGAAGAAGAACTTTGGACGGAATGGGGAGTAAATTCAGCCCATAGTCCCGTTGGTTTTCAAAACGCTTGCAGGCGGTACTGCGAATTGCATACATTGAGGGGCACAGATATGATGAATTTAAAATAACATTCGTTACAATGTCCGTTGTGTGAGGTACATAAGTGGAACAATTAGTAATACTATATGTTGTTGTTCCTTTTCTTCGTAAATTACAACCAACAATCATTTTTTTCCCTATTTTTCAACGCGCCAAGTTTGAATGTGTTGACGAAGCACATGTTAATCAATCAATCGATAAGATAGCATGTCCGTTAGTGTATGGGACAAAGAAGCTTGGAGTGCTCGGTACGGTTCACTGTCGTGGTGCAATGTTGTCGCCCTACGGCGGCCCTATGTATTACTCGTATGCATTTTATCAGTTGGGATGTACGTTGAGCCACGACGTGGTTGTGCGTGAAGCGGGTTTGCTATTTTCGGCCAGAAAACAACTGGTCTCTAAGATGGATAGCTATTTGGGCTTAGCACAAAGCAAGGTGAAGCCACGTAGCGTGGTGGACGCATTTTCGAACCGAACGGCAACGATAAAAAAGAGGTAACTTTCGGAAGCGTGTATTCGGGGGTGGTGCACGCCGTCGAGGGCAACACAAGCTCAAGTGTGACGCGACATGATTCATCTTCTCGTCTTTCTCATTGCAGACCACCACGCCCGGTCGGTACACCCTCGAGAGTAAGCTTCGCTGTGACACTGTGCGGAAGCACTCCTGGTGCTTCGGTGTGATACGCCTAAACTTAACAAGCCTTATTTTTACAGCCCGTATCGAGCACCTCGATCGTGATAGACACTGCCACCCAGTTTCGTTATCTACAGGAAGAACATCGTTTGCTGCTGGAAAAGTACAAAAAGCTCGAGGCCAGCTACTTGTCGCTGGAGGGCGAGTACGCGAAAGTGAAATCCGAAAAGGAAAGCATACAGATTGCGTACGAAGAGCTGCAGGAAAGCTACAACAACGTGACGGCGAAGAACTTTAACGCAGGCAAGCTGCTGGTGTACTTAAAGCTGAAACGCCGCACCGACAAAGAAACGCTGGAGAAGCGCAACATAATCAAGAGTAAGTTCCGTGGTGGTGCAGTGAGCTGGTTAGTGGGTGTCGTTACATCGTGTGCTCCATTTACCTTCGCACCTTCCTAGATGAAGCTTGCTTCAACACCTACCTGCAGGATGTCGTTATGCTGGACCATCCGCGAATACCGCGGGTCATACACGAATGCATCACGGTGCTGGAATCGAACGATAAGTTTATGAAAAGTCCCGGTCTGTACCGCGTGTCGGGCGACCATAATGCGATACAGAACCTGCGATACGACATCAATGCGAACAACTACAAACGATTGCACAAGCAAAAAAGTCCCCACGAAGTTTGTGGCATCCTGAAGCTGTTCCTGCGCGAACTGAAGGATCCTTTGATATCGCTGGAGCAATGTGCAAAATATATACCGGATGTGATACAAATGAGTGAGTGTTGGACACCGCTGCTGACGGTGAAATCACAATTAAGCAAGCATTTTCGGGTTTTTCTAGAAATAAACACGCGATCTAAAGTTGTGCAGTTGATCAACAGCTTGGATACTGTTAGACAGAATACGCTCAAAGTGCTCATGAAACACCTCCGGAAGTAAGAAACATATCGGACACCACGAACCGGCATCCGGCCTTTTTAACGTTTTTCTCCCATTTTCACAGTGTCGCAGCCATCGAGGAGAACGAGGTGGACGCTTTCAGTTTGGGTCTGCTGTTTAGCTCACTCATCTTCAACGAAACACTGGCGGACGTGTGTCCGGTAAAGTTTCAAAAATTGACTGCCGTGCCGCGCGAGTGCATAATTGTTATGATGGAGGATTACGAGGCAATTTTTAAATAAAGTGCACATTTAGACCACCGCGATAAAACGGCCTTGCGTGTGAGTTTCCTTTAAGAGGGCTTAGGAGCGACTTCGCTGAGAACTAATCTAGAAAAATGTGGTAAACTTCACTACGGAAATGGCTCGTCGTATTCTTATCACCAAAAGGCGCAAAAAGAACTGCAAAACCGTGTAATTTATTTACAAACGTCGCGCGCGCGCTGGTGTGTGTGTGAGTGAAATATTTCAACATCGCCACCACCACCACTTCCAAGCTGTCAGGCATTTGTTTATCTCCCGTCCGGTTCTACGCGGGTTGCTGCGATTGTTTTGCTTTTCAAACGCCACCGAGATGTTCTACTGGATAGCCGTGTTGGCTGTGATTGTCGCCGTACTGGCAGTGTTCGATTGGAAGTTGAAAGCGTACGAAAGTCTACCGGGTCCCAAACGGTGGCCCTTCATCGGTAACGTAGTTTCGTTTCTCGGTGCTGGCCCCGTAGGTAAGCAGCCAAAGGTCGATCCGGAACCTGCCCCGTAGCGAACATAAAAAGGCGATTAGCTTATCAGCGCGTTGTTCTTGTTTTGCAGAAATATTTGATCAGCTTATCGCGTTCGCGGCTACCTACGGGAAGGTGTACAAGTTGGACTTTTTCTACGACTACACCATCGTCTATTCCTTGCCCGAAGCAGCCGAGGTATGATGACTCCGACGCACAGTGACGCATTGAATCGACTTATTGCAGTGTCTTGCTTTGTCTTTCAGGCCATTCTAAACTCACCCACGTTTGCCGCCAAATCGCAAGACTACGACAAGGTTTCGGAATGGATCGGGAATGGATTGCTGATCTCCCGGGGACAGAAATGGTTCACCCACCGGAAGGTCATCACGCCCGGGTTTCATTTCAAAATATTAGAAAACTTTGTACCCGTGTTTAACCGGCAGGCCGAGGCATTCTGTGCCAAGATGGAAAGCTTGACGGAGCGATCCACGGCCGGTACGGCTATTAACATCTTTCCCGAGCTAAAATTGCTTACCCTTGGCATCATCTGTGAGACGGCGATGGGTGTTGGGATGGATGGGGGCGGGAAGCAGGATGACACCCAGCAAGCCTACTACACACAGATCGTGGAAGAGCTGAGTTCCATCCTGTACTGGCGGATGTTCAATGTGTTCGTGAATATTGATGCGCTGTTCCGGTTAACCCGCACCAGCAAGCGTTTCGATGAGCTGGTGAAAAAATCGTGGAACTTTACGCTGAATATGATCGATAAAAGGCGTAAGATACATCAGCAGGAGGAGGAGGAACAGAAGCTACACGCAACGGTAGAGAGGGATGAGGAAGAGACTTTTGGTAAACGGAAGCGGGCACTGCTGGACACATTGCTGGAGGCACGTATCGATGGCAAACCTCTGACGGACGAAGAGATTCGCGAGGAGGTGGATACGTTTACGTTCGCGGTAAGGCAGACTCAGACAACGGGATTATAGTTAAAAAACGGGTAATTTAACCTATTTCATTTTTAATCCTCCTCACAGGGACACGACACAACTGCCTCGGCCATGACATTCATACTATACAACGTAGCAAAACATCCAGCCGTACAGGAAAGGATTTATCAAGAGATAGTGGACGAAATTGGGGCCGACTTTGGAGAACTAACGCTAAGGTGAGTTTCCCAAAGTTCCCAATGGGAATTGCATTTTTATATTCCGCTCTTTTCCCCCCCCCTAAAGCTCACTAAACAATCTACACTACATGGAGCTGGCCATCAAGGAGTCGCTACGGCTATTTCCACCCGTTCCCGTGATAGCGCGCATAGCAACCGGCAATACGCAGCTACTTTCGGAACCGATATCACGCGGGACGAGTGTAGCGATTGACATCTTTACGATGCACCACAACGAGGACTATTTCCCCCACGCAGAACGGTTCGATCCGGAAAGGTTTGAAAGTACGCGCGATAAGCAGTCGTTCAATCCTTACACGTACATTCCGTTCAGTGCTGGCAGCCGGAATTGTATCGGGCAAAAGTTTGCTCAGTACGAGCTGAAAACTACGCTCGTGAAGCTGCTGCAGCGATTCCAGATACGGCTGGCCGATGCGAACTTTGTGCCGACATTAAAGGCAGAAATTGTGTTGAAGCCGGCGGAAGGACTGCCGTTAAAGTTTATCAGAAGAGAGATTTAAAGCTCAGGAGGTTTTCAGGGTTGTTACAGCTGGTTTATTTGCTTAAAAGTGCCGTACCAAAAAAAAGTAAGATGCTGTGGTAATAATACTTTAAAGAAACTTCATTAATTATTTAAGAGTAAGTGTAACAGAGATTCCCATACCACCCGTGTCTAGTAAGAAAAGTTTCGTTTATCGTTTAAACGCTCAGGCTTTTCCGGTCCAAAAATCGGAGAGGCATCCCGTTGACGGGCTTCAGCACCAGCTCCATCTTCATTTTGAGCACAAAATCTGGATCCGGTAGCACCACCTTGCATTGGCGCAATATTTTCACCAGAGCCGTCTTAAGCTCGTTTAAAGCGAACTTTTGTCCTAAAAAAATAGCGCGGGAATGTAGATCAGACGTGCAGGAAGGGAGGAACGCCCACTTACCAATACAGTTTCGACTGCCAGCACTGAACGGAATGTAAACGAACGGGTTCCGTTTCGCGTCGCCAGCATCCTCAAACCGCTCGGGGCGAAATTCGTCCGGGTTGGGGAAGTATTCCGGGTTGTGATGCATCATGTACGCTCCGAACACGATCGTTGCCCCTTTCTCCAGCCGGACACCACCCACCGTAGTATCGCGGTCAATGTGTCGCGAATAGTACGGCACCGGGGGAAACATTCGCAGTGACTCTTTGATCACCAGCTCGAGATACTTCAGATTGTTGATGCGCTGCTGAGTGACCGGTTCCTCGGGCGGTATTTCGGTGCATATCTCTTCGTACACGCGCTGCTGCACATCGGGATGTTTGGCGCAAGCGTACAGGATGAATGTGATCGCGCTGGAAGTTGTATCGTGACCCTAAAGCAAACCGATGGAATAGTTATTAGTGATGCCGGATGTTGTATCGATGCGCCAGGAAATACCGCAAACATGAAATTGTTCACTTGACTGTAGACTTCTTCATCACTAAACTGACGGCCGGTAATGTCGGAACGCAGCAGTATGTCCAGCAGGGAAAGCCGTCCCTTTTCCGGTTTCATTTCGGCTTCAGATGCAGTTGTGGTCCTTGCAAGTAGTTCCGCACGGCGCTGCTTGATGACGGATGTGGTAAAGTCTCGATTGATACGAATCGATTCGCGGTATGTTTTGTTGTGCTTGGTCAAACGGAACGTCCAGTCCGAGAATCCCATCGCATTGTACATCCGCCAGAAGGTGATTCGGGAAAGACTGCGGAAATGGTTCGAATTGATGACCAAATGCGAACAGTTTGGCCCAACAGAACTTACTTTGAAACCGCTCGAACGTAATCGGAATCTTCCACCTGCGCTCTACATCGAACACCCATCGAGGTTTCCAGGATGACGTCCAGTGTGTACAGTTTGACCAGCGCAAAAACATCCACCGTTGCTCCTCCATTTTTCAGCAGCTTACCTACCAGCACGTCCGCCTGTTCCTCGAATACCGGCACGTAGCTGTCCAGTATCTTGAAGTGAAATGCACCGGTCAGTGCGCGACGGTTCGTGAACCAGCTGTTGCCATGGTCGAGCAGTATGCCGTTGCCTAACCACTCATCCAGGATGCCGTAATCTAGCGATTTACGATTAAACTCGTTGGACGAGATGATGCGCTGATGATGGAGAAGGACAATCAATGGGATATCGCGCTGTTGGAAGGCACATCCCTCCACTAACCTCAACATCATTCACCGAAGAAAACACGATCCAGCACTTGTTGAGCATATCGAGCCGTATGATCGTTCCGTAGCGGTTGAAATACTCCATCAACTTTTCGAAAAACACTATCAAATGTGTATGACAGTATGCTGGGGGTTAGAATTACCTACGATAGCTTTGTTAGTAAGAGTCACTTACCGTGCGTATCGTACCGCACCAGTTCCAGCGTGTTTCCGAAGAGAAAGTTTACGGGCGGTCCGGGAATGTGCCCTATGGTGCGGTACATGTGGTAACGGAATGCGACAAAGCGTACAGCGAGTGCGCACAGCGCAATTAACAACACGTACACGATCATCGTGACCAGCCAAAGTACCCTAAGTCTCCCTCGATGTGTGCTGATGCTTCCGCGATAGAACAATGACTGAAACAAGCTGGAGAGTCAGACCGTATGGAACAGGTTCCCAACGACATGTAAAAGTGCGTTGATGAATTACAATACAAAAAAGGGAGATAGAATAGATGTTTGAAATACCGGCTGTCGTAGTGATGAGAGCACTTCGTCATCATTTACTGTACGTTGTTGAGGTGATTTTTTTGCTGATTATTTTATTTAGTGTTGTATGCGTGTGTACCAAAACCGTAGCAAATTATTGTATGTGTAGAATTGTTATGTTAGGGCGAAGTGGTGTTCTGTTGTCAGGTGTTCCGGGATCCGGCGTCGCACAATTACATGTAAAGCTTATCTTTTTATGGTTTACGGCCATGGAAGATGTTTCGAAAGCAAACATCACATAAGAAAAGGTGTAACAGTTATCTGTGTATTGGCAGTGCCCCTAGGCGAGCGATAGGGGGGAAAATTAGCTGGGGCTTGAGAGATAGACTAATGAAGCGGCTCCATACATGTGATCGATGTTGTTAGAAGCGGGGAGACTTAAATGCCCTGTAGGCGGCAAACGTTCCATGTGCGATCATTTAGAGTAGGGATGCGATACTTTAATAGAATTTTTCTTACGATTTTGTTAAACAATATAATCCGTAACATATAATTCTTTTAAACAGGAATCAAATTATTCTCCTTACCTTTCCAGTTCTGATGTAAAGTTGTGCCTGCAGTAAACTGCTTGTTATTTGGACCGTAAAGTTTGGCCACAGCTAGCGGCTTACTTTATCTACCCCAATCCCTCCATCTGCCTTCGTCTTTTTCTCCTAACGACTCATTAGATCATGCCGGCCACATAATGGATTGTTTTATACCGCTAAGTTAAATCGCCAGTATTTGTATAGGAGGAATGGTACAAGTTTCATCACTTCAGGTATGTGGGATCGCACATGGACGCTCCAGGCCACGCAATACTTTGATGTTTCTATTCTTAGAGCTGTGAATAATTTTTTTTTTTGCACAACAATCCTTAATAACAAAACAATCCTTAATAAAACCTACTAATTTGAGATCGAAAGTACATTTAAGGATTTATTTCATGAATGAAAAGAAACGTTTAAATCATACATCGTTAAGAGAACGATTCAACACACCGTATCTGAAGACTCATACGGATCGTGGTTAGTATCAAGAGCTACGGTAATACGTTTATCTCCATGGGATAGATCTATCCCAGATTTTTATCATCATCAACACGCGCTTAGCAGTTTAGCTGTAAAAAAAAGGAAAGTAGAACTACAGCGAGACAAAAAAAAAAAGTTCGAATCAAAAGGTTGAAAGAAGCCACAGTAATTATCTTACCTAGAACCCTACGAAAATATTAGCATAATCTGCTTATTTGGTCCAATAAGATAGGTTACATTTAGCAACTGTGAGGAGCTTAAAGTTTATCCAGAACTAAAGGGGTTTTGCCCAGAACGCTTAATAACAACGGGGCTTAGTAAGGAAATTTCAAGGTCAATATGCAAAATACAACCGTTTACATTCCTTCCTTTTTATCGTTCCGGGATTTCCAGACGCTATTTCAAATTCAAATAACCTACATATGTGTATTTTTATGTTCGTCTCGTGTTTTGTTTTTAAATGCTGGGAAGTAGGAACAAGGAAATGTGGCTTAAAATATCTTAAAAAATAACAGTACACAAGGAATAGACCTTGAAGATCGTATCCGTCAAATTTTCAAGTTTCAGTTTCAATTTTCGGTTTAGAATCTGTTAAACTTTCAAGAGAGTTTTTAAATGGAAGATCCCTTCATATTTGAACTATGTCAATAAGCTAGCACACGGAATCTCAATTGCAATACACACATGTTGGGCATTTTGTAGAACGAGCTTAATTTTCTGTTAATTTTAAGCAGCTTGAACTCCTCGTAAAGATTAGAAGAAGTACATTTATGCCGCTTTCTATAGTCGCACCTATATTTTTGGTTTAATGTCAAATTAATGTTCTTCTGCTTCTTCCTTGGCACTGCAACCTCGAGAGGTCTCGGCCTGCCATTTCTGACTTTCTGTGGCTTGGTTTTCATCCATAGCAAAGTAGTACTGGGAGGCGGTCTGGATGGAAATTGAACCCCGGTTCTGCCCCGTGTGAAGACCGGCACCGTTATCGCCGCGGTCACCGTACCGCCCCTTATTATTGCTTTATTACTTTTATTTAATCTAACCTCATTCTATTTAAGTTACTTTTATGCATTTTAGGCTTATTCTAATCTACCAGTTCCCTGCAATTTTATCAACTAAAATACTTCATTGTATTAAATTTATGTTCACTTATTTCTATATATTTTTACAAGTAATTTAGCACGAATATATCAATCTGAATTAAGAACTGCCTGCATCTTCTCTACGATATTTTTTTTCAATCGACCTTGCCTGGTTTCCGATGACCAAAGCGATAGTGGCATCAGTCTACACACGGCAGGACCGGGAATCAAATCCCATCACACCTCCTGTCCGATGCCTGCTGGGTAAAATTAATTCACCAGAGACGATAAAATGGCAGGGTTTGACGTTGTAGTGTCAAGGAAGGAAGACTTTCTTCAATATTGAAATCTTATAAGTGAGGGTTCGAGGAGTACGGTTATAGAAAATTGATTTTCTCATCCAGCAAGAAAAGGTTTTAAAGGTTATTTAACCCACCTAATGTAAAGGAATTTGTAGAAAAAGTTTGTAGGAAACATCCAATAGTGTGCAAATAAGTGGTGCGGCTCTAGGAAGTGGCATCAGTGTATTAAGGAATCAATCAATCATTCTTCGACACGGAACGACTCGCTACCAGGTGATCAGAGCAAAGGTTTTTTTGGAATTATGAACCCATTACTGGCAGATAGCATGCCGAAACATTTTGCCTATCATTGCAGTTGTACAAGCGTTTAAACGTGACTTAGAGCATCCGATTGCTGATAATGACTGCAATTAGGTGTGATGACTTACCTGGTGTCTTTTTCGAATTACAGCAACACAATTGTGATAATGGCAGTTTTAGTCATTTCCTACCCCAAACCCGAATGTTCGAACGAAAATGAAAGCAGAGAATTGTTTTTGTGCGTATGTGAATAGTATTATGTGCAGCGATCCGGTATCGATATCGGGTTTGCTATAATTTATTCAACGCACCGACAAGAACGCTTCGCTTTTCGCTGCGTTACTATCGCCTGTGAATAATCAGCCGCCCAAAGAAAACCGGTAAGCTCATTTAAACATTTTTAAAGTTTAAAAGCAAAAAAAAAAACACACACGCGTGTGTGCGTGTGTGTGCGGGGGGCTAACCTGCTATCCCCTAGAATCAACCCTTAACGTCATGGGGGTGTGTGGTTGTGAGTGTCGACCGACAGCCGGAACGATTAAATCCGCACAAGTATCAAAACAACTTTACGATCGTAATACGATCGACCGCTGGCTGTGGGTTTGGGGTTGTGTTCGGCCTTTGTTGGAGCTCGCTACAGGAGGCAACATCACACTCATACATACGCACAGGAGAGAAGCGTCGCGATGGTCGTTCTTGTCATCGGCTGGGTCACCCGGTGGAGACGCATTCCGTCGCCATTCAGTGAGCCGAGTGGCAGTCGTGTGTGGTGGATCGTTTTGTCGACACGCACCACCGATTCGGAAGCCGGAACAGAAACGGCAGCACCAGCATAATGTTGGCAATAGTGACGAGCGGTGTGGCGTTGCTGCTCTCGATCGTGATCTGGTGGACGGTGGCTAACTATGGCAGTGCGCTCCGGTACGCCGGCAAACTTGGCGGACCCGTGGCGTACCCGCTGGTGGGCAATGGGCTACTGTTTATCAACAAAACTCCGGCCGGTTAGTCGATCGATCGTGCATGCGTGTGTGTGGTTGTGAGTTTTTTGAAACAAAGCTAATAAATTACAGAGTTCCTTCAACTGCTCGGGCGGCTGATCGCACAGTACGGCAAATGTTTGCGTGTTTGGCTCGGTACACAGCTGATCGTGCTCGTAACCGATCCGAAGGACATTGAGGTAAGCGCGTAACGGGAGAGGGTCACCAACTACCGTCGGAAAGGGCTCGAACGATGATCGGCAGCTCGCAGGGTCGATTGGGTGCATTGTTTGTTTGGTTTATATTGTTTGATGGCCTGTGCTCATGTTTGCAAACGCGACCGAATGCCGGTCAATCGAAAGTGCATTTCATCGATGCTCTTGGGGTGCAATTTGTCGCGTTGCTGAAGAGGAAAAAAATGTTTACTGTTTCATGTCACGTATCGCGCTAGAAAATGATGCGTAAAGTATATTTGCATTGCAAAACGTGCTGTAACAGTAAGAAGCGGCAAAAATATAACATAGTTTCGAGCTTCGGAACGAATCGTGTGATGCAATGTCCGTTGGAAGAGCACTTAAACTATCGATTAGCAAAGCCATTACAGGCATGCAAATAATAGACCTGTCGGCAGTATCGTATGAGATCCTCTAGGGTTGATAAGGCCTGGAAACATGGGCGCTGGTATTTTAAAATTATCATAACTTTAACTGGTTCAGGCTCAGGCAAGCGCCGGGAAAAGTGGTGAGAATTTTTTCGGGAAACAATAAATAACGACGAGCAATTGTTCCGACACTGGGCGATGAGGGAGAGTAGGAAATTGTTTTGGACTAACACTACCACTTCGCTGCATCTTGCAGGTCCTCCTGAGCAGTCCAAAGTACATCGATAAATCCGGCGAGTATGACTTTATCCGACCATGGCTGGGTGAAGGGCTGTTGATAAGCCGGGGTCGCAAATGGCAGGCAAGGCGGAAGATAATCACGCCAACGTTTCACTTCAAGATTTTGGAACAGTTTATCGAAATATTTGATCAGCAGGGCAACACGTTCGTCGACATTCTGCGATTGTTTGCAAAATCGGGCGAAACGTTCGATGTGTTCCCGCTGGTTACGCTGTGCGCGCTGGACGTTATTTGTGGTAAGACAATTGCGGCTTTGTAAAGCGATCTTTAAGAACTTAGCTGTCGATGTATCTTCTATTTAGAGTCGGCGATGGGAACCAAGGTGAATGCACAGATCAATTCCGAGTCACAGTACGTGAAGGCGGTCAAGGAGTTAGTAATCGGTGTTGCAGCCTAGTCCTGTCACGCGCCTGTCACTTATGTATGTGTGTGTGTGTGTTTGTGTGTGTGTGTGTGTCTCTCTATTTCCAGGATTACCAACCTTATACAGCTCCGCATCTACGACTTTGTAATAAGGTACGAGTTCTTCTTCCGCCTTTCGGCCAACCGGCGAAGGCAACGGAAAGCGCTAGCCATCCTTCACGGGTACACGGATAGCGTGATACGGGCAAGACGGCAGGAGCTGAACACCAGCAAATCTGACGATCAAGCAAACGCGCACCACGAGGATCCGGTAGGGCTGAAGAAGCGTATGGCATTCCTGGACATGTTGCTGCAGGCGACGATCGATGGGCGACCGCTGACCGATCTCGAGATCCGGGAGGAGGTGGATACGTTCATGTTCGAGGGACACGATACGACGACATCGGCCATCAGCTTCCTGTTGCTGAGTTTGGCGAAAAACCCCGACGTTCAGGAGCGTGTGTTTAACGAGGTGCGAAACGTGGTGGGTGATGATCGCAAGCAACCCGTAACGATGGCGATGCTGAACGATATGCACTACCTGGAGTTGGTGATCAAGGAAACGCTCCGGCTTTACCCTTCAGTACCAATGTTTGGAAGGAAAATGTTGCAAAACACCGAAATCAGTAAGAAGATTGCCTTCCTGGACAAATCCTTAAGATACTAATTCAACATGCAATGTTCTCCTTTAAGATGGAAAAATATTCCCAGCCGGCAGTAACGTGATAATGTTCCCGTTCTTCCTTGGACGTGATGCCGATTTCTTCCCGAACCCTGAGAAATTTGATCCGGAGCGCTTTAACGTGGAAACGTCGGCAGAAAAGACGAACCCCTACCAGTACGTTCCGTTCAGTGCCGGACCAAGGAATTGCATTGGACAAAAGTTTGCCGTGGCAGAGCTGAAGAGTTTGGTGAGCAAAGTGTTGCGAAACTTTGAGATACTCCCATCGGAGGAACCGTTCGAGGAAACGTTTATTGCGGAGCTTATCTTGCGTCCGGAGCGGGGCGTTCCGATACGTGTTAAGCCACGTGTATATTAACCGGCTCATCGGATTGTTAAGGGTGATTGGGACTAATCGGGAAGATATTGTACTTATGTGTGGTATAGTTCTTAAAATATGATCACTTGATCGAACAAGTGACCGAAGATGTAATTATGTATATGCATGCAAGGTATTTTTGATATATTTAATAAATAAAGCCAAACTAATATAACGCGATCAAGAAGAACTGTGGTTGGTTTTAATTGATTGGTCTGAGCTTGATCTTGTCCGGTCGATTCTAGATCATCCATCCATCCAAAGGGAGCATTCGTTTTTAGGTTATCGCTTTATCAAATGTGGGCTAAGGGCACTAGCTATGGCTGTAATGCGCTTGAAAGTTCGCAACACTGATAAGAGCATTGAAAGGAAGAAAATAAAGGAAAAAGTTCCCTCATTGCGATTGATACGTCATTTGTCAATGATTGCAGCCCACCGATGATCGACGTAATGTAGTACAGTGCAGTAAACATGTTTGTAAGTATTACCAACATTATCGTTCTTCTCACAGTAGTATTACGCAGCGCCATTAAGCCATTCAGCGAACAACGGCCAGCAAAGGGTTTGCTGTCTTTAACATCGGAAATGAGCAGTAATGATTAGATGGCCTCTAGCGTGTACCTGAACTTGTAAGTTCCACACACACACACACACACACGCCGGTCGAGGGCCTAGAATTAGTAGCAGCAGCAACAGCTTCCTACTACTAGCGCCAACAAACTAGTAGACCTTCCATTGCGCAAAGTGTTGAATCGTCTAGCGTGGCCGGTAATGGTATGGGTAGGTTGCTTGCTTGAAGCCTGCGCAGGGGGGCCTCGCCAAGATGTCAAGTTCAGCCACACTGCGCACGCTGTGTGGCACGCGGGCACGAGGGTTCTAATGTGAGCAAAACGGCTAAGAATAAAATGGCAACGGTTGCCGTTCGACGGGAGCTGCTCAGTGATTGATTAGAAACCGAAGGAGCAACTTGGTGAGCCTTAGCAATGGTCCTTTCCACGGTCGTGGCGCTGCTGGCACTAGCCGCATTGGGTGCGATCTACATCTACCAACGGTTTGGTGAGATGCTAAAGCACACCGGGAAATTGGGAGGCCCACCAGCGTATCCACTCATCGGCAATGGATTACTGTTCCTAAACAAATCACCCGCTGGTAAGGGAAAGCACTCGAGGCGTGTGATTGTGAAGATGATCCTGTCCAATTACTATCGCATTTGCAGAATTCCTAAGGATCATTGGTGCACTGCTGAAACAGTACGGTGATTGTTTTCGCGTTTGGCTCGGTACTCAGCTGGCGATCGTAGTGATTGACCCAAAGGATATCGAGGTATGTGGCTGGGGGGTGCCAAGTATCTGTGTCTCAAAGTGTAAGCTAGTCTCTGTGCAGTATTAATGTGCCACTATCCAACCCTTGGATCGTTCAACCCTGACGCGGCGTGTGTAGAACTCAGCAACAGCAACAAAAAAAGTGCAAGTGCATACAGCGGCTGTCCATGAATCTGAAACTCAATGCCACGGTCGAATGGCGGTGATCACTGCACTGCACGAGACCTCGCCGAACTGGTTAGAGTTTCAGGCGGGCCAGTGTACATAGGCCAGGGTGGAAGATAATTAATTGCAACGAACGATGTGACGATCGTGGTGAGGTTGTAGTTTTTTTGTGTGTGTGGCGCTAGTGCAGTTTAGCTCTACGATGTGATGATTTATTGCGATCGGGTTGTTCAACGTGCAATGAAAAGTGTAATTTAGTGTTAATTGTAAAAAAAAGTTTAAAAGGGCCAGTTTTTGTGGTGTATTCACTCTTTGTAGACGAGGAAGGATTCGATAAGAGTTGTTTCAAATCAATTATTTGGATTTGAGGAATGATCAACGATCGCTAATTAGTCTCAAAAAAGAAAACTAATCATCTTATTTCCAGGTGAAGTTATTTATAATATTCTTTCTGATCGTTAGGTGTTGTTAAGCAGTCCCAAATACATCGACAAATCCACTGAGTACGACTTTATTCGGCCATGGCTGGGAGAGGGATTGCTCACGAGTCGTGGACGCAAATGGCACACGCACCGGAAGGTGATCACTCCGACGTTCCATTTCAAGATTTTGGAACAGTTTGTGGAGATATTCGATCGTCAGAGTACCACCTTCATCAAGGTGCTGCAACCGTTTGCCGAATCGGGCAAATCGTTCGACATCTTCCCGCAGGTGACACTGTGCGCATTGGATGTAATCTGCGGTAAGCGCTTAATTGCGGCTTAGTGATCGTTCTGAAGCTCTATTTCAACGTCTTGTTTGCATTTCTCCACAGAGTCAGCCATGGGAACGAAAGTGAATGCACAGCTCAATTCCACCTCAGACTATGTGCTAGCAGTGAAAGAGTATGGCAGACGACAAGATCGATCACTAACTCACCGTACTTATATGTTGTTGCTTTTCTTTCACCCACTACAGGATCACAAATCTCATACAGCTGAGATTTTACGACTTTCTCATAAGGTACGAGTTTTTCTTCCGCCTATCCGCCAACAGTCGCAAGCAAAAGAAGGTGCTAAAGGTGCTGCACAACTACACGGACAGTGTGATCAAGGGACGGCGTCAGCAGCTGGAAGCAAACGCTTCCGGCGGATCGACGGAAGAGACGAGCGATCAGGATCTTGGCATCAAGAAGCGTATGGCCTTTCTCGACATGCTTCTCCAATCGACGGTCGATGGTCGTCCGCTGACCGATCTCGAGATACGGGAGGAGGTGGATACGTTCATGTTCGAGGGACACGACACGACCACTTCCGCCATCAGCTTCCTGTTGCTGAGTTTGGCGAAAAATCCCGACATTCAGCAGAAAGTGTTCGAGGAGGTGCGGGACATCGTGGGGGATGATCGTACGCGCCCCGTGACGATGGCGATGCTGAACGACATGAGCTATCTGGATTTGGTGATCAAGGAAACGCTTCGGCTGTATCCTTCGGTACCGATGATCGGAAGGAAAATGCTTCAAACAACCGAAATCAGTAAGATCAGTAACAGTTGTTGTGTGAGGGGTGTGATCGGGCATGAGGCTTACGGGTTCTTTTGCTTGCAGACGGTAAGATCCTTCCAGCCGGTGCGAACTTGATCATCATGCCGTTCTTCCTTGGACGTGACGCACGCTACTTCCCCGATCCGGAACGATTCGATCCGGAGCGGTTTAATGTGGAACGGTCAGCGGAAAAGGCAAACCCCTACCAGTACATCCCGTTCAGCGCTGGGCCTAGGAATTGCATCGGACAGAAGTTCGCAGTGGCGGAGCTGAAGAGTCTGGTGAGCAAGGTGCTCCGCCATTACGAGATTCTGCCGTCGGCCGACAAGCGGGACGAATCGTTCATTGCGGAACTAATATTGCGGCCCGAGCACGGTGTGTTCGTTCACTTGAAGCCAAGAGTTTATTAGGACTCGGAGACGGTGTATGATGGTGATGATGTGTTTTTAATGGCCATATTTATTGAATTAATGAAAAAACCAAATTGTAATAATTGTACTGTGTTATGACGCGAAGCATGGATAAAAAAGAAGGTTTGTTGCTTGTTGTCCCGTTGAAATCTAAATAAAGAAGTCTTTCCTATACATTAGCCCAAGTTATCGATTACTAACATGAGTATACAATGGTATGAGTGAGCTAATGGGGCACTCAGCTGGTTTCTCAAAGCGTTGTCGAATTCCACTCTAAAAAAAGGGTTGCGGGAGATCGGGTTCACCGTTCGTATTTTTCTAATCTTTTCGCGTCTTCTGATAAGAACCCGCGAACGTAGCCGCAGACGTTCAATGGTCCGTAGAGTTAGTTGTGCCCAAAAGAGCACGTCGGTCCGTGTTTTCGTTTCGGTGAGTTAGGTGAGCTTCACCATGTTCGTGGCAACGTTAACCTTCGCCGTGTTGGCCATTTCCGTGGCGCTGTACGTGTATGTGGAAAAGTTTAGCAAAATCCTTAAGCACAGTGGGAAACTGGGAGGTCCCCGTGCTTATCCGCTGATCGGCAATGGGTTGCTTTTTGCTGGCAAAACACCCGCAGGTATGTTGCGTGATAACATCTCCCCCGATCGGTATCTTATCAAACAACGCGTGGGATTGATTTGACAGTGGGAACTGTGGTGAAAGGATTAGGGCCGGCCAAATGTGCGATGAAATAATTACTACAGAAAATGTTTTACAGAGTTTTTGCAGACTGTAGGACGGCTCATACAACAGTACGGCAAGTGCTTCCGGGTGTGGTTGGGAACACAGATGCTGATCGTCATTACCGAACCGAAAGATATAGAGGTAGGGATTGATTTGCAATTTTCCGATCGAAGAACTAATCAGAATGGTCCCTTGTACAGGTACTTTTAAGCAGCAACAAGTACATCGATAAATCGATCGAGTACGACTTCATTCGTCCGTGGTTGGGCGAAGGACTGTTGACCAGTACCGGGCGCAAGTGGCACACTCACCGGAAGGTGATCACTCCAACGTTTCACTTTAAAATTCTGGAGCAATTTGTGGAAATATTCGATCAGCAGAGTAACACGTTCGTGCAGGTGCTGGGAGCACACGCCAAATCGGGCGACACCTTTGACATCTTCCTGCCGGTGACACTGTGCGCGTTGGACGTTATCTGTGGTAGGTTTCGGGCTCTAAGATTAGCTCCGGGCCCGTCCTGACCTTGCCTGTTTGTGATTGTTTGTTTGTATGCTTGCTCGTCTAGAAACCGCCATGGGTACGAAGGTCAACGCTCAGCTCAACGCCAAATCGGAGTATGTGCAGGCGGTTAAGGAGTAAGTAAGGCCGTTATCTTGCGATCGAGCTCCCAGCTAATGCAATTATGATAAGAAGGCTTTCTCTTTCAGCATTACCAATTTGGTTCAGATCCGACTGTTCAATTTCCTTATTCGGTACGAATTTTTCTACCTCTTTTCTTCGAATCGGCGCAAGCAGCTGGAAGCCCTGAAGGTCCTGCACGGATACACGGATAGTGTCATCAAAAGTCGACGCAAGGAGCTGGAGTCTGGGAACAGCAACACGGTTGACATCAACGAGAATGATTTGGGCATTAAGAAGAAGATGGCATTCCTGGACATGTTGCTACAGTCGAAGATCGACGGACAACCGTTGACCGATCTCGAGATACGGGAGGAGGTGGACACGTTCATGTTCGAAGGGCACGACACGACGACATCGGCCATCAGTTTTTTGCTGCAAAACCTAGCCAAACATCCGGAAATTCAGCAGAAAGTGTTCGACGAGGTACGAAACGTGGTTGGTGATGATCGTACACGACCCGTCACGATAGCGATGCTAAACGATATGCATTATCTGGATCTGGTGATCAAGGAAACGCTTCGCCTTTACCCTTCGGTACCGATGTTTGGAAGGAAAATGATGGAAGATGCCGAAATTAGTGAGTGTATTTACTGTGGTGATTTGTTCCACCTTTAGCTAAATTACTTGAAATATCTTTCAGACGGAAAAGTGTTTCCAGCGGGCTCGAACACAATCATCCTACCATTTTTCCTCGGTCGCAATCCGGAATTCTTCCCGAACCCGGAAAAGTTTGATCCGGAACGGTTCAACGTGGAAACGTCTGCGGAAAAGACAAACCCCTACCAGTACGTTCCGTTCAGCGCTGGTCCACGGAATTGCATTGGACAGAAGTTTGCCGTGGCAGAGATTAAGAGCCTCACTAGCAAAGTGTTGCGGCATTACGAGTTATTGCCACCGGTCGGAAAGTTTGATGAAACGTTTATTGCTGAGCTTATCCTGCGCCCCGAAAAGGGTATCTACGTTCGACTGAAGCCACGCGTTTATTAGTTTGATGGATAGATGGAAAAGATGAGGACATGGATTTGTGGTGGAAAGTATTAATAGAGGTTGTCCAAAGCTGATCGTAAGTTGAGGATTGTTGGAATAAAGTAGTATTGTTGGAACGACGCTCAAATATGTTTTCTTCAAATCCCTTGTCGGTAAGGATTGTTTTGACTTTATTGGGACTTATTCCACCATAGCAGTTCACTACACTTTCAACAACTCCCCACACAATAAATTCGAAAACACACTGTCTAGGATTAAGCAACAATGTATGATCGTTGATTTACGCGTTTCATCGATCGAAATCCGATAAACATCAGCATCCAGGGCCAAACTTTGCACAAAATGTTAAGACTAGTGATGGAAATAGCTGGGATCGCACAAGGAAGGCACTAACTTTAACAGTTCAGTACCAAAAAATTGGAACATTTTGTGAAGATCTTTTCAAAACGATCGACAGTGAACAGGATGCCAAGATGAATGTCATCAAGTAATAGAATTTTGAAGAATGTGTGCAGATAATAGGGGACGATGTCCATCGTTCATTATCTTTGGAAGATCTCATTTAATAACTGGAGATCATAAAGATCACTCTCTTGGGTTCTTTAACAGCCCTATCATCCGGTGCAAGAATAATTGAGAACATATTTAGCCCTGGTGAATGACCTATATGAAATAATAGAGGATCAGGTAGATGTTGTCCATCGCTTCGAATCGACCGCCCTTGGTGCGCTTCTTGGAAGGTCCTTGAAGTGCTTCTTTCTTGACCTCTATGGCTGGAGCAGATCGTCATATCGGCACAAACAGCTTATTGGCTTGCTAAAAGCACCTGAGCGTGATTAGAGAGATGATTGAGATCGCATCTAAAGAGTGGTGTCTTTCGGTTACAGATTCCTGGCTCGTTTGGAGTGCTCCCAGCGAAAATTGGAAAGGTTTTATCTGCGCTCCTGGAGGGTTCCCGTAGATTATAGTGATCGTTGTGATACGTGGTGCGAGGTTACTTTACGTAGAGGAAGTAAGTCTTGTCTCGGTTCCTCAGTCCCTTTCTTTGTAATGTGTCGTGATTTTAGTGTCATGGGTGACCATTACGATTATAAATTGAGGCGGATTGGATTTGTGGCCGTTGTACTGGTTAGAGCTTCTACTTTAATCAGCTCTGTGTGTATTGGCTTTAAACTAACTTAAAGAAGTTTCAGAAGCACTGTATGGTCTGTTGAAACTCTTAATAAATCATAAAATCAACAAATCTTTACCTTTAATTTCCATTTAGTTCCGTAAGATGCAGGATATTATTTAAAAATTACATAAAAAGTTAGCTCTACCTGACAAAAGCTTCTCCTGAATTCGGATATTGGCAGTTGCACTTGTGTTGGACCTCTATCTTGGAATATTCATGGAGACGTTTGATTTCATTCGTACATTTAACCGAAGATTAAGCGGATTAAAACCGTTCAAATATGAAACGTCTCTTATCAGATATTATTCCAATATCACAATTCATGGGTGGTATGGGTCGATTAGACTATCTAATCATCTGTCAACACCTGGTTGATAGCAAGCCAGATTACCCCTCACGTACTATAAGGTCCAACGACACGCTGTACTCGTGAGTAGTAAGTGAGGATACTTGAAGTTGTAAAGCTTCGAGTAGTTACTAATAAATGTGTTGTACGTTAAAAAGATGTTGGTGCAGTTTATTTTAACGTTTATCGTGCTCGTGTTGCTGCGCTATGTTTCCCACGATTGGTCGTTAAAAAAATCGGTTCGCATTGCTGGACCGAAGCCAGTGCCCGTACTAGGAAATGTGTTGATGTACGCGGGGAAAAATCCGTATGGTAAATGCTTTATTTATCAATTAAATGAGGAATATGTACTTCATTTGCCTTTGTTAATCATCAATTGCTTTTATTAATTGTTAACGGTCCAATTTTTAATTAAATAACCTTAAAATTATTCCGATACCTCAGAAGCATTCATAATTCATCCCTTCTCCCCGACTGAATGACTGTGCAGAATCAACAGGCGTGCAATCGGTGCACTCTGACCGTTAATCTCTGTGCAGGGCAGAAAAATAATCTACCAATCCTTCCCCCCCCCCCCACCCCCCATATCGGAGGGTTGCCCTATTCACTAGTAAGCCTTTACCTGGGTAGCACTTTGCCGGTGTCGTGTTGTTACAATATTTGTCGTACCGATTGGTTCTTGTTCGGTACAGCTCGCGATGAGATCAATGGGAAGCATCACATCAACGCTACTTCGCGATATACACGCTGTAGCTGTTACACGCACGCTTGATTACAAGCACATGGTGGAGGCTCGCTTATCTCGCGTATGTGGCGTACAAAACAAACCCCTCCGTTCACGCACACAAACGCAGCCGCACGGGGGCAAACAATCGTAGTAAATATTGGTAGGGGATGCTTTGAGACTTTGCTATTTTTTTGCCTCAGTCATCCCCGGCATCGCAGCTGTTGCGGACACGCGTAATAAGATTGTACGGCATAAGTACGCTAGGGGAACAGACAAACGTTGCCATCATTCTAGAGCAGCTCTCTTTTCCATTCTTCTCTTCGCTGCTGTTGGTGGTGGTGATGGTGGTGCAGATTTTGCTAGCCCTGCTGGTGGTGATCCTCACGATCAATTACTTGCTGGTGCGTCAAAATATCAAGTATGGCAAACACATCCCGGGACCGTTGCCGCTGCCGATAGTGGGCTGCTTCTACATCTACATCAATTTGAAGCCCGAAGGTAATGGGACTGTTGCGAGGTGAAACAGGCGATCTTCTTGAATAGCATCATAATTAATATTCTATTGTGCACGTTGTGGTATGTGTTAATGCTCTATTAGGCTTCAACATCCGCCGTAACAGTGATTTGATTTATTGCAAAAAAAAATCTGTTTGTGGAATAAGTGTTTTGAGTGAACAGGTTGATTCACTTTTGCTTTTCCCTTTTCCTTCCCAGACATAATCGATTTCGTGTCCGAGCTGAGAAATAAGTATGGTAACCTGTTTCGCGTCTGGATCGGGAACCGGTTGGCACTGTTCTGCACCAACGTAAAGTACAACGAAACGGTGCTGAGCAGCCAGAAGCTGATACGGAAGAGCGAGCTGTACAAATTCCTCATCCCCTGGCTCGGAGATGGGTTACTGCTGAGCACGGGCCAGAAATGGTTCAACAAGCGCAAGATCCTTACGCCCGCTTTCCACTTCAAGATACTGGACCAATTTATCGAGGTGTTTCACAAGCAGAGCAACATCATGGCCGTGCGGTTGCGGCCGGCGGCGAATGGATCGTTGGTCAACATTTACCCGTACGTGACGCTGGCTGCGTTGGACATTATTTGCGAAACGGCAATGGGTACCTCGATCAACGCACAAACCGATGCCGATTCGGCATACGTTAAGGCCATAACGGAGCTGAGTCTGGTGCTTACCGGGCGGTTCGTGAAGGTGTGGCAACGGGTTGACTTCCTGTTCAATCTGTCCGCCGACAAGCGGCGACAGGATCGCATCATTAAGGTGCTGCACGAGTTCACCACGAAGATCATTCAATCCCGCCGGCGGGAACTGATGGAGCGGGGTGGCGCTAAGGTTGAGGATGAGGATCCGGCCGATATAGGAACGAAGCGACGGATGGCGTTTTTGGATGTGCTGCTGCAGGCCACTATCGATGGACGTCCGCTTACGGATAGAGAAATTCAGGAGGAAGTGGACACATTCATGTTCGAGGGTCACGATACGACAACGATCTCCATATCGTTCACCCTGCTGCTGCTTGCTCGGCATCCCGATGTCCAGGAAAAGGTGTACCAAGAAGTGGTGGACATTGTGGGTAGTGATCCGCACACACCGCTTAGCCATCGTAATCTGCAGGACATGAAGTATCTGGAGATGGTGATCAAAGAATCGCTACGGTTGTACCCACCGGTACCGATCATCGCACGTCGATTCACCGAGAACGTTGAGTTGGGTAGGTACAATAGAGAGAGGTCTGGGAACTAGAAGAGAATAACTTTGCATTAACATTTTTAGAAGGGAAAACAGTTCCGGAAGGGTCCAACTTTAATATTGGGATCATGCACATGCACCGAGATCCTACCCTATTTCCCGATCCGGAACGTTTCGACCCTGAACGGTTCGCACCTGATCGAACGATGGAACAGTCCAGCCCGTACGCGTACGTACCGTTCAGTGCTGGTCCTCGGAATTGCATCGGTATGTAATATCGGGCGGAATCGAGTGCACCTTGGAGCAGATAATTCATATAGCATTTTCACTCTTCCAGGCCAAAAGTTTGCGATGCTCGAGCTGAAAAGTACTGTGTCGAAGGTTATACGTAACTTTAGGCTAACCTCGGCCGGTCCGGAACCAAAGCTAACGATGCAGTTGACGCTGAAGCCACGGGACGGTCTGTACATTGGATTCGTTCCACGTGCATAGTGGACTGGCTGCATTTCTACACATTCGCTGGCTGCAACCTGCTTTCGACGATCGCCGAGCATAATATGCGGACAGGTAAATTGATTGAATCGCTAAAAGCAGAGCGCGCGTTATTTTTGGAGTGATGTTTGTTTAATAAAATAATAAATGAAAAACCAGTTTGAGTTAAACAAATTGCTGGAGTTCTGTGGGAAGGAAACTGAACGTGTATGCTGCAAAAAAATAAAATACGGGCACAAAATGCAACAGTACAAAACGACCTTGAACCAGTTTAAATATCTGGTGGAATGAAATATTTCACGAATCGTTTCACCGTGAAACGTAAACAGCTGTTTTTCACGCTTGACATGTGTCATTGCAGGGGCTGTCGTGCGGCTGGTTTGATTGGCTGCGTATACACAGGACGTGTATGAGATTACATTTGGAGTTTTTTGAAATTCTTGAAAAAATCCAAACTAAATGCGAAGAGAAAAGCAAAAAAGAAATTTAATCTTTCCTTAAATTTTAGCCAATCGGAAGAACATGCTGATTTAAAAAAACACATATCAAAACCTGAATGGTTTTTCGGAAAATGTTGACCATTCGAAGCGCGTTGTGTATACGCTGTCAATCTTCGCCGCTTAAATTTGTGCCAAGTTGTAAACAAACTCCACGTATCAACAACACCGGCAGTTCTATGGACGTTTTTAACGTGAAATAAGTCTTGATAAGACCAAATGATGATCAAAAAGTTAGTTCCATTAGTTTGCCTACTCGGCTATTCTGCTATTTCATTCGTTGTGTTTAATAAAGTGTACGAAACGAGTCAACTGGTGATCGATGAAGAGTTTCACTTACGGCAAGGAGACCACTATTGCCATGGCCGGTTTCAAGTGGTAAGTGAGAGTATATAATTTCTTTGCGATATTAAATCGATAATAATTCGATTCTTTTTCTCGGCCGCTACCACCAGTGGGATCCCAAAATTACAACCTTTCCTGGGCTTTATCTGGCATCCGCTCTTGTGTTACGACCGCTCGAAGCCTGTTCGGTGTACAACTTGCGCCTAACGTCGTTCATAGCGGCAATCATTAACGTAGTGCTTATCTACAAATTAAGACAAAGCTTTCTAAACCAGAAAGGTTCCACCATCAAGGTAATGCTGGAAACGGCTTCACTGTCGTTGCTTCCGCCGTTGTATTTCTTTTCCCATCTGTACTACACGGATGTGTTGTCCGTGACGGCGGTGCTACTGTTGCTGCTAGCCAGCGAACGACGACGGCACAATTGGGCAGCCCTTTGGGGCTTTTGTGCTGTGCTGATGCGACAAACCAACATCGTATGGGTTGGATTTGTATGCGGTTCGCGAGCCATCGATATGCTGGTAACCCGTGGAAGGTTACGAGAGACACTGCTCTCACCCCGACGAGTGTTTGCCGTTGTTGCGGACATAATCGATCGGTTCTGGGCGTACGCTATCGTGATGGTTGGCTTCATCGCTTTTCTCGCATTCAATGGGTCTATCGTGATAGGTGATAAATCGGCACACGAAGCTGCTGTGCACCTTCCCCAGGTGAGTAAAACGATTGCGCCACGAACCAAAGGGAAAAGATTTAAATTTTTAAAATATTCTCATCTTATTTCAGTTGTTTTACTTTGTCGTATTTTTCGCGTCATTCAGCGCTTCCCTGGTACTTCCTGCGTTAAGAACAATCTTGAGAACGGTATCACACAAATGGTACGTCGGACTGGCAGTTTGTGCAGCTTTCGGGGCCATCGTACACTACAATACGATCGTGCATCCGTACCTGCTGGCCGATAATCGACACTACACGTTTTACCTTTGGAACCGTTTCTTTGGCCGCTGGTGGTTTGCACGTTACCTGCCATTGCCGGTGTACGTGGTCGGCGGATTGCTGCTGTGGAAGGCAAGCATGCAGCATCAATCGTTTGGATACAAGCTGCTCGCCACACTGGCCATACTGGCATCGATAGCGCTACAACAACTGATTGAAGTTCGGTACTTTATTCTTCCCTTCCTTGTGCTGCGAGTGTTGCGCAAAGGAGGAATTTCAAGAGGTGCTCTGGCGGTGGAATTGCTGCTTAATATTGCTATCAATGTAGTAACATTTGCGCTCTTCTTTCAAAAAGAAATAGTGTGGAAAAACTATTCCCATCCTCAGCGCATAATGTGGTAAGTTTGGTTTCACCTTCCGTTACAAAGGCTGTGTAACTAAAATGGCCATAAAAGTCTGATTCTACTAAGTCTATGCATAAAATTAGCTATATTAATTGGAAAGTAAAGCTAGAAAAGAAATACTTCTTGGTAGCTCGAATCTGCAGTAACAAAAATGGAGTTAAAAATTGGTAAAGTAACATCTAAAAGTATTGCAAAAGGTTTAAAGACAAGGAACAACGATATAGAAGTGTTCAGATGGTAGACATGCTTTCATTCTACGCTATCATTAGATGGTACTAATCATCAGAAAGTACTACACTGGTACCACTTCTTATAGCCGCAAGGAAGCCTGAGCAACCCCATTTTCAATAGCAGCCCTCATTTAGACGATGAGCAATACTTAGAATAAACGATAATTAAAGAAGATAAATTCTTGATCTGGCGTTTGCTACTAAACCGCAAATGTACAAGACCGTTGCGCTTCGAATCTACGCCTTCAAAACCATGATAACAGAGCTGATTTGTACTTCTTCTTCTAAACGACCTCTTAAGGTCATGGCCATGGCTGCCATCTCTTGCTTACTAGACTTATTGATAACTACGTAGTCCTCACTACGGAGAGACGAATAGGATTTGAACGCCAGTCCTCAAAGAAAACGGATTTTTTTTTGGTGGCGATAATCCTTGTGGTTTTCCCCTGTCGAGCTCTACGAGAAGAATCAATCCCTGCTGAGCTTACAAGCCTATATAGTAAGTGGTATCAGTGTATGAAGAATCATTAGTTTTACCTCCAGTTGGTGCTTAGAACCAGCAACAGCAATGAAGCTTCCTCATAAAGGACTGGGACCCCAAATTTTAAGCAATATCTTCCCATGGCGCCGGTATGACAAGCTTGATCAGCCAAACTGTTGATGAAATACGAAATGATGGTGATGATTTGAGTGAGAAAGTTTGAGCTTGGCAAGATTGAACAATAAAAAGAAACTAAGCGCAGAACAATTTATTCCCTATTTATTCGGAACAGCAAGCAGCAAGTGAGTCTTGTTTACGGGGGACCAAAAAATCGAGCATGCGGTTCGTTGGTTTGGTTCGCGCGAGTTCAGTTTCCTTCCAGAATCCAGCATCCAATTGCAGTTGCAGTAGCAGTTGATAGAGAAACCGAAACGAAAATACTGAAATGGGGGAAAAATGTGTAAATTATTTCCGCTTCAGGGAAATTGTAGACATAGGAAAAGGGGAAGTCATAGGAACAAAATGGGAAAGTGCTGCTCACAATCGTCAGTATTGTGATCTAATTGGGCGAAACATCACACAACAAATAACCATGCTAAGCTTTTAGAAGTTCAACGAGGCCGGCAGAGCGCCATGGTACGTGATCTTGGCGTCCATCCACTTCGTGTGTATAAGTCTTTCCAGCGGCGTAGAGACCATATCGTCCCGCTTGCGGTCCCCTTCCTGATCACCGTTATCGCCACCGCCCTCGTCCTGTCCGCGGTTGTCGACGGTCATCGAAAGGTAACAACCGGCGCAAGTGTAGTAATGCAGCTCGAATCGCTTTTCGGCGTGATAGTTGCGCAGCAGCTCTCGGTTAGAGTTGAACAGCACTCCGTAATGGCCGCAGCAGCAGCTAACCCAGACCGGGGTGGCCGGAGTTTTGAGTCGCGAACCGGGCATACGGGAGGCGGAGCGCATCGCCTCGTTTTCTCCCTCCCATACTAGCAGCCCGATCGCTCCACGGCTCAGGATTCCGAATTGTGGTACGGCCTGCAAGAGAGAGAGAGAGTGAGTGAGTGCTTAAGCAATTTGATTGGACTGATCGACGAACGACGCTCACTTACGTAGTGATCCTCGTCGCCGACGTACACGACGCCATTGTGCAGGTACGGCGTTGCACGCCCTGTTAGCAGCAGTGTAATGACGTTCAGGGAACCTTCCTCGTGCGGTCCCATCAGATGGGCTCCCTTCGGTGCATCCAGATCGTTGCGCATGTTCTCCATGCCACGCGTTAATACAGCACTGTACAGATAGAGCAGCGTTCCTGGGCCAGGATTCTCTGTAAACTACGGGTAGAGGAAGCTTGTGTGAAAGTTATCCGTTCCCAAATGGACTTTTCCCCTTTTGCGCACTTACGTAGGGCAAATACCGCTTCATAAATATCTGCAGATCGTCCAGCTTGGTGAACTCGAAAAAGTACAGCTTCTCCGTGACATTGTCCTGAAAGTAAACGTGGCTGTGCGGTATGTGGGACGCCTCGCCCGGTAACGCTACGATCGCTTTCGACTTTTCGCCAATGTTCCACAGTATGTCCGACATGGCGGTGTAGAGGGACAGGGCCTGTTCCGCCTCGGTCGGCTTCAGCAGCTCCTCGAGCGGGACCGATTTGTCGCGGGGCTTGTTGTCGAATATGAACTGCTTGATGATGTGTGCCTGCAGGACGGACTGCATGCCTCTCGTTGCATTGCGAGGAGTACGCAGTCCGTACGGATATTCCTGTCGGATGGAACGTGTACGGTGTTGAATTGTACGGAAAGCGGGAAACGGGGGGGGGGGGGGTTTACATACTTGGCTTGCAGGCCCGAACGTAAATCCAGTGCGTGTCCATTCACCACGTGGAGGACTGGCTGCTGATCCGAATACCGTTTGTCGTAGTTCCTAGAATGGAATGACGAGATGAACAACTTTAGTTCTGATTTTAAATGATTGCATCGTTAATTGTTTAAAGATTATAATTTCATAATAAGTTTGTAATCACTCGGAGGAATGCTTTTACTGAATAATCGAATATTCTAATCCCGTTGTGGAAAGTTGCAATCATACAATGGAATGTTACATTCAGTTAGGAGAAATTTGTTACTGTTTAACTCTACAATTTGCTGTGCAATTCCTGCCGAGCGTTAGGTTTGATCCTGTCAACAATAAAACATCCTGTTAGTCTTGTAAAATTGTAAAATGGCATACGATCGTTAGTTAACATTCCCACACCCCGTCATGCACATTCGAACAGGTTTTATTTGAAAATTCGTAGGTAATATTGCTTTAATTACCACTGTGGATTAAGGATCCTCATCTTCCACAGTCGCGTTACAAATTTATCTTAACTGAATGCAACATTTCTGGTCCGGTGGCCGAGGCGACAACGGTGCTGATCTCCACAAGGCAAGACCGGTTCAAATCCTATCCAGACCGCCTCCTAGTACGTAGGGCTGATTACTTTACTACGGGTAAAATCAAGTCACAGAAAGCCAGAAATGGCAGGCCGAGACCTCTCGAGGTTGTAGTGCCTAGGAAGTAGAAGAACAATGCAACATTTCATTGTATTTGTTCTTCAAAAAAATCCATTGTATGATTGCAATTTTCCACAATAAGGTTGCAATATGACCTAATGTTAATATGCCGGGTGTCTCTATTTTAGTTGTTCCAGTTTAGTTGCTTCCAGTCTAACAGAATGATTACCATTACAAACTTATTGTAAAGGCAGATTTACAAGAAATTATTTTGGAAATGAACTTTTAAAGTTTAGTTAGAAATTTATATTTATATACCGATAGAGCTATCGTGAAAGTTGTTGTAAAGATGTAATCTACAACATTTTTCCCTGTTGAAACATAATTGACTTGTTTTATTCGTGGATGGTATAGTTGGAAACAATTAGATAGGTACGACTGTTGAAGCAAGGACTGTAGAGAACACTTATAGTCTTTGAGCTTACACTTGTCGGTACTCATCCTCATTGACATAGGCTTTTTCTTAAACTGGCACAACATATTCAGCCAAGTTCTAGAGAAAGGTGTTCTGTAGAATTTTTGTACTCGTATGAGTTGAAACCCTCGATACAATGATGAGGTTAAAGCTACAACTATATCATTACTATGCTGGGTTGATTGATAAAATCGTTAGAACGGCACCTGACAATTCAACTCCTTGAAGTCCGTCTATAAGGACTAAGAAGGCATAAAAGGTCCAAATTGAAATGGAGTTTTGGCGCTTTAGCGAGGAGACCTATGCGCTAAAGTAGCACCTGATGAGAAAGTAAGCATGTTTTTGTATTTTTGATATCCTTCAAGAACGGCAGATCTGAATCTTTTGGTTTCTTGTTCACGTTGCACAATTATTTTTTTTCTTCTGTCATTCTTTGACGAAGTAATCATTAGATCTAAATTCGTTTATTTTAAATAAACACTACCTACAAGCAAATATTCAACAAATATGGTATAAACCACGGTTCTGGTTAAATGTTTGTCCTTAATGATGATTCTTACGATAAACCTCTTTTAGGTAGTCGTCGCCAATGGTTGCCTTGCGATCCTTTCTGTCTACTGTTTCTAGTTATGGCCTGTCCGAAGTTGAAGCGATATTTAGTTTTTTTTCATACCCATAAACGGGTATAACTACATTATCTTATCATTTTACAATCTGTTTTACCCATAACCGGGGATGAGCGCATTATTCTCGGTTCTTTGAAGCACAGTGTGACATCTAAATTAACTTGTTGTTCTATATAAATCTAAGGGATAATGCTTAAGTAATTGCTCATTTAAATTTACTACAAAAAATTTCGACCATGTACAAGAAATTTTTCGTTATAAGCAACGTGACGTCGTTTGGAAGTATGGGAATGAGGGGCCGTTACAATGATAAGCTTTACGAGTTGTACGGCGATCTTTCCATCGTGCAGCTAATGAGACTCGCCAGGCTCCGGTGTGCTGGTCATGTCATGAGAACGGTTTCAGACGACTTAGTTCGTAAAGTCTTTTCAATTCATTCACATGGGCGGAGGAGACGTGGTAGGCCCAAAGCGAGATGGACCATGAGCAGTGTCGGGGATTGTTGGTGCAGGCCAAGACGTAAGCATGTAGCCAATCCGACTGAACATGTAAAGCAGTCATGGCGTAACGGGTAGCCAAAAAAGAGTATGTTTACATAATGAATAAAAGATTGCCATAATAATTTTCATTATTTGATCTTAGGTTAGAGCCGCTAGGGGAACATTGTTAGCTAAGGGGGAACGATACTAATTAGTTTTTTTATGGTTAAATTTAATATTTATGAGGATCTGCTACATCCGCTTCACACGTGAATGCGGTGTTGAGACCAGTTTGACTAATAGATTGTCCCTTTACTAGAATTGCACATGTACGAGAAATGACTTGATCATCACTAATGCATCTTAAAAAATCTGAGACGATTTAACAAGGATCATTACAGCATTTAAAAAAACACGTTGCATCAGGCCAAAAAGAACCTTAAATATCTAATTTTCTTAATTCTTAAGTCTGCTTTGCTTCCTGTCTAGATGAACGTCTTAATCCCGAATTAAATACAAAATAGCACTTCAAGGATATTTCTAATTAATTGAAATATGGATATATGTTTTTAATGTTGCCACGCATATAATTGGTAAGAGCACCAACAGCTGATTCAACTCAGACAATTTTTAAGTCAATGGAGAATCGTGAGACATCGAAATAAGACCTTCTTCACATCTGGGATTAAAACTACTGATTTCGATACTTCTTTTAGGGAACACGATATCATGATTTTTACAGCTCTTAACCCCGTTCTTACGAAGATCCGTTTGTTTAAAAGAAGAACTGGAACAGTTAGGTAATAGCGACGTACTAGTAACTTGTAAAGAGTAATAAAACGCAAGTTTCGCAATAGCATAATCTACACACATTTTAACAATTTTGTTTGGCACATGCAAAATTCCTCCATAAAACATAACAATTGGAACACCAACGGATTTTCCCCGCTATAGTAAAGGCTTCAAAAATCGCTAAAAAATACAAGTAGCTACAAGACAAAGACAAGAAAAAAAAAACAAGAAACCCATATTTATCGTAAACATATTTTTTTTTACTAAGCCTTTTTGGCTCCAGTTTTTATGGGTAAGATACGATTTTTATCATATTTGAATTATTAGTATTTTTGATATCGCATGTATTCATGGCCGTCCTATTTGAATGAAAAACAATTTCATTTACTCAGTTGCATTTTTTATCACCGAAAGTTTGAATAACCTTTTTGATAAAATTTCATAATATTGATTTGTTTTTGAACAAGTGACATCCGCAAGTAGTGTACCAGTTTTCATACCAGTTTAATCTGTTTTTCAGAAAGGTTGAATGTTACGTAGTATTGGGAAAGTATTTAAAAATGAATGTCACACTCTTAGTCAAATAGGCACTCCTCTTGTAAATCAGCAACAGATGCGCTGCCTAACAGTGCAGAACTAAAGAAAATCGTTGATTATATCACAATTTTGCTTTCGCTTAGAAATTTGCAAATCATTGATAATATAACTGTAATACTAAGTCGATTTGTCGAAAATCAGTTAGGATTATAAAGTAATGGTTACTTTTTTATTAACTTTGGGTGGACTTTTTCCTTATTAGTATTCGTTGTGCAATACCAGCAGAATGTATAAAAGATGCAGACAATGAAGCTAATGTGTTTACAATAATGTATCTGTGATTCAAATTAGCTATGTATTTGGCCAGATTTATAGTCAACGATCGCTGAATCGAACACATCACGGTCTCGGCCTGCCATTTCTGGCTTTCTGTGACTTGATTTTACCCGTAGCAAATTAGTAAGCACTGCGTAAGGGGAGGTGGTGGCTGGATAGGATTTAAACCCCGGTCCTGCCGAGTGAAGACCGGCGCCGTTATCGCCTCGGCCACCGGACCACCCTCACACTAGATTTACTCATTGAAATTTTATAAAGTATATTTTTACCACTTGTATTAGTCTTCGTCTTTAGATGTCTTTAGATGTAAGTAACTTATTTTTCTTAAGTTGTATTTGATTCCTAAATAGGAAATGAAAAAAAAAACAAACTTACGATAGCTTCATCCATCGTTATGGGCCGCCCACCAACTATTTTCAGCTTTGCCATGATGCAGCTGCACTGTTTGCACTGGATAACCGTTTCACGAATGTATCGAAAGAAATCAAATCTGCTACACTTGAATGTAACAATCGAGATCTTATTTATTGTTGATTATCGGATTCGTTTGTTGTCAAAGCACTTCACTTAATATCACTCATTTTGTTAACTGCACAATGAGAGGGAAAAGATTAAATTTAAGACTTTGCAATGGGATTGCAAATGAAATGCTTCCCAGAGAAAGGAGCTCTTTGGGAAGTGAACTTTTCACCACACCTGCAGAACATGCACTCCGAAAGATACACCAACACCGGGCACGCGCTATCGACCTTGCAGCTGGTTTCTTCTAGCTTTGGCTTTCAACGCCAGGCGATGTCGGCTCGTAAATCGTAACACTCAATCGCAGCACCGGAAAGTTAGCAGTTCCCCAAAACAAAATCCTTGTTCCGCCGCACTGTACGACACTGTAAGGATAGACAGAGCACTTGAGTGAATGCGTGCTTGACATGCATCGATTTACACCTGTACGCACGCACCTCGTATGTCTGGCGTTCGAGAGCTGGGGTCTTTTTTATTCGCTTCTTCGTTTCAGTAGAATGTCTCGGAAGACCTCGGGACTCGGTTCGGAGCTAGACGCCTATAAAGTATGTCACTCATCAACACCGGTTTCGGTGGAATGCTCAGAATCTGAGCTTTCAATCATAGGCTTTATCTAATGTATCGTGCTGCTAAATTGCTCCGCACACTTTTTGGCTTAGTGTTGGGCGACTTTAAGACCGTTTGCTATCATTTACACAATCCTCAGGGTCTGGTAAACTGATTATTCCATTATCACTAAGAAACGATGCAAAGAGCAACATACGCAGCCATTAATACATAGCACGCAGCCATGATACTAATAAGCGCAACTATAAGAAGCTCTAAAGACGTGCGTATATTCAGTGCTATAAACAAGAACCAATTCGCTCAACTTTTTCACCAGTTTTCACACATACACTCGGAGCAACCTAAAAACACGATTCCCACTGCTTATACTAACACCCGGAACGTTTGGAGTGCGTGTGAATTGATTCGCGTGCTAACTCAATATAGTCTTCCGAACCGTTGCTTGTAGTTTGTTCGTTTCGCGAAACTACGTCCACTACGAACTACGTTTGAAGCACTGCTGCAGCTGCACCTTGCACGGAACTGAAGGTTACGGGGGTAATCGCGGGTAATCGACGGCGGCCAACCCGATCCTGAGTCCGAATTGAGCACCCGTGACGAACGACTTCCAGCTGGCGAATGATTCGAAGTGAGCATTGGGCCAATAGTTTTATGCGGCTACTTGTTAGCTAGCGGATCCGGTACGGGCTTTTGCAGGGATGCGCCCAACAGATGGGGGTTGGAGAAGCTGAGGACGGGGGGCGTGACAGCGATGGAAAGTTGAGCGTTGTTGCCAACAACGCGGCTCTATCCTTTCGTCCCAGGTGTTCGACCCAACCCCGCGGGTTACGAGCTGTTTTGCTGAATTTGATGCGCCGCGCCATAGAAGTGGTGCAATAAACACGCCACGCCACGCCATTCCGGCCGGGGCGTTTGTTTGGGGTGTCTTATTTGGGCTTCACTTCAGTTTGCTGACGGGTCGGTGAAGAGTGGAAACCGAGCCGTTGCTTGATTGCCGTGCCGCTGTCGGCTGTCGGGGCCGGAGGTGAAGCGGGTCTCTCGCACGCGGCGTCAAGGATGTTAGGTTCGTTGGGTTTTCATTATTTTGCGTTTTGTTTTCGCGCAAAATGCTCGGCAGGAAGGAAGAAGAAACCGAAAACGGAACGTGAGTGTGTGAAGATCACATCGAATTCGAATGAGCACTGAGGCACTGGGGATGTCGGAGTGGAGACGACAGGTAGTAAGTAATAGAGCGACGAAGTATTTACTTCAATTTCTCTTTGCTTTTTAAACTACTGATCAGAATTTCGTCTAATTTCCTGGTGAAAGTTTAATAATAGGTCCTGCGTACCAAGATCTTTTTGGGTGGGATTCGTTGCAGGCCCTTCCATGTTAGCTCACCGTGAAATCAATAATTTCCTTCTCCAGAATTTCCTTACAACGAGTAGTTTACATTCATTTAGCCCCATCTTAGCGCCATCCGCACACTGGCCCCTCACAGAGTTTGCTGCATCTACACTACAGAGAACAGAGGTTGGGTTTTCCCTCAAGACCTCAATTTACCGGGAAATCGGATCGTGTTTGACAGGCGAAGGAAGAAGAACACCAGAAAAGGGCTAAAATAAAAATGGGGTTCTAAATTTAACGGAAACGGGCCACCGCTTCGAGTGGCTATGGCTAGTGGGACGTCCGTCAAGAGAGTTCCAGCAGAAGCCGGCTGGAGCAGGACGAACAACGGATACGGTACGGAGTGCGGTTTTGCAGCTTTTAACGTAGTGTTTGTGTTAAGCTTGCTTTCGTTATCAGTTCGCTGCATGTGTGTGAAATAGGTTTAAATTTAGTAGTACTGGTTTGAGTACCGGCAATCATACGAGTGTATGTGTTGTTTGCAGTCACCGTAATGATGGCTGTCAATCAATTTGATGTGATGTTTGATCGGTTAAAAAAACGTTTTGAGGTGTGTATGAGTGTTAATAAAATCTTGATTGATTTGTAGAAAATTGCGTAAATAACAGAACTTTAAAAGACGTGCGTTGTTCTTTGCACCGATAATGTGACACACTTGAATATTGTTTATTACAGGGTTTGCGAGATGGACTAGTAATGATTGAACCATATCTTGGTACTTGGCTCAGGATGAAGCAGGTCTGAAAGTCTGAATAACGACTCCCCTCTCTCGGGTACTCACTTTTCGCAATTGAAATACACAAAGCTAAAATCGGATTTTAATAATAATAATGATAATAATAATAAATAATAAAGTTTTTTGATTCAACAAAAGCGGCTTGGCCGGGATAAGACAAATAACAAGGAGGCAATGCCTTGTATTTTTTTTGTAATACGGTGTCAAGCCGTCATAATCAAACTGAAAAAACGGCTTGGCCGTATTATTTGTTAATTTATTTATTTATTTATATTTAAGTATGATGCCTTGACGCTGTATTGCCAGCACTGTATATGCTGTCGATTACAAATCACTAAAAATATGTATATATGTATATAAATATTATTTATTAAAAGTAAAAAAATAGATAATGAATAAATAAATAATAATAATTTGAGGGAATAAATGTTCCCCCTTGGGTAGCTTATTCTTCTTTCTTGGCCTAACGACCTCTTAGGTTATGCCTGCCATTTCTGGCTTGATACTGCATATTTGGGATTTGTACATCGGTACTGCCGTGTGAAAACTAATAATCTATTGTGTGAAGAATCTAAAGGTCATTATTATTATTATTATTATTATTATTATTATTTTTATAAATTCTTTCAATGGGCTCAAAAACCGAGCATGCCCGGGATAAGGCAAATAACAGGGAGGAAATGCCTTGTTAATTTTTGTTAATTTTTGTTAATTTTTGTGAATTTGTAAAAGTCAACACATGCGGTGTTGACAATACGGCGTCAAGCCGTAATCCTAAAAATATAAATAAATAAATAAATAAATTCTTTCAATGGACTTAAAGGTCTAGTTGAACCTTCATAAATTATATGCCTAGATAAGTACTAATTAAGCTAAGCCTGTTCGATTGGTCCAACTCAGTAAAATGTTATTTTTGAGTGCTGCGGTGCTGATGTTGAAGTCATGAATGTCACTGAATTCGTTAAAGCGTTTGCACATCGCGGTTAGTGGGGCATTGCTGGCATAGGTTCTATTCATATAACGTTTTCGAAGGATCTCTCTTACTATGATCGGCCTTTCAGGAGCATACATATTTATTTTCTCTAGTAAGTATGGTGCGTCAATTTCGTGTGATATAAGCTTAGCTGAGAAAAGTGTTTGGGTTACGTGTCGTGTGTGACAAGAAGGTTGCAAGCCTAAGAGTGAGCAGCGGTCAAGATAGCTTACATGACTAGTAGGACGAAACCACGGTACATTTCGTAGTGCTAAACTAGTGAACCTACACTGAATCGGCCCCAGTCTATAACTCATAGTCATATTTTTTATATTTTTTTAAGAGATCTATAAGAGGTATAAGGGGATTTAGTTTGTTATCAAAATGTTTTTTACGATTTTGGCAAAAAAAACTTTATATAGTTTTATTAGGAAGCAAATTTTATTGGGTAATTTGTAAAATCGTATCAAAGACTATACATCATCATTGCCAGGTCATCTCAGAAAACCCTGCAATTTCAATGGAGTCACCTGGTAGCTCGTAAACTGTCGTAAATAAACGAGAGCTGCATTAATTTTTTGCATGAGAATTGATTTGCTGACACAGGCACCAAAAATAGACATTAAAACGTTTTAAAATTGATTTGATTCGAGTATCAGCATTAAATACGGTCATCTTTCCCGACTAATTTCGATTTTTTTTTACATAATAACCTTCGCCTATTGCGCTCAGGTGAAACCCTGAAACAGCAAACCGTTTGCAAAACTACAAAAGTACAATTGAAAGTGCACAAAGGTAGCGCTATTTTGTAATAGTGCTCGTACAGGAAACATCGTGTTACCTTTTCAATCAGTTTGTGGCTTGTGGAAGTTAACGTGATACGTGCCCAGGCAACTACCAGAGAAGGATACGGTAGCCATTGCCACCGGCCAGATGGCAATGAAAGTAAATTATTACATTGTTTGGAGGCGTGCACAGGTTTTTTCCACCTTTTTGATTGAAAAGGTGTCGGGGGCAGGGATGGAGAAACTTTTCAAATCATAATTCGTACAGTACACGCAGCTAACAACGAAAAACGGTGGCAGTATCTATTGCGATTGTTTGCTTACTAATAGTGCCGTGTTGACCTTCACATGTCTTGCACATATGAAGGTTTAACCTGACAGTAGCGCATGAATGATGCGCTTTTGCCTAAAAAGTATGGTAACTTTATCTGCTTTTCTACTAACTCTGTGCGCATTGAAGGGCGAAATGTAATTAGCACGATGGTTTATAGCGTTCCGAGGTTCAACGTTCATTGCTTTTGGCACGATCGGCCCACCGTTTTACCGACCGGTGAGATATTTAAGGATTTTCTGCACGATTGTGTTAGTGTAACCGTTCGCTGCTGTCAATCAAAGCGGCGGGCCCTTGATGGTTGTTGTTTGCGAAAAGTTGGCGGTTGGCGGTTTTATTTTATAAAGCGATGCGATTGCGTTCGATAGCGAGAAGGACATCGGGACACAGCGTAGCCTTGATCGCGGAGTGGCTCGTGGTAACCATTTACTCCCATTCCTATGGTAAATGGGTGAGTGTGTATTGTTCTTACAGCAGACACTTACAGGATGGCGCCCAGCAATCATAGCTCACCTTGAGGCGCACCGTGTGTGCACCGTGTGCAAACGAAGCAATTTAGATGTCCATTTATGATATTCCTGTGCGCCTGTTTGCCACGATCTGCATACACGTGACTACGCTGTGCGAAGGTGTAAATCGCATCATCGGTGCCTTAGGGTACCAACAAAACACAATACCAACCCTCCCGTGCCAGGGGGTAATGAGCCTGGAGCACGCTAGTGCAACCCCCAGGCCGGGTGCAAATGGAACACCGGTGAGCACACTAAAGCTGGGTGATAATAAAACCATTTTCCCTCACGTGGCACCAGTTTTCCGTCGGATGGATAGATTCAATTTCACACTTCCCTCCCTGTGGGGAGGCCCGGCGAGAGGCGCGAAGGTGTGTGCCACTTTTTAATATCCCTTCTTACCGTGTGCACCACCTCGATTGTTTTCGCGCACATAAATCACCCGGTGCTATATATTTCAATCGATAGTTTTTGAGATTTTGGAACTGAACTTTGTCTTCGGGGTTTCGGGCAGCACCTTTCGTCAAACCGTTATGCAAATTGCAAGAGCAAAACTTCAATAAATGGTACCCTAAGACCTGGCTGGCGACAAATCGCGTGCCGAACGCTTGATACACATTTTCGGCAAGTGCCAACTGAAAACTGCAGAAACAGTTCAAAAAAACAAAAATGGAAGGAGCTGCTCGCTAAATGTTACGAAAACATGGCGGTGTGCATGAGTGGGCCGATGAAAGGCTTCGAGAAAGTGATAATAGGTTGAATGACTTTTTGGGTGTTTCACTCCTGTCTGTGTCCTGGCTGTGGGGAGCCAGCCTTTTTTTAGATAGCTATTGATTGATTTGAAAATCGAACAAAAAGGGCTGCACTTAGGCCGTGTTGCGAGGGCATGATGGTTTGGTGCATGGGTTTTGAGAAAAAAAGGGAATGAAGAGAAAGGGACTAATTTTAAAGATTTTCCATGGGATGGGGTCTTTTACCAAGCGATACACTTTTTGTCCAGCGTCTTTTATGTGATGTAGTTTTGGTCATCATTTAAAGTGAAAGGAGCCGCTTTTGAAGAATTGTTAGTACTATCAACGTAATTTCTGAGCAAAGTAGTTGGAGATAGAAGGCACTTTCGGATTACAGGCCATAGTCAATGTAGCTTTTCCATAAAGTTTTTGCCGAGAATCTTGTGGCACTGGTGACTCAATTGTCACAGTGCTCTTCCATACGATGTAGAAGACTTGGTATAGTATCGGGATTGTTGTACAAAATCTAAGATTAAAATCTCTGAGCTGTGATTAAATGCCGGAGCTGTAGATGTCATGCGGTTGATGGCATGGAAAAATCTCTGAGACACTGAGCACGACCTTGATAGAGGAGACTTAAACTATTGGAAGCTCCAAACTCATAATTTTTTTAATTAATTTGTGGCCCTTCTGCATTGGCCAAATATGGTCCAAACATGTGAACTAACAATCTTATATAAGAAACTAAAAAGATAAGAAATGTGTATTTTTATAGGGAGCCCAGAGGAAGATTACGATGAACATTCAAGCTAAATTATATTCGCTAGGAGCGTATGCTCGAGAGGAATATCTAATTAGGATGTGTGATAAGAACAAATAATTGGTTTTATCGAGGTCACCGGCATGGGAAGAGCGATGCACACTCCAGAGATCAGGCAGCTACGTCACCTGCTACAGCACCTCGGTGCATTCCGGAAAGCCTCAAAACCGGCGTTGTTGTTTTACTGTCTTAGACCGTACTCATTGGAATAACGTTTGCTTTAATTAGAATAGTCTTACACCGAGCTGCAAGAAATCCTGTGAGCTATGATAAGCTTCTTAGCTCCGCTTTCATCTCTTTCGACACTACAACTTCGAAAGGGGTAAGCCTGTTCTGTGCACGTGAAGACGATAGGTAAAGTTGGTAACGCTATCGCCCCTACCACCAGGCAGCCCCGGACATCCAAAAACAGACGAAATATATTTGAAAAGTAATATTATTTTTTCTTAGTTATTTTAGCCTTTGAGAGTCCTTTAAATAACATTTAGTGTTTGCTATGTAAATTTGGAGAGGTCAAGTAGTGAGTTCGTTAGCGGCGCAGGTCTTCACACGGTAGCCCAAGACCTCTTGCTGTTGTAGAGCCGAAAAAGAAGATATGTTAATACTGCCGGTTCTTGCAGGTGCAAATGAACCGTTCGGACCTGCCGGAACCGGCGTGACGATTCCGAACGGTTGCGGGTGGTTCTGGGTGCCGATGAATCAATTTCCTTGATATCCGAACCGCAGGCAAACCAACCGGTAAACTCGTCACAAGTTGGGAGTGGATATTCCTATTCTTGGCTTACCGACCTACTAGGTCATGTCAGCTGTGTAATGGCGTAATAGACTCACTGCTATCACGTATTTGGATAGTTCGTTCGCACTACAATGGAGGACATAGGAGTGGGTCTACGTAGGAGATAACTGATTCTCAATCTTATACAGAGGCATGATAAGATGAGTGAGTTCGTGTGAGAACATTACACATAAACATATTATAAGAACCCGAAGTACTCAACTGGTCCGGGTGGTTGGGGCGGTCCAGTGGCAGAGGCGATAACGGCGCCGGTCTTCACATGGCAGGACCGTGGTTCAAATCCCAGTCAGGCTGCCTCCCCGTACGTAGGGCTGACTACTGAAGAAGAGAAGAAGTACTCAACTACGAATCATCACATCTGACAGATTTATTAACATATTTTTCTTTAAATGAATTTCGATTCGTTAATAATCAAATGATTTGATAGAAACAAGGAAATTAGCAAGATAGCTCCAAGCTCTTCCACTTGACCTTTAGAACACAGCATTTTCGATGATCCATCGTACGTACGAGCTGACCCGCGTGTAGATACCAGGATGGTTGGCTTCACCGCATCGAATACCCCATGATACGATACCAACCACGGCCCACCGTCGATTGGGCAGCTGTATCATCAACGGTCCACCACTATCACCCTGGCACGAGTCCTTTCCTCCCTCGTACTCGCCCGCGCACAGAGTCGTATTGTAGATACGGTTCACGTACACCTCCTGACATTCCTGGTTGGACCAAATCGGGATCTTCACCTCCATCAGGATGGGTGAATGCGGGCCGCCGAAGAACTGCGTACCCCAGCCGGTCACGACAGCCTGATACCCGTTCCAGCTGTCATCGAGCGGTGGCATGCAGATGGGCCAGATGTACGAGTTAAAGAACGATGGTTGTATCAGCTTCAGCATCGCGATATCATTCTCGTAGCTGATCTGGTCAAAGTCGGCGTGAGCGCGGATCTCCGCCACACGGAAGTCGCGGTAGCGCGTTTCGTTAAACTGCTTGAAGTCGTACTCGCCGAGTCGTACGATAAACTGGTTCAGCTTCAGGTTCATCACGCAGTGGGCCGCCGTGAGGACGTGACGATCCGTGATGAGCACACCGCCACAGAACGAAGCCCGTGACATGACGAGTGCCACCATCCAGGGCCACTCGTTGGAATCGGCCGGTCGTCCACCGGCTATCTTTGACAGCTGTTTTGTCGATAGTCCACAGCCACGCTCTTCCGGTCGAACGATCGCGTCCCGCGCCATCGGTCCATCACCGAGCCCATCGACGTCATCGTACGAATCGGCTGTAGCCGGTAAGCGGACGGAGAACTCGGGCCCGTTGCCATCCAGCACCACATCCGGACAGCAGATACCAACCGCGATGTTCTCCATGATGCACAGATGCTGCAGGATGGACCATACGTTGTCCTTCAGCTCGGGCCCTTTGCAGTTTTGATAGCGCGTACAGTGTCCTTTTTCGCCGGCCCGAGTGCGGCATTCCTTGCCCTTGGAAGAGGCCTATTAGAAGAGCATTAGAGTGATCTATGTACAAGAGGCACGTGGAGGAATATTTGCTTACGTTGGTCGTTCCTGCCGTTGCACGTCGTTTGCGTGAAAGTTCATTTAGATCGAGTTGCTTGCTTTGGCGTTGTTGCTTCCGATAGGCAAACGACGCTCGATGTTCTTTCGGAGTGCTCCTGCCAGCCACTCCGCTATCTTCCTCTGCTAGTGTTTGATCAACGTCACTGAGGTTCAGCACTCCATCAATCTCATCTTGATCACGAACAATACTATATCCATACACCGTAGAAACAATTAGCAGCAACTGCAGAACCACCGACACTATTGAAGGCATCTTGACGTTCCACCACTTAGCTACACACTATGTGCACAGACGTGTAGCGTCGACCATTCACCGCACCAAACTGAAACTGAGCCACTTGTTACAGCTCGTTCTTGTTGATGCTGGCCTAGCCTTTGCCACTATCTGCTGGTAGTTTGAGACTGGCTGTGGTAGTGTACGGCATTATTTATCGGCATTTGCGTGGGACGGTGACCAACTTGCCGGCTTACAGATCGCATTACCCCTCGTCTTCTTTACTCGATCGCATTCGGATCTCTTTTTGGCATTGGGGACCGCTGGGACGCATCGGTTCCTCTTATCGCGTAACGCTTGTTGAAGAAATGAGGCCACAAATCAGTTTGCAATTTTTTTTCGGTCACAGTTTCGCTATGCTCACCCGCTTATTATGCTCAAACTTATGTAGCGATGAATGCCAATGGTTCCAAGTGATGATGTATGCTGATAATGATGCGTTTGAGTGTGCGAATGGATGTAAACGTTGGGGAAGACGAATTTTAAATGCACAACGGTAATGGTTGTTTATGATAATTTATCCCAATACAATTGGCGTATAATGTGAATGTATGGTGATGGCTCATAAATTGTGCCATCATATTTGTGTGGCAAGTTAGAAGTAGGTTAATGTCTAGGTTATGGCTCTTGTTAAGTTTGTTTTCTATTGCTTCGCATGGATAATTAGGCGCTAATGCATTCGGAGGTTACAATTGCTAAGGTATATTAATTTAAAAAAAACTTATCAAATAATATTGGAACTTCTGTAATAAAAAAGGGTTCAATGGAGACTGTGCATTGTTGAAAAGTTTGTTTAAAATATGTTTGATGATGGTGTTACTAGCACAGTCGCATGGAGACGCAATACGTTTCTGCTACTTCTGGGGTATGTCCAATGAACATGTCATAGGTTTTGACATTTTTTCATTCATTTCAGGACATTGTATTTATCTTGTAATTTTGCTCTACAACTGTGATGTACAAAATGCAACAAAAAGTAAGTTACAAATTATATTTGAACTGTCTACCACATTGTAGAATGACTCGCTTGAAAGCGTAGCGGCTAGTCCGTTATAAAGCGTTACGAAAGATAGCGTGCAATATTGTACAACACTTCATCTATGCTTGCATGCTAACGTAGGTTAACAGCGTTACAATCACAGTGAACTTAACCGAACGGAAGCGTCAGTCTGACCATTTTGAAAAATATTTCGTAAACTGAAAAGTGAAATAGTTCAAAGAATTTTTGAAACATTTCGATATTATCACAAGTTGGGAAAATTTTGATTTGAAAATGCGTTATTATACCGTTCAAATTGTTTCAAACTCTGTTCAAAAATTAAATATTCTTGAAATTATCTGCCTTTGCGGAATAAAAAAAAATATATCAAAAAATGGAAGATTTAATTATAAAAGTACTGCAAAAATGTAGCTGTAATTTATTTTAACGATTAAAAAATTGTTTTAAAAGGGGATAGGCGTTGGCCACAGCCTTCAATCTTACGCTAAACGTTGACTTATGGGCTGATCATTGGACACATCGATCGGTTCGGTCTCACGACTTCAGCAAACCAATTTTGCTTTCTTTAGCGACGAAATGCAAGTAGAAAATGTGCAGTCCAAGTGCTTACCTTGAATTTTGATTTTTCGCTGCATTCGACGCTATGTTGGGCGACATTAACATAAGTAATTAATAAGAGTTATGGAGTGAAGATTGATAAAGTCTATTTGAACACACAACAACGAATTATGTTCAGTGTCGTTTCGACCATTTCCGGGTCCTCAAGTGCTTGACTCAGTAGGGCCGAGTTGCTTGGCAGCACGATCGCAACCGATTGCCGGTCGCTTCGCTGTCTTGATCTGAGGCGGCCGTGCGAGATGAACTCGGATAGACTTTGTGTGATATCAGAATTGAATGAAGTGTAGTATATGTTTTAATGTAATAAGTCTGCCAAATTTCTACTGCAAAGAGAAACACAAGCTAATAAAGGACTTTGGATTTAGATAAAATCGGGATTCCGGTTACCAAAAATCGCACACACGAGTTATCCACACGAGGGAAAATCGCAGGGGTCAATCCAGCCCAAGTGCAATGACCAGGCCTCACCCATGGGGAACCACCTAGGAGAACACAGTAACCCATTTGTCAGGTAAGTATGAAAAGCTAAGAAATAGTGGGAAAGAAGTAAAGATTTAATGAATAATAGGGAATCAAAGTATTATTCTTTGTCTCTGGCGCACCGAAAGACGATGATCAAGTACCTTTGATCTCTAGTGACTAACGCATTGCTTCTTCTTTTCTGGGAATCCGCTTTTCGGTCAATACTTTCAGTTTGTTCTTAATTACCAGGAGAGTCTCTCGAGTAAGAACTCCTCACAGCTACAGACTTTCGCCTTACGGTTTGGTCCACAGAGAGCCCATCGAAGCAATGACTTTTCCTCTAATAATACAATTGCTTTTACATACATGAATAATGGCTACAACTACTACTAAAGGGGTTTCGTTGATGATACGTTCTTGATTGTAGAAAAGAAATCCAAATTTTTCGGTCAATTTATTTTGGTTAGCTTCCATCGAGTCCATTTTATACTGGGCCGATTCACACTGACAGATCCGCCTGACTATAGGAAGTTGACTTTATTTTTAATACTCATGAGGTTGAAGCAAGCGAACCAGCAGCAGTAGGGTCTAATCCAACCCCGTTTGGGAGATACCACTTTTGTATTCATACGTGTGGCTCACCATACGGAGCGTTTGTCATCAACTGGTCCGCAGTTTGCATTCTCTGCTGTGCTGCTGCACCTACCCAACGGTGGGTAGGAAGTTGCAGACATTTTGAGGAACAATAATGTGAATAAATTATGACAAACTTTAGCTGAGCGACTGTTTTGACAGACAGGCAGACTGGTGTGTCGGCACACAGCCGTACCAACCGAACCTTCCAGCTGCTCTTCTCGCTAGCAATTCTTTAAGGTCACCAAGGAAATAGAGCAAAACGTGGGGGGGGGGGAAGTCCACACTGAAATGAAAAATCCAAAGCTCTTTCAGTCCTGTGTGAAGGATGGCGGTTTTCCACCGGTAGAAACTGCTCATGGGATAAAGTTGCCTTCTTTGTCTCCTGCCAACTGGCAGGCTGCAGAAATGCAGCTCTGATGACTTAACGAAAAAAAAGACTTGCATTTCTGCCAGTTGCACAAGTTTTGTTGCTTTTTGTTTTAACCTTGAATGATTTAATTTGCTGGATAATACAGAAACGGAAGCAAAAATTATCTTTGCTGCATATATTGCGTTTAAGCTTTCACATTTCCACCGGGCTGGTGCAGGCCGCGTAGATACGCAATAACACATACCAGTGGGAGAATGTAGTGTTAAGGAAGGCATCTATTTTTGAAACATTGGAGTTTCATTTTATTATACTCTGAATTGTACTGAAAAAGAAAAAAAATCACAACAAATATAATAGCCGCTCGACGCACTCGTGTGGGGAAAACATTTGCCAAACAAAAATGCAATAAAATCCAGCCTTCCTTCTCTCGCTATGCGTTTGTTTTCACTGCCGTGCATCGTGGAGCTATTTTTGAAGAATTTAAATTGCATAAAGTGCGCTTCGATTGCCCGCCGCGCAAATGGGGTGAGCCTTCAAAGTAATAAAAACCCGGTACGCCGGTTTTGCACAACGAACAAGCCAAACATTTGTCATCTTCATTTGGTTGAAGTTTAGGCCCCCTTTTTCCGGCTCTCTTTATCGGTACTTTGTTGCAAAGCATCCAAACCCTCGAATGGATAGACATTTTTATTTCCGTACATTAATTGCAGCTCGTTTCGAACCGGCAGTGACTCTGGAGAGTATTAAACATCTGGTAAGGGTTTTTGGGTGCGTATGAATTGTGTACCGTGGCGTGTAATGTGTTGTGGCGAAATTCTCAAACCTCCAAAACCAATGTTTTGCCGTACGTCTAGAGCATTGCCATTGATGGGGTTCGAAATTGAAATACACGATACGTAAAGCCAAATGCGTTCGAATCACAACGGTGCTGATGCAGCATCACGTACAGTCGTTGGACTTTGTTAGAATGTTTGGGAAAACGCGTTTGGGAAAGAAAGTCCACTGTGGGGGAAAGGATTAGAGAGCATCATGAAACGCTTTTATTGCAGGTTGTCGTAAACTGGGCAAGAATACACATTTTTGGTAGTAAAGATCTTGCCTTGACGGTAGAGCGATAACAGTAAATTTAATTAGAAAGCCAATACAAAAGATAATAGGGATAATGGAAAATGGTTATGCATTCACATTGAATTGAAAGAAAAGTTTTAAAATTGCTTTGCTAATTTTCTTTATAAATTACGATCAAGCAAAACCTTTTTCCACTTATGCAATAAACGTGAAACCTTTTGTTCCAAATCATCAATTACAATTGTACTCAGTGTATTGTATTTGCTTGTTCTTGACTCATGTACTCATTTTCGAGTCAGTAAACTCATTCTCGTCAACTGCTCCTGTATTATCCTTCCAAGTTTTGCTCTGCCATTTCTTGCCTCCTGGCTTAATCTTTCACTTAGTTTTAAGTTTAATTCTTTACAAAAAGCGACTTAATTTCACATCAAAATTCGCTGCTAGCTCTCTCTCCGGAAATCGAGCCCGTGTTCGTAAACTTCTTGGTACATCGCAGTTATACATCACCCGGTGACTTCTACGAAGAATAAGAAGTTCTTCGGATAGTTATTAAGCTCACTACCGAACACTAATGCAATCCTTGGACACAACCCAAAACTAATCCAATCCTTGGAGTAGGCCACTTGGAGAAGGCCCCTTGGACTAGACCCCTTGGAGCAGGTCCCTAGGAGCAGGCCTTTTGGACTAGGTCCTTTGGGCTGGACCGCTTGGGCTAGGAATCCCTTCTTTATGGCTTCTTGAATTAGGCCTTTTGGACTAGGCCACTTTGACTAGGCTCCTTGAACTAGCATCTTGGACTAGGCTCATGGAACAAGGCCGTTTGGAGTAGGGCCCATGGACTAGCCGCCTTGGACTAGCCTCTTGGACCCGTGGACTAGGTCCCTTGGAATAGGCCCTTTTAACTATGCTCCTTGGACTAGGCCGCTTTTAATAGTACCCTTGGACTAGGCTCCTAGGACTAGGATCCTTGGTCTGAGCCCCTTGGACTAGGTCCCTTGCACTAAGCCCCTTGGACTAGACTCCTAAGTTTGGACTAGACTCCTTGTACAAGGACACTTGGACAAGGCCCCTTGGAGTAGGCCTAGATTGAGATGAATCTTCCCGGAAGCTCTAGAGCTCACTTCCCAATACCACTCTAGATATCGAACTCGATCATTACAGGATTGCCGTCGTCATAGTTCTGGTCTGTTCCGAAGTCCTCCTCTAAATAGGCAGAGGATCCACCAGCATCTGTCTTATGATGTTGGTGATTGCCATACTTACACATCATGAGTGTAAGAGACGATCAAGAGATGTAGCACTCTTGTGGATCTGGTGCGACTAATCTTGGAATTACAAGTAACTGTATCCATCATATAAAACAGCTCATACAGAGCGAGATTTGATAATAATAATTCATTAAGTTGGATCAGGTAATGTGAGAAATACGGGTGAAACAGATAATATTCTAATCGGATTTTGATACTTGTAACCCTGACATAATTGTACTTACCGCTTGAATAGTCTGTAACTTCACTTACATCTTACTTCCACAAAAAATGGCTCTCGAGTACACACAAAACATACAAATTCGCCCTACCCGCGCAGCAGTTATACCTATTACCTAATCTCCTAATTGCCATTACGAGCGTATTTTGCTATTGTCTTGCAAAAGTTGTAAACTTCCGCTTTCCTAATCTAAAGAGACTTTGGCGAACCACGCCAAAGCATCACGGTGTTTCCGCCCGTTTTAAAGGCTTCCGTTACCGTTCCATCCCTTGCCCGGGTGGTGCCATTTTACACAGCACAATTTTCCGCCTGTTTGTACCCGGGAGCCTACGAGCTGGCCAGAGCTTGTGACAAAACGACGGGAAGCATTATAATCTAGTTCTCCGTTGGGTGTTTCTAGTTGGGCGGCGAAGTTGGTACCGAGCCGTGCTTGTCGTGTTGAAAGTTAGTAACGACAAAGAAGCGAAATAAAACAAAAAAAGAAAAGAAAGGAGCAAACTCTGCACAAGAGCTTAGTGAAAGTCCTGGTGACTGGTCGAAGGAAGCGATCGGACTAGGAGTTACGGTGTGGGAAGGATTGTTTTTGCTCGATGTTGTCGATGAATTGTCGTGTGTAGCAGCAGCTGTACAGCATGCATCTATCTAATAGGATTGTTTTGGCGCTGTATGTAATGGTGCTGTAAGTCTCTCCAGCCGGTGCGGGATCATCATTTACTTGACCTGCGTGGAACTGTGTCTCACCCAAACCCTTACCTTGGCCGTTGTCTACATGCGTGACGCGAAGCAGTGCTTGTTGCTTCTTTATCCCTTCCCAAACCGGATAAACCCAGAATTGTGGAGTGGTGAAGGTAGATAAGTTTAAAAACAAACCCTAACTACAACTTGCCGGCAGTATGTCTGTGTGTGTGTGTTTAAATATTTTAGACGCATCCTTCCTTCAATGTAAAGCGGCAACTGCGCCAAAAGGTTAATCGTACAGGCACGGGTACAGTTGGACCCAAAAATCAAATTCATAAATTATAATTAGCAAAAGCGCCCTGGCCAACGTTGGGTTAACTGAGGGGAGTGGTTTTTCAAAACAAACCCCCGTTGACTTTGGTGGTACCGTCAGGGGTGAGGGGTGAGAGGGAAGTGGGTGGGTACTTTTGTGAAAGGTTTATATTCATTAGCGTACTTCCCATCATCATCATCATCATCATCACATTCACCATCAGCATAATCGGTCCTGCGGTCGTTAGGGTGCTCGGCAAAAGGGCAGCTTGAAAGACGTAGATCTGCTCCGTCCGAGTTGTTCCGAGCTCAATTAAACAGAACTGGACAATTGTGCGTCCGCTTTGCGGTCCGAGAACACATCCTTGGAAGATACGCTTTCGCTTCCGCTTGCTGCATGTTGTTGAAACGATCTAACACGGTTCGGGCCAAACTGTCGCCAGCCCGCAACAACCGCACCGCATGGACCGCTCTCCCGGCGGGACAGCTCCCGAAGAGTTTCTGCATTCTGCCGACCACCTTTTGCCATGGGTTTTCGACGTAAATTATAATAACAACCAGTTTTCTAGCCCCTTGTTTGACCCGTATCCACGAACCCTGTTCCTTCCTCCACCGGGTAAAGTCTGGCCGCGCTCGGTGGGAAAGTTTTGCTACACCGAAGCTACACCACAGAACCAAAAAGTTTGTCCGAGGACGAGCTTTAGTTTTTAATGAGTCTATTAAACAAACCCAGCAAAAGAAACCTCATGCTCTCGTATTCCCGGCCGAGCATGAGCCAGGCGGCCGAGGCAGAACACAGAACACCCAAAGTCCCAGCAACACGCTGGGTTGCGGGTTGTGTTGAGTTTTGTGGTTTTTGTTTAATGTAAAATTATGGAACGGCGCGTCAGAACAGTTATTGGCTGTTTTGTTAGCGCCGGTAAAATGTTTGTAATTATTATAAACTTTCATAGAACGCGCGAACGGACGCCACTAACCCTGGTAGGCTTGCAGCCGATGAGATACGAAGAAAGCTAGCGCGAATCCCACGGACCCGGTTCTCGGTTGACTCGGCTCGCAATTGCGGCAGCGATGGCGGGAAACTGGATTGGCAATGGCGAGTTTTTATTTTGTTATTTATTATTATCGCACACGTTAATGTTATTGGGCATAACTTTTACGCCCGGTTACGGTACCGGTTTTATTGTAGCGTTTCGCGATATGATTTGCGCCCACTTTGTTTTCGAAAGGGAGCAAATGCGTTGCAAAAGTATTAAAAAGCCTCTTCAATAAAATGGCAGTGGCTGATAGGCTGGCAAATAACTGCCAGTACACAAATGGTATGGCAAATATTATGTCGTTCGAGTAGATAAACGGGGGAAAAAAATAGCGTTCAAATACTATCAAAACTTCTGGCAGCGGAGACAGATCGCTCAACATGGGAATAGGGCACGGTTTGCCGGACGGCTTATGCATATTTGGTGCCTTTCACACATCATTTCCTGGGAGTGTGTTGGAGGTGAAAATGTGTGAGTGTGTGGGTGGATTTGTGGAATGCTTTAGGAAAGTTTGTCTCCGCCCTGCATCCAGGTTGGAGTGCATTTTATCCAAACCTTTGCATAATGGTATGCCGATGCAGTATTTCCCTGATCTGTACAGTGTGCTACGAGCGGTTGCTCATGTTTCAATTTAGAGTTAGTATAAATAATAATAATAATGTGTTTGTAAACTCTAGTTTCCATTTTTTTTCTCAACTCTTCATCGCCATGTCTGTTGTGTACAAACAAAATAATACAGCATTTTGGATTTATCTTTAGTTATTTAGAAGATTTGCTCCAATTTTCAATAGTCTCCCTGAGCGCTGAAGTTTAAAATAGTGACGTATATCCTGATGAACAGCTGCAGGTTGCATACATATTTCTTACTTCTGGAGAACAGTAAAATTGTCTAATAGAGATCAGATTTGGGTAGCTAACCATCGCTGATCGTTCGTAAAATGCTATAGAATCTTACGATGATATCCGAAGGCTTATCAACTAGTGTTCTTAAAGTTTTAAAAATTTGATCAAAAAGTCAGATTTTTCGTCTATTCGCACTTACTTAGGAATACTTATTAATCCTGAATATCGATCACGGTCTGGGGCCGTCGTGTCCTGTTCCATCATCTTGGCCGTTCTAGCGAACGCATCCACGTGTAGACGGCCTAGAAGGACTATAATGGCTGGGTCGTCCAATGTCATTCTCATGACAGGATCAGTCTGCTAGAGCTTGGCGAGTCTAATTCGCTGAGTGAAGGTGAGATCACTGTACAGCTTAACGAGATCGTCGTTTTAGGGACTCCTCCATCGTCCTTTCCCACACGCGGGACCAAAACTCCTTCTGAGCGTTTTCCTATCGAACGCGGCTAAGAGTCGTATATGTCATGTCACAGAGGTGTATGTGAGAACTGGACCTATAAATGTTACATACAGTCCCAGATTGGGTGGAGATTTTTCTTCAGGTTTCAGTATTATCGCTTGGCAGCAAGCATCCTTATGCTTAACTCAACATCGATGTTTTCACCGATCCTTTGACTCTATATAGGATAAGATTTTAACGTCTTCAAAGGTGTGGTCAGCTATCTGTTCTTCAGCCCTGCGTACAGTCAGAGTTTGTTACCAAGGCCACTGAGGGTTCTACCATCATTTCAGAATTTGCCTCATATATCTTCAACCGGAAGTTTAGTATCGCTTCTTCGATCCTTACACATTTATATCCCATTTATTCCTCACAAAAAAGCAAATGATGTATCCATCACTGTAGTTTCAGATTGTATCGTACCACCACTTTAGACCGAAGTGTTTTGGTAAAGCTTGTGCAAGCGTCCGTCCACACATCCACTCACACACAGTTGCTTCCCTCCCGGCGCGATGGTACCAGTGATGGAATAATTGATTATGTTTAACAATGCATTCTACACGGTTGTGTGCACTTTTCTTACCCACCGATCTGCAAAAGGGGGCCAATCGGCCAGTTTGTTTAGTGCGCGTTGAAACCAATGGGGATTATCCTCGGAGCTGGGGAAATTATGGAATTCCGTCGACATTTTCCTGCCGACCAGAACAAGGGCGGGAAGGTGGCGGGGAAACTCGGAAATGAGGAGCGAACCGATGGCAAACCGTTTGCTGTTGATGTTTAGTCATTTTGTTCATGAGGATTAGCTTAGCTGTTCGGTGGCTGATTATTTATCATCCTTTGCGTGGAAAACAACAAAACATGAGCGGGCAGGCGAGCGGGCAATGCCAGCCGTTGCACACAATCCGCATTAATCCACATGCGGTATTTAGTGTAATATTTTCTTTACCGGTGCAGTGTAGGTGCATAAAATGCGCTCAAATATTATGCAACTCCACTCATGCCTGGCGTTGCGTACGGTTTTCTACGGGGGTTAGTTAAACAACTGCCTTCATGGAATAAAAAGAGTGAGAGAGAGAGTATAGCTAAGAGCGAAAAGGATGGAACGAAATGAAGGGAAGGGGGGTCACCTGTATAACAAACGGTTAAACCTTTGAAACACTAGTGGAAAATAGTTTGCAAAAAAAAAATCATGAGGCAAAAATTGAGGCCGTTTCAGAGAAAATAATTAGCTAAGAAAAATGTCAAATATGCAATGATGGCTAGAGTGAAAATTCTGCTGTATAATGAAACAGCTAGGACAGAACATTCCCGTCGCTCTCTTTTAAGTGATAATATGAATACAAAGGCATGCAGGGACAATATTTTTAATGAAAATATTTAACATCACATCGAGTGGAAGCTGCAGGGAGAATAACATTTATGTCTATAAGTCATATCATATGCTGCACTGCAGGATGTAAAATAATTAAAAATTGAGTTAGTAACATGTGTGGCTGTACGAATTAAGAATAAGATCATCAACTTCCATTCCATTGTCGATTGACGAAGTATTCTTTTATTACAAAAACGCTTGCACATCGAGTATGTCCGAGATAAGAACTTGTACATGAAAGAGTTTATTTGGAGGTCGAATTCAGTCTACCCTGTACAGAAGATATGCAGCATAACATTCTTGAAATTGTTGTTATGTATATTAAAATTATATTCAAAAACTAACATTGGCGTACCTCAGCTGTAGATGATTCAATATTTTGTGTTTAATTGATAGATTAAGGAAAATTGAGGAGTATTTTATTAATCTGTGTTAATTTGAGACAAAGATCCCTCATAATCGTTTCTCTTACTTGGAAATTTATTTAAATCCTGTGTGATTTTTATTCAACTGCGCAGATGTACTGAAGCTCGTAAATTCTTCAATAATAAACCTCTAAGTTTTGCCAAATTTCATAGGCATATTTAATAGAAAAATTCAATTATAAATTTGTGTATTGCTATACTTTTCTAAACTAGCCTCAAAGATGAACTGAAATTATATTTTTCCTTAGCAGCAAACAAGCACCCGTTTTATTTAAAACAGATATTATAACACTGGTATTTCTTACGTTGCTACCATCAATATGATGGCTTACAGTGTGAGCTGTACTGTCTATGGTGATGAAATGTTGTGTCTAGACTAATCAGTCTAAAGAGAATGTAGTTGTAACACATATGATAAAGGTCTCACTAAAGTATGTATTTATGGGTGTTGTTCCTATTCCTATTCGGTTCCTATTCGGTATCGGAATGAAATTCGAAGGCTGGATGTTGATCGCTTAATGGTCACTTGCATACTGACTTATTACAGTAACATGCGTATAGTAGTGTAGTGTGTAGTGTGTGTCGCAACACGCTCGGTGCGTGCCTATGACATGTGTGTGTGTGTGTGCGTAAGACGTATGAAGAAGGGTTTACACGTCTTCACCTCACATTATATCTGTTGCGAATGAAAAGTTAAGCATCAACCAATTTTTCAAATATCTTACATTCAACCAAGAGCGCAGCTGCAGCATTAAAAGTTATTTTCAGCATGGCAAAAATAATACAAAAATAAGTTTACGAGTAAACAAAGCACCGAAAAAACCAGTAATTGGTTTAATTAAATAAACGAAATGTTATTTAAACCATAATATGACGAGCGTTTACGAGCTGTTGAACGATGAGCTCAAGATCGTGTAAAGGATTATACTTGTCAGGCTTCGGTGGGATAGTCATGCCATAAAAATGGTACCGTTTTGGGCCATCCGCATGAAGATAAGATGTGCGAGAGGCCTGAACTGTTTTTTTAAAATTTATTTATAGAGGCTTTGAGTCTTAAAGACTTCATTCGCCTCTTTCCGGTATGAAGATTACATGGCTATTCTGGTTATGGCTAGCTAGTAACTAAGGACTATTCCAAGTGTGGCTCATAGAAAACTATTGCGGATTAAAACTAAATTTCTCTATAAAGGTTGCTGATGTGTAAAAATCGAATTAGGCGGTTTTGTTGATGTTTGTCGGGTGAGAGAATGGTGGTTATGTCGCTATCTAGTTGGCAGGTGTTTTGGTGTACAGTGTAACCATAGCAATCAGTGAGAATGTGGCGGACCGTGATGTCAACGCCACAGAAGCTGCAGAGTGGAGGACTGGATTTTTCGAGGAGGTAGGAGTGGGTCAGGCGGGTGTGTCCGATGTGGAGGCGGGATAGGACTCGTTGGTTGCGGCTGGAATCAGGATCATCCCATGGTGCTGTGTTGTGTTTGATCGTACGGAGTTTCGTGGAGAGGTCTAGGTTGTGCTAGGTGGTGTTCCAAAGTTGAGCGATTGCAGTGTTGATGAAGCGGATGGCGTCTTGGCGAATTCCGGAATGACCCGGAATCCAACAGAAGACTATTGCAGGAGATGAAGGAATGTCATCTAGGAGCTGGTTGTGCGGATCTTTGGAGGTGCCGTGTTCGAGGGCTGCCAGCACACTGGCACTGTCGGTGAGGATGACATTCGGTATGTCGGTGCGGAGTCCTTCGTCAGTGGCAAGTCGGATGGCTAAAGCTTCGGCAGAAAAAGATGGATGTGTGGTCAGGAAGTTTGATGGCGCAGTTATCGAGGCTAGAATGGATCCCACAGCCGGCTGATTCATGGTGAACGGAGCCGTCTGTAAAGATAAGGTGATGGTGTTTATATTTGGTACGGATCAGGTGTTTAAAGGTGCTATTGGCGATGAGGCTGCTTTTTCCGGTCCCCCGGAGTTTGAGTTTTAGTTCCCAGTCTATTGTAGGTGTGCGTTGATACCAGGGACGTATACCCCGGCGTGTAGATTGGATGATGGATAGAAGCTGATGGTTGGTGAGTTGTTGCAGATTGGAGTTAGCTCTGGTGATGAGGGCAGCTGCGTCGATTCCTTTCTCAAGGATCCGGGCTGCAGCTGCGACGATTCTGTTGGTGATAACGTGTTGGAAGGGAAGGAAACTGCTTTCGCAAAGAAGGGAATTGAATGGGCTGGTGACAAAAGCACCAGAGGCGTAGCGGATGGCTGTATGATAGACGGGTGCTACTCTCTTCTCGAAGTAGTCCCGCTCGCTCGCGGGAAACAATCTCGATGCCGTAGAGTAGTTTGGGTAGGAGCCATGCGTTGATGATGCGGTTCAGGGTTGATCGGGAGGCCCGAGCTTTGCCAGCTCCTAGAGGCCTGAACTGATATTTTGGATAGGATATTGGATTGGCAGACAATGGCGCATGACCGTGAGCGGTATCGAAGAGTTCTGCAGTAGGACCTTTAACACGAAACGATTGTAATGCATAGAACAATAATAAATCTGTTAGGGCTCTAAAAAATTGTACATAAATAAAGAGAAATATTTTTGACGTGGCAGAATCGAACGGATCTCTAAGAATATGCTTGATCTATCTTAAATCTTTCGGCTTCTAATTTAGAGAGTTTCGAGAGTCTACCGTACTCAAGGTAAGGCATCGATTACTCTAGCACTCCAGTAAGGTAAATCTCTTAAAGATGTCTATGATTACATGTAGGATCAGGGGCGATACCGTTTCGTATAATTCTACCTTGGTTCCAAGTTACCTTAGCAGCACTGACCCTACTGAATTGAAAAGAATGACCGAGTGTTTAGCCGATGCCACTCGAAAGAGTGGCAGCTTCACAGACAGCTGGCTAGGTGTAGAAATAGCAATAGGTCTTCTTTAATTTTTAGCCTGTTTTTGTGTTGATATTTTCTGTTCTACTATTTTATGTTACAATGTTGCATGATATTGTTTGATACGTAATGATTCACGTCGTTATAAGCAATCCTTCAGTATTTTTTTAAATTTCCCATTTTCTTATGCCTTTTCTTGAAAATATAGCAAAGCAAGTACCAAAAAAATAAAAACTTCCACCGACCACTAAAGCTACCACCATTTTCCATTTCAATGGGCTAAGATTTACAGTCTGACTACATTCTAATCACACCGCTCATTACGTGATTCCGGGCGGAAGCGTTTTTGCCACTTTTGTGGATCGGATTAGATTGTTCCGGTTTTGCGGGTTTCGGCGTCGTCGAACGAAGACACTGTCAGCACAAAAAGGGGAGTGCTCCCTAAAAATCGCGACCACCCTAGCTAGGGAGCGTTTAATTATTTGGAAGATGACTTCATCCCGACTCCGCCTCCCTCGGAAGTGGCAAGAAACTGGTCGGCTGATATAAATGCGATCTGGTCGCGTGGTCGCTTAGACCAAAACATACCTACACACACAGAAACTCGTTGCGAAATTAAAGCAAATGTTCGGCAACAATTCACCCAGTCCCACCAACCAAACCATAATATCGCAAATTTGACATTGTGACCCGCAATGAAGTGATTTGCATTTTAGGCAGCGCTTTTTGCCTACCGAGGATGGGTGCGGTATCCGTGAAGCGAAACGGATCCACCATTTTCTTCACTTCGGGTCTAGCCCGGGCTGGTGCAGAAAGCACACGGGATGCGGATTAGGAGGTCAAATTATTAGCGCTCGGTTTAGCTTGCACGATGCTGCGGAGCTGGATGTCGTTACGCTGTGCAGAATTGCTGGCAGTGTTCCCTCCGACGATCGGACCTACCTCAAAGAACTTCTGTTCATCGGTGAAGTCGTGGGGACAGTGGAAGGTAGGGAAGGGAAAAGCGGAAGCAGTACAACTGCAACATCGGTGGGGGGATGGGGATGGGATGGGTAAAGTTTTGCTTTGCTCAAAAGCAGGACAAGAAACATCATGGAAGCACGGGAAGCCAGAAGTTAGAAGTTGTTAATCTAACACGCTACGCCGGGCATGAAATCATTCTCGGCAACAAAACAAGGTTACATCTTGAATGAAAATTTGTGCGAAATTTATTGTCACAAGTAAAATGGAAATGGTCCACTGAGGGAAACAAAGGGAAAGAGAGAGAGGGAGAAAGAGAGCCAGGTGGACATGAGACAGATAGAAGACCGAATGTGCCGAGAGCTTTTGGGCGATGAGGTACGGGTCGGTTTTGATGTTTCATTGTATCGTCAGAGTCCTAAGGGGGCGTTCGGGATAGCCTGAAGCTATGTTGCAACTAGCACTCCAGTACTCAAAGAGGTTGACTGTTGGTTAACTTTTAATTGTATTAGTTTTTATGTTTTGGGGACTAACGTTAAGCATATTTTTTGCTATTTCCTGAACTATCTCCATTAAATTTAGTAATATTATTGAAGAAAATATCTTTTCTATTTATGTTGTACCAAATCAGTTGTTTGACTCTCTTTTGCGTAATGTTCACCTATTTTACTTTATACCATTTTTCTTGTCAACTTCATAGCCCTCTTTTAGTTTTCCTCCATGTTTTTCTAGCTTTGAGTTTTTTTTCCAATCCAACTTGAAACAATTACTTAAAAACAAAACCGCTCTCAATCCGTTTGCAGTCAGTTTAGCGGGTTTAGCAGCCTGCCCACCTTCATAAAACTCTAGTGCCATTTTCAATTAGCATTCAGCGAACTAAAATCTGGAACCGGAACATAGGTTGTGGCACCGAACCACCATGTTCGTCCGGAAAAGTTCATCTGAAAGCATTTATGCAGTATGCCACGCTCAAGTGATTCTGGCGTGTACTCTGGAGCAAATTGAATCAAACTGCCAATAACTGGTGAACGGAGTGGTTCACAATGTGAATAACTTTTTGCCGCTCGTTTTTTTTTGAGGCCAAATAAGCCTGCCAATAAAATATTAAAACAGGTGCAAAAACAAAAACAAAAACCAGAGAAGAGAAAAAAGTGAAAGGGGGGAAAAAATGCACACGCGGCCTTGTCAAACCACTCGCCGGTATGTTGACGTGTATGTTTCGATGTGTTCGCTATGGTTTAGTCTTGTCAGTTTTGTTTTGTTGCACCTTGATCACAATTTTCGCGATACAAATCCCGTATATTCTATTATGAAGTGTACTTTTTAGAAGAAACAAAATCCGCCCGCTCTAACAAATCCGTACGCGTGGTATGGGGACGGCGAAGTTGTTTTTGTTTCATTGACTCTCGAGTGTCAACTGCACGCGCGTTGTACATCGATTTTTGTCTCGCTGTGTCTCCGTGTATTCACGTACGCGACCGTAAGCCGGGACAAAAAGGTAGCTACTGAAGAATTAAACAGCTAATAACGTTTATGGTGTATAAGCTTATCGTAGACACTGCAGTCCGCTGCACACGGGATTTTACCGTGTGTGTGGGATGTGGTTGTGTGTGTGCGTGGCCCACCACAGTTTTCAAAGTTTTTTGAACGGGAGCTGCATCCGATTTGCACTACCTTGCTGTTGTTTGCCGCATCATTCCCTTGGTTAAGTAGTATCTTAGTCATAAAAATTGATACGATTACTAAGTATTGAGTGGATTGAAAGGTTTGGAGAAATGGAAATGTGAGGTATTATGGATTTGTGAGCTTATAAAAAGTTTTCCATTGTTGTTCAATACCTGGAATATCTGATTCTATTTTTAGGTCTAGTGGAAGTTGAAATGAAGAACATTGTCTATTGTTGTTTGAGTCTGAGGGTTGTGTATGAACCCAGTGTGAGAATCACTGTAGAAAATTTGAGTTAATTAGATAGCCAAGTATGATCTTGATCCAGTTGAGATCCAGATCTTGATCCAGAAAGGAATTATTGAGAGTAATGTTAGGGCATCAACATGAGAAGAAGAAAAGATGAGATGAAAGTATTGACTTCCATCTTGGACTTCGTCACGTTCGATTGGAACTTCTTCGAGCTCCGTTGTTTTTACGTGTTTTCAACGTGTTCTGCGTGCCTTGCCGTGCGAAATTTGCTGTCTATAGTTGCACTGGTGTCTTGTCCTCAATTCGTGTCAGATTCCGGCCTGATTTGTTGCATCACCGCGCTGTTATCGACTATTTTTTCGAGCTAGCGTCCTCGACGTTTCACGCACTCGTTCTTGTTTTGTGTTAGTGCGTTTCGTTCCTGTGTCAGTGCAGCTCAGTGTTTACGATGGCTACGTCCTGTCCTTCGTGCTCCCTGCCTGTAAACAACGAAGAACTGTACAAGTGTGCGGGCTCCTGCGATACATCTTACCATCTTCGTTGTATTGGAGTCCCCGAAGCTGCTCTTCCGGAATTCACACGGCCCGATGCTCAAGCCCTCTGGATTTGCGCAAGTTGCAACGCATCACGGCTTAACGGTAGAGCTATATTCAATGAGCTCAATACCGCTCTCGATGTTCTGAAGGACGAGTTGCTTCGCGAATTTGACGGTCGTCTTACTGCCGTCTTGGATGCTGTGCGTGCTGATGTACTGTCGGCTGTTGACAGGAGCAATTCCAACACGCACACGTTGATGACACTGCACCGATTTCACCATCGTCTCGTACCGTGCTGACCGTCCCGTTGAATGTATCCAACGGGCCGAAATTCTGGTTATACCTTACCAGAATTGCTCCATCGGTGTCTGACTCCGATTTCAAGCTGATGGTGGCTTCTCAGCTAGGTACTGATGACGTCATCACTATTAGACTGGTGCCACGTGACAAGGATCCAGGCACTCTCAGCTTTATCTCCTTTAAAGTTGGGATGTCACCTGATTTAAAAGAAAAGGCGCTTTCTCCATCCACTTGGCACAACGGTATAGTGTTCCGTGAATTCACTGACCACCGCACCTCACAAACAGCACAGAATTTTTGGCACACTGGACCAGTTTGCAGTTCCTCTGTGGATGTGTTCGACAATCTGCATGAGAGTGTATGTGACATTTCCGAACGTATGTCGCAAAACGACCTACTGTTGCTGTTTGGTGACTTCAACATGCCAGCTATTACCTGGCATGCCGCTACCGACCCACCACGCCACTTCATGCCCAACTATTCATCATCCGGTTGCTCTCTCATCGATGGCATGACCTACAATGGATTGCTGCAATTGTCAGGGGTGAAAAATCATCGCGATCGCCAGCTGGATTTGCTTTTCGCTAACCCTGCCGCCGCTGAAAGCTGTTCGTTTGTTCATTCCGCACCATGCCCCCTTGTGCCTATCGACCTGCATCACCCCGCACTGGAGACCACTATTTCGGTTCCGTCACCCCCAGCCGCTCATCTACCTCGCAGTGACCGTGGTCTCCGTGGATTCAACTTCCGGAAAATGAACCACCCGAGACTTATTGCCGTCCTGTCTGCTGTCGACTGGTCTTTCATCGAGGAATCCTGCAACATCGATGCTGCTGTCTCCAAGTTCAACGATAAGATCACCGCTGCCTTTCCTTCCTGTTGTCCCTTCCTCTATCCCCCTCCTCACCCCCCATGGTCGAACAGATCGTTGCCCACTCTGAAATCCGACAGGAATCGAGCTTTTCGTAATTATCGTTGCAACCGTAACCCGACTACGCTTCGTATTTTTAAATATGCATCCAGCGCTTATCGCTCTTATAACCGTTGGCGCTACGCGTCCTTTGTAGTACGGCTACAAGACCGCTTCACAACCGACCCCAGATCTTTCTGGCGGTTCAGTAATGCGCGTCGTAATCCTAACGGCATCCCTTCTATCCTATCCCTTAATGATGAAACCGCCTCCAATCCTCTCGATCAATGCCGCCTCTTTGCCAAACACTTCTCTAGTGTTTTCGTTGATCCTTGCAGTAGTGCGGTGCCTTTAGTCGACGGTCTATCGTACACCCCTTGTGACGTCTTCTCCCTAAACGATGTTCACGTTGATGTTCCCTCTGTATTGTCTGCCCTGTCAAAGATCAAGTTGTCCTACTCGCCTGGTCCTGATGGTATCCCTTCCTCTGTCCTTAAGAAATGTGCTTCCTTTTTTGCTCCCCTTTTGACTCGCGTCTTTGTGAGATCCATCAATGAGGGTTCCTTTCCTACCATATGGAAGTCTGCTTGGCTGGTCCCCCTTTTCAAAAAAGGTGACCGCTCTGTATGCTCCAATTACCGTGGTATTTCACTACTCCCCCCCATTTCCAAAATCCTTGAATCAATTATTCTCTCCTCCATCCTTCCTATCATTGTTGGTCACCTATCCCCGCGCCAACATGGTTTCATTCCCAAACGCACAACTTCCTCCAACCTTATGTGTCTTGTATCCTCTGCTCTATCGAACATGTCATCCGGTGGTCAAACTGACGTCGTATACACCGACTTCAGTACTGCCTTTGACAGTGTTCCTCTCGATCTGCTGATTGCCAAACTCGAAAGACTTGGTATCGGGGGTCGTTTACTGTCCTGGCTGAAGACTTACCTGGTTGCGAGATCGTATAGAGTTAGAGTTTCGTCTTGTCTGTCCGATTCCTTCGTAGGTTCCTCGGGTGTTCCTCAAGGTAGTGTCCTTAGTCCTATTTCATTTCTGTTATTTGTTAATGACTGTGTTTCCATCCTCCCCGCCGAAGGTTTTCTGTTTTACGCAGACGATCTTAAGATATTCCTTCCTGTGTCCTCGTCTGCTGACTGTTGTCTTCTCCAAACTGTACTTGATTCCTTCTCTGTTTGGTGTCGTAAGAATGGCCTACTCCTGTCCCCCGATAAGTGTTGTGTGATCTCATTTTCTCGTTCTCGTTCTCGTTTCCCGTTTAGCTACACCCTCTGTGATACAGTAATACGTCGTGTATCCTCTGTAAAGGATCTAGGTGTGTGGCTCGACGAAACGCTGTCCTTCAGTTCCCACGTTGATTATGTAATTAGCAAGGCTAATAAATCACTGGGTCTGATCATTAGGCTATCGTCCGAAATCCGCGATCCCCTCTGCTTGAAGTCCCTGTACTGCTGTTGGGTGCGATCCTCCTTGGAATACGCGGCTGTAGTCTGGTCTCCCCCAGGCTCCACTGCGATGGCCAGACTGAAGAGTGTTCAGCGCAAATTCACTCGTGTGGCTGTTCGTCGCTTCCTTAACGGCTATCATCTTGCTCTCCCTCCCTATCCAGTCCGTTGCCGTCTTCTTGGGCTAGAAACCATTGAGGATAGGCATTTCCATATCCGTGCTAGCTTCATTGCAGGTCTCCTGTTAAATGAACTTGATGTCCCTTCTCTTCTGTCTGCCATCCCCCTTTATGCTCCTTCCTGTTGCCTCCGCGATAGACCTCCCCTTTATATCCCATCCCGCCACACCCGTTACGGTTCGAACGATCCTCTGCTACGAGCTTTGTCGGCTTTCAACAAGTGCTATCACCTGTTCGACTATAATGTCTCCTTGTCTCGTTTTCGTGTCCGTCTTCGAGAAGTCTCTTTCCTTGCCACCTAATCCTGACTGTCATCCTCGCTTTCCCTTTAAGTGTTAATGAACATTGTTGAACCATCATTGGCGGACAATATGAACTAAATAAATAAATAAATAAATAAAGCTCATTTGGCCAGAGATCGTGGTGGTTAGTAGAGGCTTAAAGTCCAGCAACCGACAGCCGAGTAATACTCCAATAGTTGAACAGTGAACAAAATAGCGTCCTGATGCATGGTGATTTTCGTGCTCAGATTTCCGAGGAGTTGTCATGGTTAAACAAGGTGAGACCTAAACCAATCACCACTGTTCTTGAGGCTCGAGCCACAATTTAGAGAGTCCTGATTGGATGATACAGGGATACCTAGTAGAGGAACAAAACCGGGTGAACGAAACTCAAAACTCGCATATAAACATTATTTCAGATTTCAAAACGATAAAATACATTGAGGAGGCATTTCGATTGGAGCCAACAATAAAGTTTGTTCAGGTCAAGGGTATAACACGACTAACAATCAGATGGCAGCATTGAGCTAACATCGCCATTATGAAGAATAACCAACACTAAGGATTAAGGACGCTTTCTTGAGGTGTTAAACAGGAAGGACCTGAGTAGGAACGGAATACGAAAGAAAAAGTCACAAAGAACGTTACACAATTGAAGTCTAGAAAAGGGTAAGTTGAACAATAGCTTATAAAACCCAAAGGATAGGAGATACATGGATGTCAAATTCTGATGGTTTTTCTAAGAACTGATATTTTTCTTCAAGATAGACGATCGATTTTATGACAGATGATTTGTTCGCGGAGATTTTTTTAAGAATGCTAGAAGAATAATCAAAACAAAATCACTTAGATTGACTTTCAGCGAAGTTTATAATCATCTGTTCGTCGTTGTTAGTAATAGTATTTCAGTAACAAATTTCATTTAATGTGTAAATAATTTAAGGATTTAAAAAATAAATAAATGTAGCTATCCACAGCAACAATCTACAGCTGACGCACCGTAGGAACCAGGAAACTTTGCACAAATTTTCCCGGTATTACCATTCTAATCACTTTCCAATTCACTTCATCGTTGGCTTCATCGTTTGGTGCCATATTCGAGCGCTCGCCTGCATTTATGCATACGTTGCTCGCGCCAGCTGTGCCGCCCTTTTGTTTTCCACACTTTCTTTCCATTCTCGGTTCGCTTATTTCTGGCAAAAAAAGTGCCAAAGAAACACACGGAACACGCGCCGAGCATCAGTAGCACAGCACGTCGTAGTACAGCATGCAGCCGAATGTTGTGGTGCATTGTGGTGCGCCACGGTGGAACGTGTTCAATCGCACCACCATTTGGGTCGATGGATAAACAAGTGTGTCGTTTTCGCCTGCTGAAAGGACTGGCGGTGGTTGTAAAACTGGCGCGCCCTGTATGCCATGTATGTGCATTTAGTGTTCATCCCTGCTAGTCATCGGGCAGCGAATCGGTGGAGGCAACACGGTGAGCATGTAATGAGCCGATCCGGGATTGTCGCTCGGGAAATCAGACGTCGCCGTCGTCGTGGTAGTGTGCGGGATGTGAGCTGCCAAGGTTGACGGTTGTTTTCCCGTTCGTTCGAAGCGGTTTCCATTGTGCCTTGTTTTTCTACGATGCAGCGTGTGTTTGTTTGTGTGGTTCTTTTATTGCAATGGTTGTGTGGCAAGGGCACGGCTCTGAATGATCTTGCTCGTCATTCTTGTCCGACCGCAACAAGCACCGGTGCAGCAGCTTTGTTAGCCTCTGTGTCGCTACAGCTTCGTTAGGACGGTAATTTTCTAATGAGGATGAACTGAAGTAATAGTTTGCAGTGTCGTAGAGTAAATGAAGTGGGGAAAATAGATAATAATTGCTGTGAAAAAGACTTCATAGGTTTGTATTATTTGGGTGTGGAAATGTAGGAAATGTGAAATGCTGGTTTTAAGAAGCTCTGCAAATAATCCTTGGATGTTATGTTGTTGATATGTTACTACATATTCTTCTTTCTTGGCACTAAAATCTCGTAATGTCTCGTCATGTCATTGCTGGCTTTATGTGGCTTTATTCAGTCCAACGTACGAGGAAGTGATCTGAAAAGGATTTAATCCCTGGTCCTGCCACGAGACCCATAGAAACCCTATCGCCTCGACCACTGGATCTCATGTCTTATTCTGTGGATAAGTTTTGTCGCTTACAATATAACATGTAAGAAGGAAAAAGCAATGAAATTTTGTAAAAAAACATGGTGTTTCAGTTGAAAAGGTATTTTTGACTTTATATCTGCTGCCTTACAAGTTGACAATTTTGCGTTACTAAGTGAAACCTATAGAGTGAAGTGATGGTTAATGCCATAGGAATTCTTAAAACGGTTACAAATGTCAGACTCGAAGATAGGTTGTTGGTGGACTGCGACGAATATGTTCATGTGATAAGACTGGCGCTGGAGAGCCAGGAACCCAGAAGCATCTAGGTTACCAGAATATTTTGGGATGAGAATTGCTTGATATGTGTTCTGATAAAGCTACAACAATATTCTTCTTCCTCCAGGAATTCGGTACTGAGCTGCATTCCATCAACCACGGCTGCATTCTATCTCCGACGGATTAGAAACCACTTGATCTCACCAATAAGCTTGCTATGTTCCTCTTTGTTTATATATCGCAGTTCACGTTGTTATCCGCAGTCAAAATCGCACAAAGGTAGCAGAACTCCTCTATCACCTTGAGATCGTGACCGTCAACTGATGCTCTGCTTCTGAGTCGGAATCTGTCACCAGAGTCTGTCGTACACGGAGACTCTGCTCATGGAATGGGATACCTGGTCCTTTTTTCCGAGTGAAGACTGTCCTTTGGACACCGTATTGACCTCGGAAGAGATTCAACCACAATAATTAAAACACATGTTTCATTTGATTTGACTTTCACAATCTTCGTAGATCTTTTTGTTCTCCTTCGGTCATTAATGTTCCTCAAAATTACTTATAGCTTAATTTTACGTTATTAAAGAGCTGAAATTATGCTCTGATTTAAATTATAAATATGGCTGGTAATGTGTGGCCACATCTCCAAGCTAAATATTCAGCATCATTAAATTTAGTAAGCACATTGGTAAGCACTAACGCTGACCCAACGTTGTGTTTTAATTGAAAAATGACGCTAAAACACTCGCGAAACGCTAGCGAACGTTCGTTGTTTCAGCGTTGTCCTCCTAATCAATGCAAGAGAAGCAAAAAGGCGAACAAAAAAAAACACAACTCCATAAACATAATGTTCCTATCTGCAAGATCGGTCAGCCACCGTCCCTCAGGACTTGGCGAAAGCTGGCAAAAAGACATTAACTATCTTTCGGCCACCACCTGGTTCCGGGCACGCTGGCGTGAATGGATTAGAAAATGGAAGCATCCGTTTTTATGCCTAGCCCTTCCGTAGCCATATTTTCCATTATCCGCTCCGTTCTATTCGGTCCAATCTTTCGATCATCTTTCCCAGCGGGTTGAAGCCTGCCGTTCCATCATTGCCATTAGTGCTAATGGGTCGGCCGCTGGACGGGAAACCTCTGCCACCGTCGGAACCGTTATCGGACGTATCCTTTGCTGGGCGGTGTTTTCTCTCCGGCACCGTAATGGTCCGTGGCGTCGTGGAGCGGCACAGCGATTTGAGGTTTTTGCGTAACGCACGCCAGATGTGTCGCACTTACCGGCTGACCGCAATGGAATGGTGGCTGGGCCACGAGGACGCACGCGAGGCAGTGGGAATATTTTTCGGTGCGAAACAAATTGGGACCACTTACGGGTGGACCTGCTTCACGCACCCACCCATTCTCAATTTGGCGCCGAATCCGCCGGTTCGGTAGTCGCTTAATATTCATGAAAAATTACGCGCCCAACGGAATGGTGTGCGGATTAATAATGAACGGCGGTCCTAGGTAAAGGCTAACCGTGGATGGGTAAGTAAAGCTGAAAACTGCGTGGGCGAATAAGCCTAAAAGCGCCCCCACCAAAATTCCGTTTGCTAAAAATGGGCACACCGACGGTGCTGGTCTCGGGCATGTGACAACGCGGAAACCCCAAAAAGGGTGTAGGAAAAGCGGCTTTACAGGTAAAATTGTAGGCATGAAAATTTTTATTGCATGTCGGTAGGCTAAAGTTCCATCCTGGAAGAAAAAAAGCTGGATTCATCCCTACCGTCACACGGCAACACGAGCGTGCTTGTCAACCGGAACCGGCATGTGCAACACCCTAATCCCATCGGTATGGCGTTCGATTTAGCTTTCGTGTCCATCGTTTCCACGTCTGCGTCCAATGCATTTATAATGTCGCTTCCCGAGCTCCCTTGTTTGGGGGATAGGTTTTGTTTTGTTTTCGTTTTTACTTTCGCATATTTGTCGCTAATGAGGGTAGGTTCATTCATTTCCCGAAAGCCGGGAATAATTAATAAAACGCAGAAGGTATGGAAAAGAAACAGAACGGAAGTATGTTGCCAAAATGGATATGGGATTGCTCGTGGGCTACGGTTGATGTTTATTTTTGTTCGGTAAAAACTCCCTTGAAAGAAATTTTGTTAGCGACTGTAATAACGTTTTGACGTTGTGTACTGAGTGCAGATTTGCCTAATGAAAATTACTTATGGCATATGGGTTAATTTCGGATGGTCAGCATACTTGTGAAATTATTATCTCATCTTAAATGAAAAATTAAGGTATATTTATGTATTGCTTGACATAATTTAATTATTGGTTTTGTACGTTTTGCTCCATGTAAAAGTTATGAAACACCAGGCATCTCCATTGATGTGATGCACAAACTATTTTGGCTGACTTTTATAATAATTGATTCGAGTGTTCATTGTCTCACTTCGAAAAGTCATTAGAAACAATAAAAATTGTCTGAAAAATGATAATACCTACAAGTTATGTGTTTTTTTCATGAACAATGTTATTAAGGTTTATGATAATCTAAGCCATTTTTTACACTTGGCGGCAGAAATGTTGCCACTTCTCCATTCAAACTGACTGGTAAATTTAGCCAGAAGCAAAAGAATTGTTGTTTTCAGCAAAAACATTTAGATTTGAGCTGATGCCTTTTGGTTTGTTTTGGAATTTTTCGGGCATCTTTGGCCAGGTCAATACATGTCGTCGTTATCTTAGAAATGTTAACAATACATTTTAGTGAAATAATTACTTTAAAATAGTTTGCATTGCTCGATAGTCTATTCGTGAGATTAAGACTTTTGCCCATCATAGTTGCTAAAAAAAATTATAGTTGCTAGTTAGTTTCTTTATTTGAATGAAACACCACGCGCCAGATTCATGATCTGTTGTTGACTTCAGAAGAATCCTCTTCTATAATTAAAATTATAGTATCGTTAGGCTATGAGAAACAAAATTTTATTACCAAGATGTAAATGACTGTCAGTCAGAATTTAAATAAAAAACCGACTTTTCGTCCCTAAGCTTAATTTTTGGAACGTAACAACGTTAGTTCGTTACAAACACCAGGCGTCTCCATGAAGGCATAATCTGCCTAACAAACCTTAGAAATCCCTCAGCATCAACGCTTGAAAGTTTACAATAGTAAGTTTTTTTTAATATGACGATATTTTGATGTAAAATTCTATCCATAGCAATACTAATTTATGCAAATAAAGGCTTCCAAGAGCACACGAATTTGTCTTACCGTATTAAACGAGATGCGCTTTTCACAGTTCTCTCTCACTTACTCACCCTTGCCGTACCGTATATGTATGCAAACGCTTTTAACAGGAAGACAGTGCAGTCCAGCCGGCTGCTTCAGGCCAGCGAGCCAGTAAAGTGGTGCTTGGAAACGAAACCCAACAGACAAACCCATGGGCGATCGTCAAATAAAGTTTAAGCCTTAGGACATTGTCGCATGGGAAGGATCTTCACACAGTACCTTTCCACTTGGCAACAGTTCACCGTACCCGTTGCCACACAATTAGAAAGTTTGAAAAGTCATTATCGGAAGCTTAATGGGGTTTGTGCAAAGACGGCACCATGTCACATTCACGAGGTGGAGTCCAGTCCAGTCTGCGAGGGGGTTGCCTGCGGATGCGAATCGCTAATGAATGTCAACAGTGGGTCGGTTGGTTAGTGTGTGTGTGTGAGTGTCCCAGTGAGATAGTGGACAAGAAACATCCAAACCCTACGTTACGATCGTAAACAACGTGCGGATGGTTTAGTGCTGGATCAACTTTCCAGTAGGATTTTGATGCCCACGGGCATTTGTACGGGGGTTCCGTTGAGACGGTACCAGAGACAAGCGACAGACTTGAACGTCAACCCTTGAATGTCATTATCTTGTGCGGCCAGCTCGTTGACCAACTGCAGTGGCTCACACACCTACATACAAAGCGCCCAACAGTGCCTCCGGCTCGGACGCTTGTCAGCGTTGGCGAACAACTTTGAATTCGCCGGATTTCGCCGGTCCACCCCGGATGGACGAAAGCAGTGCCGAGTGTCCAAACTTCGTAATGCTGCTGATGCCTCGAAGCGTAAACAAGTCGAAGAAAGAGCGCTGACCATCGATGCGATTGGATGGTACGGGAACCCATTATTTACCCATACCGTACGAAGAATGCTCACTTGGAAAGACATTTTTGTAGTCGGTCCGAAAAACAAATCCATCGGGTGAGCGAACTAGAGAGCGAACGGGCAAAAGATGGAAGGCAGCACAATGGAAGGAATGAAAGGAGCTTATTCCATCAGTACAACTTTAGTAGATCTGGCATTCATTTTCTCTGTGTGTCGGTGCCGGAAATGAAACGTGCTCAATTTACGGTAATTTTAAGGTTCAGATATGCACATGGATGAAGGATGGAAGGACGAAGGGTGAGTGGCGGATGAAGGGTTGTTCTTGCCAACCATCTTGGCCTTCTCTATGTGTAGCTGAGAGGAGACGGTGTTTGACGAATGTTACCCAATGTTGATAGGAATTTTAGAAATCATTTCACATAAGAATAATAATGGCCAGTTTGGGAGGGTATTACGGTGGATTTGTTGCTAGCGAACATCGGTGAGCGGATCATGTATTGAAGAGCGTACCTGTGAAATCGTAGTACATTTTAGGTTGGTTGGTAAGTTTTGAGTTGTTTTATATTCAGTTTTTGGTGTTGGTTGGATTACAGCGTCGTTGGTAGTCACACAGCAGGACCGGGGATCAAATCTCATCCGGACCGTCTACCAGGACGCAGAAGATCCTCTCTAATTCTGGACAGTTGGTGTGCACCGATGACATCAAAAATTTGCCCCTATGTCCTGGTCTCCGTGTCTGTTAGTCTCTCGATCAGTAGGCTCCCTTCTTTCGTTAGTTGTTTTTTCTAGAGTTCTGTCGTACTAAAGTTTTTAATATTTCTCTATCCTATCCCTTCTGAACCCTTCCGATGTAATGATTCTCTCAACGCTGTTCAATTAAGTCGAGACCTTTTCATCTGCGTTCTGGATGTGATCCTCGACTTCAAGCTATCTTTCACTACTCTCTGTGAGGTCACTTACTCCAAATATTTTCAAATAGTGGGCCTTGTCCAATGATTCTCATTTGTGATTACCGATCCCATATATTCTAGGCGCCCGCCATTCGTTCCCACACATCGCACAGCAACACGACGCAAAGATCGTCTGTTGCGTGGAAGGCGTGCGTTTAGCACCTCATCCAACCACTTCGACCCGAAGCTCTACTTATCGTACTTTTGTTTACGCCTACTTTCATATCTTTAAGTTTCTATCCGAGGATAAGTAGGCTTATTAGATTTGATAAGTGTGAGGTTTAGCTTTATGCCCATTGTAAAACTGTCACAGACCCTGCTGCTCTGGTCTGGGTTGCACCATTGGATCACGTGCTGAAATGATCATATTCTGGCATTTTCCTCGTCGCAATCGCGTTTTAATATCCCCCTCAATACTCGATCCTCCTTGACATATGATTGGCCTGGAATTGTTATAAGGCAAAAAAGATCGTGCTTAGGCTGTGTTTCTGCGCGGATAGCTTCTGGGCGTCACTGATTCCTGACTCTATTCAACTTTTTTCTTTCTCCCTTCCTTATATGAGTCTATTTTAGTTTTGTTCAGAAAGTACTTCTTCTTCTTTGGCCCTTCAACCTCGAGAACCTGCCTGCTGGTCTGCTGGAAAGTTATATAGTTGTTTAATGTATACAGAATAATGACTTCCTGACTATGGGATCTATGATGGATTAAAATAAAGAACTGATTTATTATACATTAGCTGCATCATTATCTTGATATTTTTGACAGCACAGCCGTCAAACGATCGTTTGTGTACAATTATAAAACATCTCAATCACGAGTTAAATTCGTCAATAAGTTTTTATCTTTAGTTTATTTTGATAAAGTGCCAAAAACATTATTTTGTGAGTTAAAATAGAGCTCAAAAGCTCTTCCTCAATAAATACTAATGATGAAATTCACCCAACAGGATCCAAAACTAAAATGAAAACTTTGGCCAACACCCAACCAGGGTACGTAACATACCATCACGAAAAGCAATTGTCAGAACGATAAGACTCGGTATTTCTTTGTTAGTAGATGCTGCCTGAGCATTCAAAGCTAACGGTCAACGCCACTAGGCCATCCACCCGGATTTCCATTTCCTTCCACCAAGGCACAACGGTCACATTTTGCCATATGCGCACAGTGCTTCACCACTGGGGAGGAGGCATTCGTCAATAATCACGAAATTGATTTAAGATTCTTGGGCAGCGATTACGTGAAGATGCCCAGCGGTACCGGCGAAGGTTTCGAGGGTCGGAACCTGGACCCAAGGTACGTGCTGCTTTTGTGTGTTTACGATTTCGTAACGCCGTAACGGTGCATGGTGAGTGGAACACACATCATCAACGAAGGACGGTAGTCGTACACTCGTTCGGAAGGACCAAGAAGACCCAGGAATAGGGTTCTTGTGTACGGTGTGTTTGGTTATGGATTAACACACCTTTTCTCGCCACTGGCACGAATGCACCTATGGGTGGGAAAACGAGAGGGTACGGTTCGATACATACACTCGAAAATTTTGATAGTTTTTGTGCTTCGAGATCGTTTCGCAAGATCGAGAGATTGGTGGAATGCCCGCTGTGGCGGCATTCGTTCGTTCGCAAGCGTGCCACGATAGATGCTTCGGGCGTGCATTCGCTCGATATGGTCGGATTTGGAGCGGGTTCAGTGGGCGATGGAGAAACATTCCACTGATACATAAATATCGTTCGTGCCTAAGGTTTCGGGTTGCAGAATAATCGAATATGGATAATGTATGTTTTCCCCGGGACAACCTCCGAAACGTATCACTTTTGGTAAGGAGAGGGTTTGTTTTACACCAAGCAAAAAATAAAAAAAATGCCAGCTTCAAATATTGCACCGGAGAAAGTGAAGAGGTACGGCATTAGTTAGTTAAAGTACGTTTGGTCCATGGGAAGCCAGATTTTGATCGTGATACTGTACTGGTGGCAGGCTTTTGTTTGGTAGCAATCGATGCTGGGAAGATCTCGTGCAAAATGCTGTAGTGGCGATTCGTTGCTCGTTGGAAGGCGGCGTGGCAACTTGGGGGCAACTACGAGCTCCCGGGAAGAAAGACGATCAGTGCATTTTCACACCACACACTACTGTATATCCGGTCCGCAGAGGGATATACACGTGGCTACCAGTCCCTCTCGTTCCGGTTGCTATTTTGGGGTGTCGGGTTTTTGGGGCGATAATATATGGCACTCGAATGGTATCACGTACTCAATTTATTTTCTTTACTTTCCCGGAACTACTTCTCCAGGCAAGTACTCCAAATCGGAAGGGTGCTTCGGCTTGCTGTTGAAGAGCTGTTGAAGAAAGTAAGAATGTAGGCCACCACCGCATTACCCCAACGACGGATGCGGATCGCCGAGTGTGTGGAGTGCTTTATTGTTAGGCAGGAAAGATTTCGTTACAGTTTGATTGGGATGATACGCTCCGGAAGCGTGTGCTTTTGTGAGGCCGTAGATTTAGATTTGGTTTTATTTGAAAATGCAAGCTAATGTTTTGAGATGCCGGAACAAAGGCTTGCAATGGCGGTGGTCGAGTGTGGTCAAGTCCGAGTTGATTCGATTTCTTTCAGCTCCATCGATATTGCATCTAAGATGGTATCAGATGTATTGCTGGCTGACCTACGGAGAAAATGGACGACCTGGACAAAGAAAAGACGGTCGGACACGAGCACCCATGCATTAGGCCATATTGCATTGAAACAAGTAGTGCACGAACCCGATGACGTTGTGATATTAACAGATAACGCACGTAAACGCTATAGGCACAATATGAACGGACATTGCGTCTCGTTGTTTTAATACATTATTCTTCCTTTATTTTTCGGCAGTACAGCTTGAAGACTACTTTCAGGTTCATTTTCATGTTTCTATACTTGAGTTAACCCGAAGTTTGTTAGTTATCGGTTGGAGTCCGTTGGTGTGACACAGAAGAATTGAGTATCGGATCCACTGGGGTATAATCTAGTCAAGGAAGATAGTATTGATCGTACCGAGTCGTTTGGAGGTTGTAGACATTTGAATATTATTATAAGAAGGTTCTGTATACGCTGTCCATCTGGAAAGAGAGAGAGAGAGAGTGGGAGAGATATTCTTGGAGAACTAAATGATTACTTTATCTAATAATGATCATACTTGCTATTATATTTCATAATATTAAATATAACATTGCTATAACAAAACCATTCGTTGGATATATCTCTTTAATAATATTAGACAACAACCAGCAACGGTTTAGAAAGGCAGAGTTATGAATGAATTGTTATGCTCACTCTTCTCTGAATGAAAAATGTAGTCAGAGAACATTAAATCCTACATCACTTAGATACAATTTGTTGTTTTCCCTTTTTTTTCTCACCCCATTGTGAATCATCTTCAAGATGTAAACCCTCAAAATGGTTGGGACGCGCACATGGGCTAAGCCATGACCTTATCATCCTTTTTGGCTTCCCACTAAACTTCCATCATGCTTTCACGGGACGAATGTCAATTTGCATAAGTGCCGTGAGCTCGTTCGACTGTAGTGGATCCGTCATTCACGGTGGCCAGCACCAAACCTCAATAAGCCGCTGTGTTCGAGTGGATGGGCAAGTGCTAAGGAAAACAAAACGAAACACACTCAAAAAACCCTCAACCGATTGTGATGGTTCGGGGGGTTGTCGTGTTTTCTAGGGGCCGGTAACAATCCCGACTAACGTAACTGTCCCAATTTGCCCGTGCAGGCTTTAGCAGTAGCTCCAACAAAAGTGTCGGAATTAAAAACACAAATTTTGCACTAATTGCTACGAGAGTTGATTGTTTTTGGTGAGAAGTCGGGGTAGAGAATGGGTGTATCATTTGAATAATGGCAGGTACCCGCCGGTCTTTAAATCCTTTGAGGGAAAGTACAGCCCGGAAAAGGTCAAGGAATCGTTGGTACAGCAATTGGACGGTAGCTTTTCGTTGTACAGTGCACCCTTCTTTCTGGGTTTATTGGGAACGGTGTTACGAACTTTCGATGGAAATTCCCCTGTGTCATGACAGCCACCTGAAGGTTTCGATTGGAGCTGCCGGCGACGAGACGGCGATTGACGGATGAGGCAATGCGCTCGACCCATGAATGGGTCGCTGTTTGCTTACGTGTTTGGTAACACGAGGCTTCGGGTTGGCTAGGATGCTGTCCTGAAATGAGAAATTAGCGTTTAATCCTTCGTCAGGTTGGGGTTTGGAAAAATTTGAATGAGCTTTTATTCTAGAAGAATAAGTTAGGTAAATAATGGTGGGAATTAAACAGAAATAAATCAATGTCGGTTGGTTGCTGCGAAAAGGGATTAAGAATACTTGTGTTATTTTTATGGCTTTAGATATATTTGACCGTTTGGCATTTCGGGAGATCGTGCGTTTATTCGAGATGAGGCTCTAATCATTTCGCATTGGGTGTGGATCTCGAGTGTATTAGCCAGGTTTGCTGCATGTAACTGCGGTCTTGAATATCACAACATAGATAATGATGTTATGGTCTTGTGTCGAAGCTGCTTAACCTGCCTTGTTGGACTGAGATCTAGACGTTGGAAAGTTCCTTTATATTGTACTCTGTTTATGTATACCGTCTTCTTCTTCTTGAATTAAGATCTGGTAGGTCATGTCGGGCGTCTAACGACATACTAGGCTTATGAATATCATATAGTTGAATAGTCTGGTCTCACATAATGATTGGTTCTTTGAAATGCCCCCACGATCGGTTCCACTTCAGATCCGGCCGGTTTGATTCCAGTTCTGAAACAAATGGGATCTTCGCTTCCTCACGGAACCGTTCAGAACCGTCTGGAAACGTCAGGAATCTTCACAAAAAATTCGCGATCGTCCGGAACCGTTCGGATCCCAGGACGATATAAGAGTAACAAATAGATTTTCTTCTCGTGTTTTATCTTGCCGTTCCGCCAATTATGACGGTTCCAGATGACTCCAGGCTCCAGACGTTTCCGTTAAGTTCCTGTGGTTCCGTATGATTTGGACTGTTCCGACGGTTTGGGACGGTTCGTTAGCACCTACCTTTTAGAACTGTTTCCGAATCTCTTTAAAAACCGTCCGGAACCAGTTCCGCTTTTTTCCAATTATTCCCAACTGTAGTTACACAACGGAGAAACGGCTGGTATGGGAATTGAGTCTCTGTCCTGCCGTGTGAAGACCGTCGCTGATGTCGCCTTGGCCACCTGACTGCCACAAAAAACAATTTGCTTCAATGAAAAAAATGTTCAAGTTGCATGTTTATTAATACAATCAATTCGTTAACTGATTTTCAAACCTTACTACCTTATGGTGATTCTTAAGCCCTCTTGTTAACGTCTTGTAGTATAGGATTACTATCTGGGAGGCATAAAATTAAAAGTAAACACCGTAACGCTTTGGCACATTGTTTGATACCTTTGTTTCTGTTATATTGTTCACAGTATCGTAGTAAATTAGTGCTAGCCGCATTCCCTATTCAAGCCCGCAGGTCTACAAAATATGAATGATTTGTTGCAACTTGGTAACAAATTTCCTGGACATTGAGTTCGGACATGATTTAAATTACAACAAAACACGACAAATCGCTAGAATCCCAGCTGGCTCGCGTGATTCCCACCGATTTGCACAGTCGAACGTGACAGCTCACGAATTTTTGCTTTGGAATGTTGCGCTTTGCGCAGTTACCGCGCGACTGCACGCGTTTTCATTAAAGTTTATATGGTAATAATAAGGGCAACACTGCTGTACCATTGTTGTACAGTACACCTGGGACATGAGCTCGTATGTTGCTTTTTTGGAACACGATTACGATAATAGGCTCGTGCGGTTGCAGTTTTACGAACTCATCTAGAGCGATTGAGAAAATGTGTGTGAGAGAGAGAATGGGGGAAAATCGAGCTTAGTCAGGTTATTTACCATCGGAATTAAGGCTGCTCCCAGCCCAAGTGTGGTCTGCTGATGATGCTGTTGATTCGCTGCAAGCTACCGGCTTATTATCATTCACTTACTGATGAAGCCTTCGCGAGCTGGTGTGGATTATGTGTGAGTATGTGTATGTGGGACGATGGTTTGAAATGAACGGCGAATGAGCTTCCCTCAAATGAAGTATTAATTATATGATTGTGGGATTTATTGATTTATGGTGTACAATTAGCTCTGTCTGATTATAAATGCGATGAGTGGTTTCATCGAGCGGCTCATTTTGTAGATAAAATCATCCAGGATGAATGGAAATGGTCTGGCACGATCGTGCCGTGATGCTGATGTAACCGTACATTTGGATTAAGAAGGGAAAAATCAAATCAATAGCTCGCGACAGTCATTTCATTATTTCGTTATCCTCTCTTTTTCTCTCTTCTTTTCAATAAGCTGCGTAATTTAACATTTTACATGCAAAGGAATTGTCGTTTATGTGTTTGTCGCACATTTTGCATTTTATATTGTAGTCCTATAGCTTGAGGCACGATTTGAATTGTTTCTCTAGCACGAACGGTTTCGATGTACGATGGGGTTTTTTTTATATTTCGGCTGCTCCAAAATGTCGGCTGCTGGCCCTCAGAATGTGGCTGCACGCAGGAACATTTCGGCAAATGGTTGGTGTAAGTGTGTTTATGTGAGTATGGAGCTGTCGCTGCTTCCCGAAACTGGTCACGTTCGTGGTGTTTGCGGGAAACGCTACAAATTAAGTGTCCACCTCGCCATTAATGGCCCAGTGTCGGTGCGTGGTGGGTGCATTAGCGTCAGTGTTGCGGATGTTTTAGCATTTTACAGACTGGAGCCAACTGTAGCTCCACTGTAGCTTTGGGAGCTGCCAGTTCGTTAGGAAGCATCGACTGGTTCGGACGTCTCCGGAATAGCAAATAATACCAATCACGGTTTAGGAGTTTTGCGGTCCGGGAGCTACAAACAAGTGTAGAAATGTGACGGTAGCAAAACAAAAGGTAGAGAGCCGAATATTGACTTGCATGAACTTGTGTGTTTTGTTTGTTGCGGTAGCATGTAGATTTGCGATCTCGATAAAGATAATGAAATAAAGGAGCTTTTCATATAATTAAAGTTTGAGTCATTTATTTTCTTGAAAAATGTATACTGTCCAGTCCAAGATTTCTTTGTCATTTGTCATAAAGCCTATAACTGATGCCTCTGATAGATGGAAGTCTGAAGTTCTGTTCGAGGACCTTATACCCCGAGTATGCGTGAGATCGTCAATACTCGGAGTTTTATCTTTGCCTGTGTATTAGCTTGATGTGCTAATCCCTGCTCTCTTTCCAGTCCTCAATAAACACCTCCATTGTTTTCGTCATACTTAGGCATAAAACCGTTACTTGCGCTAACATGTTAGGAAAACCTCAGTTCACAACTTTCTTCAACTTTTGACCTTTGCCAGCTGTAACTGGTCGCCAAAAATGAAAGACTTATGATCTGAGGCTGGTTACAGTTGTGTTGTAAGTCTTATTTGTGCAGGAGATAATTTGTTATCTCTCTGAAATCGTCCTCGAGGCAGTGTCCTTGGCCCCCTTTTAGTCACGGATGTTCATTATTGTGATCTCCATTCAAGGACCTTCTTGATCTGGGCAAGCCATAACATTCTTATGCTTCATCAGTTTTTATTTTATTCATGTAGAACGGCTTGGCTGTATTGCTTCTTAATCAGTTTAAGTGTTGTGTAACTTAGAATGTGTTTCGGTGTTGTAGAAAATGCATGAAATATTAATTATTACACGAAATATGGTAAAGGAACAACACTATAAGCAGATAGTATAAATTGACGCACACGAACGAACTTAGAAGTGAATTAAGGGGAAAGTGACTTGACCAATGGATGAACTATGTAATCGAATAGGATGAACTTGTAACCGGACCAGTGAATAAACAGTATGAAATTGTAAGTCGAGCGCGCAACACTACAACTCTTTAACGTCCGTCTGATATCACAAAAATCACTCCCAACCAGTGATAATATTCTACATTTTTTGGTCCTTCGAACCGGATGTGAACCAGTGACCTGTGGATCATCTCTGTGTTTGTGAGGAAACGAACAGTTCGCTGTCTTGCTCCGCATATTGGCGCGAATTGCTGTGAAAGGTCATTACGTGCACGTGAACCCTTGTATGTTCGTTTGTTTTCTCGTGAGTTGTGTTGCGATTTATTCAAATCGACTTACTGGAGTGAAAGTTGTTGTTACGCATCAACTTAAGGCAACAGGCAAAGCTTAGCGTCCCGCGTAGCTTAGCTTCATCGGAAATCTACGCCATTGCGAAGCGTGGTTCCATTTTAACGGCCATCACTCCTATCGTATTCTAACGAAACTTGCATGCAACGCAGCAGGTTGTGAACAATTTCGAATCAAATTCAAAGTGAACGTTACATCGTCTGTATTAAGTGTTAGTGAAGTGCAGAACATTGAACTTTGTTCATTTTACGTGTGTGTTAGTGAAGCAACGTAGAAAATGGAGAAGAAAATCAAAGCCGCGCAATTAAAAAAGCGCCAAGCGCAAATGCTTGTGAAGAACATTGAACAATTTAAAAACGATTATAGTGAAAGTGATGTGGGTGAAATACCAGTGTGCTTGGATCAGCTAGAACGGCATGTTCAAGATTATTTGAACGCGGTAGCAAAACTGGAGGAATTGGAAGAATCTCCCGAAGCGTTAGAAGCTTTGCTGCAAGAGCGATGTGAAATGGACAGTGTGTACCGAAAGGTGAAAGGATTTTTGTTGCAAAAGCAACCGTGTGAAGCCAATCCTCTCAACGCGTCGATTTTGCAAGCCAATTCTAGCCTGAACTCAACGGGTAATTTCGGATCAATTAATGTGCGGTTACCGAAAATCGATCTCCCCACGTTCGACGGTGATACGACGAAGTGGCTCACGTTTCGTGATCGCTTCGTGGCAATGATCGATTCGTCAGCAGATATACCTTCGATACTGAAACTTCAGTATCTGTTGTCATCATTGAAGAGTGAGGCGGCGCTGCTGTTCGAGCATACCACATTGACCGCGGACAACTATGCGACCACCTGGGCCGCGCTGCTGAAACGGTATGATAACCCGCGCATGTTAGTCCGTGATTATTATCGAACATTGCATCACCTTCCCGCGATGCATGAAGGATCTGTGGATGAATTGGCGCAGCTTGTGGACGAGTTCACGCGGCACGTGAACGGTTTAAGAAAGCTGAAGGAACCGGTTGACAACTGGGACACTCCCCTCACCACATTGCTGTTCTTCAAATTGGATTCATCAACCATCCTAGCTTGGGAAAAGCATTCATCGGCCAGCCCCAAGGATAAGTATTCAGATCTAATCGATTTCCTGCAGGATAGAATCCGAATCCTTCGTTCGTCCCAAACGTTAGCGAAGATATCTGAATCGAAACAAACGCCGGTGGCCTGTGGAGAAAGAAGAATGGGAGGAAAGGTTAGATACGTGAGCAATTCAGTGTCAACGCGGAAGCCAGCTAGCAGCACATCCTACGCATCCTGTCCATTAGAGTGTGCAGAGCCACACCATCTACGAAGCTGCCCGAAGTTCTGCAAAGGAGACGTAAAGTTCCGGCGTGAAGTGATTGCGAAGCATAAACTATGCTTCAACTGTTTGAACCCGAATCATCAGGTACGGTCGTGCAATTCCGTCTTCCGTTGCAACAAGTGCAACGCACGTCATCACAGCATGTTGCACGACGATTCACCGCCACAGGTAACCATGAACGTAGGTTCGAGCAATGAAATTGTGGTTCTCGAAACGGTGGTTCTCTGGTTAGTCGATGACCATGGCATTCGGCATGAAGCACGAGCGTTGTTGGATTCAGGATCCATGTGCAATATCGTGTCCGAATCCCTAGCGCGGAAGCTGCTGACACGTCGTACAAAGATCAACGTTGCATTGACAGGTATCGGTGAGGGTGTTCAGCAAGCCAAGGGTTCGATCATCGCAACGGTGCAGTCAAAGTCAGCGCCATTTTCGTCGCCACTTGAGTTCCTGATAGTGAACTCCCCTTGTGCTGAGATACCGACTGCCCCAATCGATGTTGCTGGTTGGAAATTCCCTGACGTTCCGTTGGCTGATCCTGCCTTTAACCTTCCTTCAAGAGTTGATGTGATCATTGGGAGTGACGCATAATGGGGTAGGAACCGAAGCTCCTCTCGGGGTTACACAGGCTCTCCTACCCAACTCCTATTCCGTCACGTCCTCGTCGTACAGAGTGGTAACTTTCTCCACCACATATCCAAGCTTGGGTACACGGGCCTGTCCCAACCCCTTGGGCGGATGGTGGAGAAAGGCTAAACAGGAGGGGGGTGGGCAGACCAGGCAACTGGTCTGTCTGTACGTCGGGGGGGTAACCAGACGTTAAACCAAACTGCCACGAGGCCCTCCAGAGGTACCTGGGGGCTTGGGCGCAGGGCCAGTCCCCCTGCCCCAAGTAACACTGCGACTACGGAAAGCTTAAATAATTATGCGATACCCGGATTATACGATATCAGACCCCCGCACCGTCCAAAAAACAATATTCTTATGGGCTCATGGAACGTACGCACTCTCTACAGAGCCGGAGCCTTGAAGCAACTTGATGACGCCCTAGCCATACTGAACATGGACCTCGTAGCGCTACAAGAGATCCGTTGGTTAGGGAATGGTGTGCATAACAGGCGTGGCAGTAGCCGCTACGATATATACTTCAGCTGCCACGACCGCCACCATATGCTCGGAACGGGTTTCGCCGTCGGTCCGCGGCTGAAATCCGAAATCATCGGCTTCAAGGCTATCAATGATAGGCTATGCACCCTGCGCATGCGAGGCAGATTCTTCAACATCAGCCTCATCAACGTTCACGCCCCTACCGAAGACAAGGATGAAGAGGAGAAGGACCTGTTCTATGGCCGCCTCACAAAAATCATTGACCAGTGTCCCAGGCACGATGTTAAAATCATCCTGGGGGACTTCAATGCAAAAGTCGGTAGGGAGCCAATGTACCGCCAATACATTGGAAGTCACAGTCTACATGAGCACAGTAACGACAATGGTAGTAGATTGGTTCAGTTTGCAGCTGCAAACAATCTGGTTGTGGGAAGTACCAAGTTTGCGCGCCGAGACATTCACAAAGCTACGTGGATGTCTCCGGATGGAGCCACTTCCAATCAGATAGACCACGTGTTGATTAGCCGCCGAAGACAGTCGAGCTTGTTGAACGTCAGAACGTATCGAGGGGCCAACATCGATTCCGATCACTATTTGGTTGGCTTAGTGATTCGTTGCAGAATCGCCCGTCCCCGCGTCAATGGGGGTGAAGTTAACACGCAGGCTCGGCTCAACACGGACTCCCTAAAGGACAGTCACGTCCAACAGGCATTCAAATCCGCTTTAGGTGAGGCTCTACTACCAGAAAATGAATATGAAACTACGAGCGAACGGTGGAACGCTCTAAAAACAAAAATAATAAGCTGTGCCAATTCCACACTCCCACCACGTCGGGGTAACACCAGATCTGGCTGGTTCGACGAAGATTGTAGACATGTGACAGAACGTAAAAACTGCGCATACCGAGTAATGCAGCAGCGGCATAGAACGCGGGCATGCGCAGAGGAATACTCACGGCTCAGGAGAGAAGAGAAAAGAGTTCACCGCACCAAAAAACAACTTTGGGAAGAGCAGCGGGTGCGGGAACTTCAAGAAATCAGAGTGCGTTACGGACCAGGAAGAAAGTTTTACCAGGAGATAGCAGGTCGCCGAAATAACTTTAGACCTAAGGTGACCTGCTGTCGGAATAAGGATGGGGATCTGGTCAGTTACCAGCCAGAGGTCCTCTCGCGATGGGCTCAGTACTTTGATGAATTGCTAAATGATCAGTTCAACGAACAGCTAGAGGCTCCACTAGCAGATGATATCATGCTACTGCCACCTAGCATAGATGAAACACGAATGGCCATCCGTCGGCTCAAGAACAACAAGGCACCAGGCACCGACGGAATAGTAGCCGAACTGATCAAAAACGGTGGTGCAGCACTCGAACAGGAAATTCATCAAATTATTACTGAGGTATGGGATAGCGAATCGATGCCTTGTGATTGGAATCTTGGCATCATCTATCCTATATACAAGAAGGGAGATAGGCTAGATTGCAGCAACTACAGGGGTATTACGGTGTTGAATACCGCCTACAAGATCTTCTCCCTAATCTTACAAGATCGACTTGTCCCATTCGTTGAAGAGATAGTCGGAAACTATCAGAGAGGATTCCGAAACGGAAAATCAACCACTGACCAGATCTTCACGATGCGGCAAATCTTGGAGAAGATGGCGGAGCAACAGCTCCACTCCTACCATCTCTTTATTGATTTCAAAGCCGCCTATGACAGCATAGCCAGGGTAAAACTTTACGACGCAATGAGCTCTTTTGGAATCCCGGCCAAGCTTACCAGGCTTGTACGAATGACAATGGCCAACATCACATGCCAGGTGAAGGTGGATGGAAAACTCTCAGGGCCCTTTGCTACCACCAAGGGCCTGCGCCAGGGAGATGGGCTCGCCTGTCTCCTCTTCAACCTGGCGCTAGAGAGAGCCATCCGTGACTCAGAGGTGGAAACTTCGGGGACCATCTTCTATAAGTCAATCCAGATCCTGGCATACGCTGATGACATAGACATCATTGGTTTGAGGCTCTCCTATGTAGCAGAAGCTTATCAAAGGATCGAGCGTGCGGCACAGAACCTCGGGTTGGAGATTAACGAGGCGAAAACCAAAATGATGGTGGCACCACCAGCGGCCCTGCTAACAAACACTGATTTACGCAGGGGTGATGTACAGATAGGTGACCGCACCTTCGAAGTCGTCCAAAACTTCACCTATCTGGGGTCAAAAGTCAGCACCGACAACAACATTGATGTTGAGTTACGCGCACGGGTGCTGGCTGCCAACCGGTCATACTACTGCCTGAAGAAACTTCTCCACTCTAAATACCTGTCGCGACGGACGAAGCTGGGACTGTACAGAACATTTATAGTCCCAGTACTCACATACGCCTCTGAGACATGGACTCTGTCCAAAACTGACGAAGCCCTCTTAGCCGCGTTCGAGAGGAAGATGCTCAGAAGGATTTTTGGCCCCGTATGTGTGGAAGGACAATGGAGGAGCCGCTACAACGACGAGCTCTACGAGCTGTATGATGATCTCACTATCGTACAGCGCATTAGACTCGCCAGGCTCCGGTGGGCTGGTCACGTCATGAGAATGACACCGGACGACCCAGCCCGTAAAGTCCTTTTAGGCCGTCCACAAGGACAGAGGAGGCGTGGTAGGCCCAAATTGAGATGGAGTGATGGCGTTGATGCGTCCGCCAGAACGGCCGGGATAACGGATTGGCAGACGACGGCGCTGAACCGTGAGCGGTATCGAGGATTGTTGCAGCAGGCCAAGACCGCAAAGCGGTTGTAGCGCCTGATAAGTAAGTAAGTATACCGGAAAGAAGCAGTTACTGGTCAAAGGCGGTCCTTGGTTGGTTGAGACTCCGTTTGGGTGGACAGTTGCTGGGAATACTTCCCACATTTCAGTCGCTAGTCCTGTTTCGTGCCACTCAATTAGGAGCCATGAGTCTCTCGATACATTGCTGCAACGGTTTTGGGAGAACGAGACCAATCTACAGGGACCCGCTCTCTCGCTTGAGGAAGATGCTTGTGAGAAGCATTATGCTGCCACTACAACGCGTGATCACCATGGTCGTTACATCGTTTGTCTGCCTCGTAATCCCAGAGCAGATATAGTATTGGGTTCATCAAAGGAGATTGCGGATCGACGACTGATGGCTGTGGAGCGGCGATTGAAGATCAACCCTGAAATGGAGATGGAATATAAGCGTTTCATGCAAGAGTACGAGGAACTTGGTCACATGCGAAAACTTACCGAACCAGTGGATGATAGTGTTCCGCATTGTTATATTCCTCACCATGCGGTGGTGAAGGAATCGAGTACATCCACAAAAGTACGGGTCGTGTTTGACGCGTCCTGTAAAACGAGCTCGGGATACTCCTTAAACGATACGTTACTAGTTGGCCCAATTGTCCAGGAAGATCTACTAACGATTATATTGCGATTCAGGTCCTACGCAATCGCATTAGTGGCCGATGTGGAAAAAATGTACCGGCAAATTCTCCACAACATCATCGATCGGAATCTGCTACGTATCAGGTACCGAAAGAGCCCCCTGGATCCGATATCGACCTACGAGCTGAATACCGTTACTTACGGCACGGCGTCAGCTCCATTCCTCGCCACTAGAACGCTCCAGCAGGTTGCGCATGACCACAAAGATCAATTCCCGAAGGCAGTTGATCCCGTGTTACGTGATTTTTACGTCGACGATCTACTAACAGGAGCGACTGACCTTAACGAAGCAGTAGAAGTGCGAAAGCAAATCACCGCAATGCTCGATTCAGCTGGTTTCGCATTGAAAAAGTGGGCATCTAACGTTCCAGAATCGCTTCTAGATGTCCCACGTGAAGATCTTGCGATTCAATCAATGCACGAGTGGAAGGATGGTCAAGCTGTTTCGACGCTGGGGCTGGTTTGGGAACCCGCCAACGATTCGTTTTCCTTCAAGGTTGGCCTTCCACAACCAGCTGAAGTATTAACGAGAAGCTTGATCTTGTCGTACACGGCAAGCATATTCGACCCACTTGGTTTGTTGGGTCCGACAATCATCATCGCGAAAGTCTTTCTACAACGTTTGTGGAGTTTGAAGGAGAATGGAAAGGCTTGGGATTGGGAACGTGCACTGCCCGGTGAGCTTCAACAAGAGTGGAGAAGCTTTCATTCAACGTTATATTCGCTACGCGAATTAAGAGTGCCACGTTTTATCTCCCAACCTACAACGGTCAGCTTGCAATTGCACGTCTTCGCTGATGCGTCACAAAGTGCATATGGTGCGTGCTGTTATGTACGCGCAGAATCGACGGACAACATTGTGACGGTGCAATTGTTAGCAGCGAAGTCGAAAGTGGTTTCATTGGCGAATACGCACTCGATCGCCAGGTTGGAATTGTGCGCCGCACGATTAGCAACCCAACTGTTCCAGAAGGTGAGTCGAACGTTACCGGCATCTACGATGGCCTTTTGTTGGACCGATTCAATGACGGTAATGTATTGGCTGGATTCTCCACCACGTCGATGGAAACCATTTGTCGCCAACCGAGTGGCGCAGATACAGGAAGAAACGCGGATAGCTGAGTGGCGTCACGTTCCTGGTTGTGATAATCCAGCAGACGACATATCACGGGGTCTGAAGCCGGAGGAGCTGCTTAATTGTGAACGTTGGTGGCATGGGCCTCGTTGGTTGGCTTACAGTCATGATGCATGGCCAAATCATCCACCAGCAGTGAAGGAGAATGACGGTGTCATCGAAGAACGGGCGACGGCGTCACGGATTGTCACAGTTTCTACGAGGTGTGAGTTCCGTGACAAACTGTTCGAGCGATACTCATCATACTACAGGCTGAGACGAGTTGTAGCTTATTGTTTACGCTTCATGGAGTGCATCAAGGGAGCCAACAAATCATCGAGAGTAAGCTGCAAGGATGCGCCACACATCGAGGAGAAGAGTGTTCCACCGCTTACAGCCACGGAACTACGTCGGGCCGAACTGAAGTTATGCCAGTTAGCCCAAAGGGATTCGTTCGCGGAGGAGCTAAAGGTTTTAGCTCAAGAGAAGCATGTTTTCGACAAATCGAAGCTGAAGTGGTTGTCACCGTACATCGACCATACTGGTGTGTTACGCGTCGGTGGCCGGCTCGGAAATGCTGATCTTCCAGAAGAAGGACGACATCCAGCGATTCTCTCGGCGAAGCACCCACTATCGGTGTTATTG